>NW_028227262.1:44985000-45547500 GCF_978045245.1 Mus caroli
TTTAGCAATGCAAGCACCTCACTTTCCTGAATTTCTTCTTTTATTTCTGTTCTTGAAAAAAAATCATTTGTCTAACTCTTCACTTCTTATAAACAAATTAAATGATTTAAATCTGATGAACATGACATCACAGGTAGGGGCAGTTTATTCAGCTAGGTTAATAGCTCTTCTATTCTGGACAGCTCTGTTTTGTTTGATTCCATGCTTTATTTTTAAGGAGTACTTGCTAACAGAGTCTGAACAATGATGGGTTGAGGAAACATTGAGCTATTTAATGATTTTTGTCTGTTTTCACAACTTCAAATATTTCAGTTTTTATGGCGGTAACTTTTCTTCTGATTCTTGGTGAAAGCTGTAGGATCCATAGAAAGCTTCCATCCTTAAGTTCGTGATGACTCTGCTTTCATTTCACACAGCGTGAGTGTGAATTATTAAAACAGCACATTCTCACTGTCAATAAGGTGGCAGGGATGCGACTATATTTCTCAACTAATGAGAGTCAAAATATCAGTTAACTCTTCACCATTTCCAGGATATCTATAAGCTCCCAGCTTTCCAACATTCATGTGTCTCTGGAAGCTTCCCTCACTTAATTAGTAGTATTAGTGTGTGTGAGTGTGTGTGTGTGTGTGTGTGTATTTGTGTAAACAGGGTTGTGCGTGTTACTGTGCATATATGTGCATACAAGCACAGGTCAGAGGAGGACATGTGTTCTGCTCTCTCACTTGGTATCCATCTCATCCCCACCACACCCCTGCCCACTGCTAGGTGGGTTTGCATCCAATCTGATTTTTTTTTAAATTAGGTATTTTCTTCATTTACATTTCCAATGCTATCCCAAAAGTCCCCCATTCTGTTGGGAAAGGATCTTTATCTATCCTAAATCAGGTAGGGGACTAATATCCAATATATATAAAGAACTCAAGAAGGTGAACTCCAGAAAATCAAATAACCCCATTAAAAAATGGGGCTCAGAGCTAAACAAAGAATTCTCACCTGAGGAATACCGAATGGCTGAGAAGCACCTGAAAAAATGTTCAGCACCCTTAATCATCAGGGAAATGCAAATCAAAACAACCCTGAGATTCCACCTCACACCAGTCAGAATGGCTAAGATCAAATATTCAGGTGACACCAATCTGACTTTTTAAGTGAGTGCTGAGAACTCAATCTGAAGTCCTCAAGCTTGCACAGAAAGCATTCTTAGCTAGCAGCCCAAACGTTTTTATTATCATTATTTACTTAGACAAATGGTTAATGCAACCACCTCAGAGCAGATATAAGCAAACTCCTCACTGTTTTCCCTGTTTAAGCTGAAAGGGTTCATCTGGCTAACATAATGCTGATGTGAGTTACACTTAGAGGAGTTTAAGGTTGGGGGCAGATAGAGATGAATGGGCTTCGTTTTCCATTCAGCTTAGAAAAGCTCTTGTGCTTTTGTGTGAGGTCTGTGGGCTTCTTTTGCACATGGGAAGACTTACAGCCAGGGAATGTCAGGAGGAAACTGAGTTGATGATGTACGTGACAGAATGCTACCACTATCATTAGTGATGTTTACTTTATTACTCTAGAAGTTGTGTGATTTTAAACATCCTTGAGATATCTGTGAAGTCCTTTCAAAAACTTTTTCAATAATATTGTTGGAGATTCAACAATGAAGATTCAAAGGAACACCGGAAAGAGTGGACAACCCAACTCAGACTAATTATGGGGAGCAGAGGGGGATAATCTCTTCTTCTAACAAAGTATCAGGAACCTTTGTGTTGCAAAGAAGAACAACTCTTTGTGGATGTCCATTGCCTTTTTTCTTATGTGCCTTCCCCAACATTCTAGTCTCCACAAGGTACGTGGGGGCACCTTTATAAGTGGAGGACAATACTGTTCATACGAACAGATGCCAGTCACCTCCAGAAGTAAATGACAGAATTGGCAGGAAGTGATAGGGAAAGTCTCTAACAGGTTTGACTGACTTGAAGAGTTAAGCTGAACAAAGGCTGAGAGAATTTAATGTCCACCACTACAAATCCATGCTGACACCAGGTGCTTAGCCATGAGTTACAGAGAGGGCAACGCTTTGACCTTCTCAGATAAAAAGACAGACCAGGGCTACAGAGAAGGCTTATCAGGTAAGAGCACTTGCTCTTCTGGCAGATGACCATGATTAATTCTCAGCATCCACATAGTGGCTCCCAACACTCTAAATTTCTATTGCTTCTTCTTGCCTCTGTGAACACTGAACACAGAGAGTGCACAGGCATACCCACAGTCAAAATACATAAAATAAAAATATACCTTATAAAAGCACACATAGACCTCTTTCTCCAGCAAGGCCATGTGACAACATATTGAAATAATTTATCACTGAACATAGGTGATTTAAGGCTGATAAGCAACCTAGCTGACAAGAGAAATAGGCAAAGTGTCAAAGTTGTACAAGAATTAAAATCCTTCCTTTCCCTCACAATCTAATGAAAAACCAGGTCATTTAGACTTTTCAGTGAATTATGAACAAAGGTGTTTTTTTTATGTTTTATTTTTACTCTTAATTACTATTTAATACATTTCAAATCCTAGCTGATTAAAGAGACTCCCAATTACTTACAAAATATTTGCATATAAAATGAATCAACTGGAAGATGGAATGCCTTTCTCCACCACATTACTGATGCGAGACTCTCAAGTCAGCAGGCATACTTGTAGAAACAATGAACTCATGTGACCAGGGCCCCAGTTACATGAATGTATAAGTCAGTCAGCAAAGGCCAGAATTTTCAAAGATGCCAAAAGGTCAACCCTTAGGGTTTCAGAAGAACTGAGACGGGACTCTGCTGTTGGAGTTGTGAAGTGTCAGTGGGCCAGCTTTTGATGTGTGCTTCCCCTAAACCTCATCATCTGGACATTTTCTTTTGCA
This sequence comes from Mus caroli, assembly GCF_978045245.1. Lineage (NCBI taxonomy): Eukaryota > Metazoa > Chordata > Mammalia > Rodentia > Muridae > Mus > Mus caroli. The sequence goes on from NW_028227262.1 coordinate 44,987,912, forward strand.
CAAAAACTTATTTTATGTTCTAAAAATAAAATAGAGTGTTGGAGTGACGTTTTTATTTATCATGTAAAGATTGTTTCTGTATTATATTCATGCTGATTTCTGAACTGGTAGAGACTTGATTACAAGCCAAACTTTGGTATTGTTAAGCATCTCTTGTCTTGGTGTTTTGTAAACACTCCCTCTCTTCCTTTTTGATTGGTAAAATAAAAATATGGTGGCCAATGGCAAAGGCAGGAAGTAGAAGGTGGGACTTCTGAGAGGAGATAAGAACTCTGGGAAAAGCGAGATGTAGTGTGTGTGAGGGGGGAGGGGGGGAAAGAAAGTTACCTAACAAACAAGTAAAAGAACTTAGAATAAATAGGTCAAGAAGTGATGAGCTAGCTGATAACAAGCCTAGCTGTAAAATCTAGGGATTTATAACAAATACAAGTCTCCATATCTTTTTTGGGGAGTTGGTGGTCCCATACAATAGAGACCTTTGGAAATTAAAAGGAGGGTAGTTAGTGTAAACGAACAAATTCTAATAAAGCTACCGAAAAGAGGAGCCCAAAGAATTGGAATATTTCCCAGGAATCTTATGAAGGGAAAGTGAAAGACAACAGCCACAGGGGAAACTTTTGTTCCCTAGAAAGAGATTTCACAGTCTTGCAAACTTTATATGCCTCAGTACAGGGGAACACCAGGGCCAAGACATGGGAGTGGGTGGGTAGGGGAGTTGGTGGGGAGGGTAAGGGGGACTTTTGAGATAGCATTGGAAATGTAAATGAAGAAAATACTTAATTAAAAAAAAAGAGATTTCACACAGTTCTGCCAACTTGTTATACCACTTTACTGGATGAGACTGAAGTCCAGGCAAATGATTGATGAGGCAAAAGTATGTGGGACAACACTTTGCTGGGATTTCTCACCGTGCACATCCTCGGACCTCCACTTAAACTGTGATCACACCACACTCCACAATCAGAAGTCAGATCTAGGAGGGGTCTCCAAGTCGTTTTATCCCTCTGCCCAATATGAGCATGTGGAATAATTTTTTCCTGCTTGCTTTCCTTTTTAAATTAGACTCTTTTAGATGGCTTATTAAGGATAGGTGGCTGGACCTCCCTTGGGGCTTAAGCCATAAGCTTAAGCTGTTATAGCACTATAACAGTGGAGCTAGCACTTTAAAAAGAAACGAGTAGAAAAGAAAGAAAAGCACAGCTTATAGTAGATGTGTGGCTACTAATGCACATGCTTTAAGGACCACAGTAGATCATTCACTTCACTAAGGTTTGCCTTGGTCCCTGCACTTCCAATGCCACAATGAAGACAAGAACCTGTAAGTCAATTTCAGTTGTAACCTAAATTCTGTATAAGGAAGCGGAACTGCGTTTCTCTGGAGAAACACAATTGATGTTTATAATCTTTAAAAAAAATAGTAACTTAAGAGCATGCATGCAGCAAAGTCTTGAATTCTAAGTCGTTAACACACTAGATGGGATAAGGGCTGGGCAGAGGCCAAGGTACTCACAGGCCCTCTGCAAAACACTCGAGCAATAGTGTATCCCCTTTGAGTACAGTCTTTGCGGATAAACTTCCCATTTGGGCAGGAGGCAACAGAAGTTTGGGTTTCCTTTGCTTGATGGAATTTGCTGAAAAAGAAAGGAGAAGAGTCAATGCCTTCCTCAATAAAGGTGGTAAAATTTCTATGGTACCAAGTCATTCTTAAAACATGATTTCACATGCTTTTATGTATATATTTTGGTGTGCTTCTTAAACAGACTTCTCTTATCCAAGGAAGCATGTGTCTCTGTTTCTTTACCAATGTTTTTAAATGTCACGATGTATACCACCTGTGCCTTTTCAGAACTTGAAGCCTTACTCAAGATGATTTCTTGAAGACACTCTCAAGTTAACTGATAGTCTGACTTTGTATTTGTTTTACCATACCTTGCCATTTCTGATAATTATATGTCTATTTAATCTATTGATCAAAGTATTAGATATGATTCTTTCCAAAAATAGAGCTTCCTTTCTAGTACTTTATTGAGAATCCAGACTGAGGAAACTCATAGTAGACACCAGGCAGCCATGAATTTATTTAGCTCTTCAGTAAATTTCTTCTAGTCTCAGATCCTTAAGAATACCAAATGCTTTAGAAAATGAATCATAATACATCTGTGTTTGGAAAGTATTGATTAAAAAGTTTCATTTATTCTTTTATTGGTGATTTTAAAATATAAAATATAATGACAAATTAGGACACTTCATTCACACTACATTTTGATTTTATTTCCAAAGGTGAACATAAATTGTTTTTTCATATTCAGTGCCAATGTGACTTTATCTTTTTTAAGAAATAAAATAGCTGACTTTCTATTATCAGAAGAGAAGAGTGTAAAATACAGGAAGCCATGTGCAGTCTGCTTTCCACCTTCTTGCATGAACTTATGTACTAGAAATGATATTTGAATATGTACTATATGCCATGAATTTTTTCAGTACTTGAAGACATATCTGTAGATGACTAATCTCACAGAAAACGATGTTGGGGATGAGACAGCATACATGAGATGGCCCGCAAGCCAAGTGCTGCGTTCACTTGTGATGAGATCACCAGTATATTAGAAACCTAAGTGAAGCCCCTCACCCACATAATGTAAAGAATATTTATTTCATTTGAGTGCGATTTGTAATATAGAAAACAAGTCATTATGTACCTATGTTTAACTCAGGTTAAAACTCAAGCATCATAGATAAAATGCAAATTCTGATCGGTATCTGATAGAAGAAATGAGTAATTTCTAAAGGGTTTCATAGACCAAAAAAAAAAAAAAAAGGAAATATACTAAAAACTGCATTCTTTCTCAGTGAAATTGCTTAGTGGTTTTTAAACTGCTCTGACAAGTCATGTAGGTACAAATGATTCACTTAACTTTCTTAAGTCCAGAGTTTTTCTACTTTTCTTGATATTAACCATTTATTTTCTCTTTTGTTATTTAAAGCTACCAACCTTCTGTGCTATGTGTGAGCTATTAGAAAAAAAATCAAAGTAATACACCATTGCATACTTACACTTATAACTATACTTAAAACTACAGATATAAGTTTATATGTTAATTATATATGTTTATACATAATTAATTTATATGCTACTTTTATATATGTTTTAATTAGATATAATTGTATATTACATTGAAAGATCACATACACACATATATACATACACATACCTATACATATACACATGTACTTATCTCTTTACATAAACTCTAAAGGATTATGGATCATAAAACCTTCTATTCTAAAGTGTTACTTGACAGAATGCTGTATTTCTAATAATTACTCTAATAATTATAAAATGAGATGACTGTGTATGACTAAAGGCAAAACTATATGTTCAAATTCTACATATGACCAACTTACCCTGGGAACTAATTTCTGTGGATGAACTTGAATCAATAGCATGCTTTACTGAAATAAAAAAGATGGAAGAAACTAATACAAACATAATGGTAGACGCTGACATCAATAAAGCATGAAAACCCATGGATTTGTTTCTGGAAAAATTACAAGATGAAGTACAGCTATGCCCATTTGAGTACTGTCACTGCGAATACAGTATATATATATATATGTTGTAAAGACATCAGTGATTACTGTATTACAAAGATTTCAGGCTACTGAAAGCCTTCATAAAGTAGACCCACAAACATCATATGCACACAAAAATTGTGGAACAAATTAGACAATGAAATGGTCATGCTAACCTTCTGCTCCACCAGGGTCAATTACTCTGCCTGAGAGCTGCTGGGATTATCTTTTGCCTTTGAATCTTACCACTTCATCTCTCACTAATTACTCCTTCCCTTTTGGGAACCCAGACATGCATTTACAGCATCAAGTAGGAAACAGAAAATCAATTCAGATAACTTTGCCAATTTGGGAAGGACAAAGGAAAAACTTGATGGGATTAAAAAAAAAAGAATATAAATGGTGATTTTCTTTTGACTCAATTTTTGTCTCCATCATTTTCAGCCTGCTGATTTATCCAAGGTCACGGTGAGCCCGTGCCCAAGATGTGCTTTGTGCTCACTGAAAAGGAGTAGATCCTGCAGTCATGAAATGAAGCACATTTGTACTGTGAATTGAGATTTGATTTTCTGGCTGCCAGAGACAGAGCTACTGTGGATCTGCAGCTGCAGATGTCTACATCATCTGGATGAAGTCTCTAGAGTTAAACGAAACAATGACGGAAAATACCAACCAGCTTTCAAATGGCTTCAGAAAGAAGAATGGAATTACACACGCATTTGCATTCAGCATGATTGAAGGAAGAATAAATTACTTGGACTTACAACTGTTCACAGTCAGTTTCATTGGCATTTTCTGTACAATCGTTCTTAATTTTGGAAATGCAGCGAAGCAACAGTAATCATTCCGACTGTCATTTTCTTCCACATTTGCAAAGTACAGATCTCCTCTTTGGCTCATGTATACTCTCTCATCTTGTTCAATGTGTTCTAACTCTGCCAAGGGGAAAAACACAATTCGTCACTGAAATGGGCTGCTTCTCCTCATGATGCTGCATCAGGTTTTTAAATTTCTATTTCTTTCATATATTTTGTATTGTGATGTTTCCTGTCTGCTCTTCCTGCAGTAGGCAAACAGAGAAGAAATTAGCAATGACATCCTTGGGAGGCTGATTATTTCACAGATACCCAGATATGACAAATCTGGTATTCCATGTCTCCTTACAAACTGGTCACTTGCTTTGTTTTGGCTTATTGAAGAACTGTTCAGTACAGATATCGATTACTACCCTTATTTTCTTTGGATGATATTTCTCTGAAACTGGACTCCTCAAGAGTGATGCCTGCACCATTGATCACCCTCCACTGGGAGCAGCTATGTAATTCTAGGATGAGTTAAAGGTTTAGATGTTGGCTGTAGCCAAAGGCAGCTTCAGCCACTCTCCTCTAGATGCTGCACAAATGTGATTTTCTCATGCAATGCAGTGAGAAAACACCCCGAGTGCAGTGAGGAAACAGGTGACAGAACTTCATGTTAGGAATCACCAAAGCAAAAAGAGCAAGCACAAAGGCTGACACTGACTCTTTTGTAGGTCAGTGTTTTTAGCAGGGATAATTAGGCTAATACAGTAATACTAAACCAACAATACAGCCCAATTACTTCAACTCTGAGCTAGCCTGTGTTCCAAAGGTAAAGACTGTTTTTATGTTTTGGTTTTTTTTGTTGTTTTTTTTTTGTTTTGTTTTTGTTTTTTGCAGGCTTGTTCATACAACCAATCTGCTCCCTTTCAAATACTGTAAAATCAAGAGACATGATGATCTTCCAGTGCCCTCACATATACACTTCAGTTTATATTTAGAAGTAAGAATGGAATTGTGAATGTATCTAATTTTGAAGACTATTTGATTCTACAGGATAATCAACCATATACGAATGATGGCTTTCTTTGCTTTCATTGTGTCATATACATAGTTCATGGAATAACAGTGACCTTGACTGATATAACAGAACATTACTTACCAATATTCATCCAATAGATGTGCAAAGGTGGGAGGCCTTTTGGAGGGTTGCAGGGTAAGACAATGGAATCCCCTTCTTCTACATCAAAGGGTTCAATTTTTTCTTTTGGGAATTTTGGAACACCTGATAAAATGATCACAGTGAAGCATTCACTTTTAATGTAGCTTTAATATGTTCTATGTTACTAGTAACTAATGACATTCCTTTTGTTTTTGTTTTTTTTTTTAAAGTGAGCAACTAGAAAATTACACATCCCATGTTGTTGTTCTCATATCTACCCTACAGAGGAAAATACTATTAAGAATCTGGCATGACAAGGGTTCCTGAAGGACTTTTCTTTTCTATCTATTCCTCCAGTTCAAATCCCCTGGCTCTACAGCAGAAAACATAGCATCTTCCCTCCACCAATCTCCCATGGATCCCACAGATCTTCTCCTTCCAATCTTCCTCCCCAATGCCTTGTTTTGTCCCAGGCCCTAACTCCAGAAGGCATGCCCTGCTAACCCAACAGCTACTCATCTTAGAGCAACAAGTAGGCTGAAGGCAGACCCATAGCTCTCCTACTACACCTGAAATCCAATCCCCCAGTTTTATCTCCCTCTCTGTAGAAGGCTACTTGCTTTGGTCTCCCTACTCTTTCTGATCCCATTCCAAAGAACCACAATACCTACTCCTACAAACTTCCTTCTCCAAACTCACCCAGTACCCCAACCTCCAAAACTAGCAGGCATTCCCTGTGCATATACCACCTGAGCAGGCAAGAAAAATGGTCAACACATGCCACCATACTCTATGAAAGTCCACAGAGAAAACGGAAACCAAGAAACTAAATACATACACAACCAAGACAAATACAGAAATCAGCTAGACCTATAATCATCACAAGCCCAGATGCCTAAACACCATCCCCCAAACTATCAATAACAGCCAAAGCAATAGATCCACTAGAGCCTGGCTACCTTGCCACAGCAGGCCTTGAATATTTCAACAAAGCTGAAACATAAGTAGAAGACCTTAAAAACTAACTACATGAATATAATAGAGATCCTTAAAAAAGGAAATCCTTTAGTAAGTCCTTTAAAGAAATCTAGGAAAACAGAAAGTATGAGGAAATGAATACATAAATTCCTTAAAGAAAGCCAGGGAAATGTATAAATTCCTTAAATAAATGAAAACAATAGCAACATCAACAAAAACAAAAAACAAAACAAAAAACCCCCACAAGCAATGGTTGAAGAAAATGGATGAAGCAGTTCAAGACATAAAAATGGAAATAGAATCAATAAGGAAAACGTTAATGAATGGAATTCTGAAACTGAAAAACTTAGGAATTTGAACAGGAGCTACAGAGGAAAGTATCTCCAACAGAATACAAGATATAGTAGAGAGAATCTCAGTCAGTGGAGGTAAGATAGAAGAAATGGATACATCAGTCAAAAGGTAATGCTACATCTCCAAATTTTTGACAAAAAACATCCAAGAAATCTGGTATACCACGGAAAGACAAAAGCAAAAAATATTAGGAATAGTAAAAGAAGAAGGTTTCCAGCTCAAAGGTCCAGAAATCATTTTCAACAAAATCATAGAAGAAAATTTTGCTAAACTAAAGAAAGATGTTAATGAACCAGCTTAATTTTGTCTTAAGGTAAAATGACTCAGGCTGTTGCTAAGATAAAATATTGCCCTCTGAAAAAATGAAAGGGAGGCTCCATTTCCTACAACACCTACATAATTCAACTAACATGTGGAAGTGGAGCTGGTGCCTACAATGGAATGCCTTTGTTCTGGTTTCTTTGGTGTGGGAAGGTACTCTGCAGCCTTCCAAAAGAGAAATATGAAAAGCAATCCAGCAACAAAAACTTTGACCTACACTGTGTCCTATCTGCAACATAAACTAGGACAACATTGGCACAGACCTTGTGAGGATAGCCAACCAATGTCTGCTTTTACTTAATGTTCCCTTCAGAAGATGGAATCCATACCCAATATTACTTGGATAACCAAGAAGCAGGTACTAGAAAGTATAAAGTTCTAGGTTAACACCAAATACTTCTAGTCTAAAATCCCGAATGAAAATATTGTTGCTGTGTGCTATATACAAGGAATGAAACCACTTGTGCATGTTTTTCTGAGATGTAATGAAACCTACAGGATTAGTTCATCTTAGTTCATACACACATGAAATCATCTTTCTTCATTCTCATTAAAAATTATTTCTAATGATGTTCTGTTATATTCATAGATCAGGGTCCATTTCAGTCATCATCAGAAAGGCTTACTCCATCAGGAGATGGAAACAGATGCAGAGACCCATAGCCAGACATTATGTAAAGAGAAAGTCTTAAAGTGGACTCTCTATCAAATCTCTTCTTTCAGAGATCAGAAAATCCGGAGGAAGAGGAGGCAGAAAAATTTTATGGGCCAGAGGTGATGAGAAAGACATCAGAATGAAGCCATCTGAATCAACTAATCGCTGTTCGTATTAGATCAGAGAGACTTCAGCAGCAAGTGCCAGGGCTACATTGGTCTGCACCCGGTTCTCTGTGTGTATAATATACCTGTATGTTTATGAGATTTTTCACTATGAGATCGAGTGGGTCTCTGACTCTTGTGCCTGCTCTAGGGACTTTTTTCCTCCTATTGTGTTGCTGTGTCCAAATTCGATGATTGGTTTTGGGTTATTTTATTATACTTTATTTTGTCATGTTTGGTTGCTATCGATTAGCAACCTGCTTGTTTGTTTGGTCTAAAAAGATAGAAAGGTTGTGGATCTGGAAGAGTGGGGAACATCTAGGATTTTAGGGGAGTGGAGGAAAGGAAAATTGCAATCAAGATACATTGTATTTCAAAAAAAAATCTGTTTTCACTAAAGAAAGAAAAAGAATCTGGCCTGAGGTTTTGTTGTTGTTGTTGGTTTGGGGCTTTTTTTTTCACACTAGATGGTTTGTTGGGTAAGTGTGACAACCTGAGTTCATTCCCTGGAGCACATGGGGTTAAAGGAGAAGACTGATTCCTGAAGTTGTCCTCTGACAACTGCACTTGCACTCTGACATAGTGCCACTGCCACAGCCACAGCCACATCCATAGCCATAGCCACAGCCACATCTATCGCCATAGCCACAGCCACAGCCCACCCCCAACTCAAACAAATGTAAAAATGCAAACCATTAAACATCTTTCTAAACAACAATATTGTTGCCCTGTGCTATGAATGTTTCTCTGAGTTGCAGTGCCAACCACAGGATTTGCTCATTTTATTTCCCGCAGACATGAAATCATCTTTCTCCAAATACTGTGATTTCTTTTGTTAGTTTGGTGTTGCCAATATCTTGCTTTACTGCCATGTCAGTGAATATGATTGGCACATACCCTATTCAAGTCACTAGTTATAATAAACAAACAAACAAAGAAGTCAAGGTACACATGAGGCAGTGGGAAACAGACAATGAAGAACAAATTTGATCACTCTAAGGTGCAAAGAGAACTTCCACCTTGGGATGACTCCATTAAGTGCAATTTCCAACAAAATGGAAACAATACTGGAAAGGAGAGTTTCCAATATTTCATTCTACTGTCTTCTCCTCACACTGGAATGGGTTCCCCAAGGAGCAAGTATGGGCAGAATGCAAGTCAGAACTGCAAGGAGAGGCAGCCAAGACCAGTGTTTCAAAATTCATATAAAAATTTACACATATATGGATATTCAAAATGTATTCTTCCTGAAAATTATATAGCTGCATGATCTCTTAATTCATAAGAGATTGTTATATTTTCTGGAAACCCAAGGTTCTTCAGTTTTAATCTTAATTTTGTACATCTGGCCAGTCTCTACAAAATGTATATTGAGAACTTCTGTCTGTTTTCTCTGTATTTATTGTGTAGCCCTTTGACCTCCATCCCACCCTCAAGCTTCAGGGCAAATTTGCTGCCATTTTCTTGTAGCCATGTTCCAACTTGTCTAAATTCAAGAATCATTCCCAAGTTGAGAATTGCAAGCAGAAGTAGATGGCAGAACCACAGCAAGAGTGCAGGAAAGCTTCAATGTCTTCATCCTTTCTGCCATTGGTGGGTCACTCTCGGTGATCACATTTATCTGAGATTTTATTTGGTGACACTGGCTGGATGTGTGAATAATAGTCATCCTTGAACCATCCATTTTCTACAGGTACCATGACATTCCTACTAAGTGACAGGAAGGTTGTTGAATGCCTTCACTGATAGCACAGCAAAGATAAACTAATATACCAACTATTGCTCTGGCATTGATTGACAGGAAGTACTCCTTACCTATGAAATATTAAAAATGTGTTATGTGCTCAAACCTCCAAATTCAAATGATTTATTTAGTACTGCTTGCCACACTGAGAACCAGTGTACAGTAGTATGGAAGTTAGCTGTGTGCTTGGACTTTGATGGATCTGTTTACACTCAGAACCAAAGGACAACATGGGAAGAGAAGCACATATAGGAAAATGAAGGGGTAAATTATTCTCTATCTAATATGCAAACAATGCAGTGCTTAATGTGGATACCCAGCTTGCTTGAAAGTAGAAAATTAATAAGATATATGAATCATTAGTTGGAAATCTGCTCGCTCAAAGCATGTAGAAAAGTCTAATGATTCAAACAGATAATACAATCTGTGAAGTACTAGCATTTTTACATTAATTATGTCTACATTATGAAATTTCATTTCCCAAACTGTAAACATGTAGTTAGTTCACTGGGCATCTAATCCATCCATAATATAAAGGAAAGGAAAATACAATTTATAAGTCTACCAAGCCCTTAAACACACACTGTAAATCTTCAGAGCAATTTGTAACTGATGAAATGAGTATCAGGAAACAAGGAAGCTTATATATCTCCCAATTTAAGGTCTCAGAGGAATTTTAGAAAGGAAATTAATTAATCTGGATTGTTTCATTATTATTTGCTGACCTTGAAGCTTCTAGGCTTTACTATGGGTGAGCAAAACCTTTTTATATTTACAGTAGATGTTCTCTTTTGCATTATGTTGCTGTGAAAACATCATGAATCACAGCAATTTAGGGAGTAGAGGGTTTATTCAGCATATAGGTACAGGTAACAAAGAGAAGTGAGGACAGGAAATCAGGCAACAACTGAAGTGATATTAAGGGGGTAGGCTGCTGATTGGCTTATCTCTGGCTCATTCTCCTCTGACTTTCTTTTATAGCCTAGACCTGACTAGCTGCGGTGATGCCCACAGTAGACTATACTTCTCTGCATCAATCATCATTCCAAACAATCTCTCATACACATGGCATCAGGCCAGTATGACCCAGGCACTTGCTCAGTTGAGATTCTCTCATCCCAGATGACTCTAGGTTGTGCCAAGTTTATGAAGAAAACTAGTGAGTATAATGTTAAATTAATTTTCATAACACAATAGCAGTCAATTTTAACTCATACACAATTTTAACTCATAAAGAAATGACATTTGAAAATCACCCTGAAAGTGACTGATTGATTTTAATTCACTGGTGATACTATAACATTATTTATAGAGGAAAGATACAACATGGTTAGTCTTAAGCAAAAGCTCATGCTTGTGTGAGATAATTCCACTCCTTTGTCTTGGTCTTACATTTCCAAGGAACCGTCCATCATCACAAAAATTCAGTCATCTGGACTAGACTTGACCCTGAGTAGTCTTCATGCAAAGGGATCAGAACCCATCCACTCATCACTGTCTACTTAAGTGGGGCTTCAAACATGTCCAGAAAGCCCATTGTCTTCCAGCCTAGATGCGATCAACCTCCTATGTATGTAATGGTGCTGCAGATTTATATGGAAAACCTTTCCTAGAGATATGTTAACTACAAATTAACTTATCCACTTGATTCAAGATACAGATAACTTACAAGTGGAAACTCTGTTGGATCCTTATAACTTCAGGTGCTGCCAGAAAGGATTGAAAACACCTCACTCTGATTCTCTCAATATTCAGAAGAAGAAAAACCTCTCTTTTTACTTAACAGAAAAAAAAGTGACAAAAAAATGTTCTGTGTTTGGAGCAGTAGTTCTCAACGAATGTGACACAAATCCCACAGGAGTCACATATCAGTTAGCCTACCTAGCAGATATTTATATTATGATTCATAACAACAGAAAATCAGTTATGAAGTAGCAACAAAAATAATTTTATGGTTGGGGATCACCACAACATGAAGAACTGTATTAAAGCATCAAAGAGTTAGGAAGATTGAGAACCACTGACCTAAAGAGTCCACTAGGAGGAACTGGGGTATATTGGAATTATTCTATTAGATTACCATTTTCCATTAAAAATAGCTGAAATATATGTAAATAACTTCTTAAAATCTCAAAATAATAGAGCATAAATTTAGTACCACTGATGACAAATAAGGAACACATATGGAGAAGTTTGATTAGCAACCTGAAGGATGATTAGAGAGTATTAGAGAGCCAGAGTATAGGCATTTATATCAACAGTTTAAACTTCATTGACGAATAAGTAAAGGAAAAGAGTTTCCATCTACACACACACCCTAGTCACAGTCACAGGATATAGCCATTCTTGCTTGGTTTGTTAGGCTATCCTCAATCACTAATGCTGAGGCTTTGGTAAGTATCCCCCAAATGCTCAGGTGTTCAATGCTAAGTCTCTATGTCCTCTTCCAGGAGATGATAGAACTTCTGACAGGTGAAATCTAATGTTTAGTCTTCAGGTTATTGGGAATGTGATCTTCAAGGGAAATAATGGTCCATGGTCCTTGTTTCATTCACCCTAGATCATAATACAGGCAGAGTTCACTCTACCCCATGCTTTCCCCACAATGTGCTTCCATTATACTAGTGCAAAGCAGTAGTGACAACACATCATGGACGGGAAAACTGTGAGCCAAATTAACCTTTTCCTATTCATAAATTGATTATCTCACAGGTTTTGTTGAAGTGTTGGAAAGTTGATGAGTACAACTAGGGAAATGGCTAGCATAGGAAAGGAGCCTAATAATGACTTGGTGACCAATTCACTGATGAAAACCCTGTGCCTCAGACATCCTATTTAGTTTTTGGATTTGTCATGCATTCGTAATGGATGTGATCAATCTATCTGTTGGACAGTTTTTCTTATCCTTTCCTTACCAAACTCATCTAGGATATTATAAAATTAGAAAACTAAGAATTGGGAATAAATAAAATCTTCATTATACTAGATAACAATCTGATAACTCAGAGATAAACACTCTAAAACTTCAACCACCAAGTTTCTATTAATATAAAAATAAGACAGTTCTCTAGAGCTTAAGAGAAAATCCACTGATAAATGTGGATTCTTAAAATGGCCTTATTCATGACCTCCAAAGGACTGGAATGGAAGTTGGATGATGAAGTATTTTCAGGACAGCCAGGAAACAATGTATGATAAATCTAATTTATTTTACTCATTTCTAAAGCAGCAGAGAAAGAGAACAATTACCTCTATTAAAGCCCTGGTCTTTGATCTACCTTCTCTTAACTGCAGCACTGCCACAGTCTAGCCTAAATTATCCTCATATAATCATTATTTCACTGATAACATTTAGGGAATGAGAGGAAATATCTTTAAAACCTGTTAATTGTTGTATCTTCTATGCAACTGCCCCACTTCTTTCTTCACTGCAGTATGTCTAGTTGCTGCCTTGTCCTTTGTCTCCATAGCAACCACTTGAATTCAGGCTAAGGATCACCCAAACACTTTGTCTTTCACAATGTACATTCACAATGTACATTTCACAATGTACATTTCACAATGTACATCTTTCATTCTATATTTCTAACCTCATTTCACTTAAAATATGTAGAATAGAGATATAGATATATGAAAACACATACACAGCAGTCTCCAGACAAAGAAGGATCAGTATATGTTTAGAAAAATTGTAAATGTAAATTTTAATTTCAAATATATTCGTTCTGAGGTTTGCTGGATCCATTGGAGCAGAAGCCAAGATTAGAAAGTACTGGCTACATATTACACGTTTTCATGATGCTCAGGCACAATGTTCATGGCACTACTGCCTGATCTAAAATTTACAAACATTTCTAGCTGTCATTTCAAATTTTAATGCCTAAATGCAGTTTGGAGATATACATGCCTCCACTCTGCCAATTCCTTTTGCTAGATCATTTCAATCCTGGAGCACCTTCAGCAGGATTACCATGCTGCATAGTTTTGTTTTTAATACATAACGAGACCATTAGTGAAATTAACTTAGATGATACAAAGGAAGACAGACACCCAATGCAAATCCTTTACACATTGTCCAGTTGACCAAGAATATTATTATCTTCCACCCCATCCGGACCCCATCCTATTCCGCCTCCATTAATGTTTAGCATTTTCTTGTTTTTCATTAAAAATTTCCTAAGTCAAATTATATTCTTAATCAATGTCTCGTGTGAGTTTACAAAATTTAAACTGAAGTAAAATCACACCATATGTATTTCTGTAAGATTTGCTTTTATAACTCTTAGTATTCCTGATTCTCTATACTGCTAAAAAATATTTTCTGCATGATTATATGATAATTTATTCATATTACACATGGAATAGTTTCCTCAAAAAGAAGTTAAACTAATGTTAAAGTTTCTGAAAGAATGACTCACTAGAAATTCAGTGTCTTTGGAGAAGGGAATATTGCAAGTCCCGAGCTACATTACCTTATCCTTCAACTCTGTGCTTCCTCTAACATCATTGTGACTATAAGGAAAATTCATGTAAGTTATGCAAAAGACCGTTGTCTTTCTTCAAACCAAAGACTGTGAATGTCACCAGACAGCATCTGATGCTTGTACCAGAGATTTCTTCACTGAACTTTAACCTACCTGTCAGATATGCCTATCAGTACATTTAAAAATTTTCTGATTTATGACTTTCTTTGTTCCATTGCTATAAAAATATCATGAACTTTTGGAAGACTGGAATGTAGAATTTGGGCAAGCTAAATCTGTGTTGTCAAGCTACTGCCAGTCATAACTGGCCCTAGAACAAAGTCTCTCTCCCTGTGATTTGAAAGACAAGCCTTCCCAACAGTACATTCCACTGTAAGTGAATTGTTGGATTTGTCATGTATGTGCACTATACATATGTACAAATAAATAAATGCATATAAAGGAAACACACAGATTCCGATGTCCCCAAATCCCTGTTATACAAAAAAAGTGTATATATCTGGGAAATAAAATAAAATAAAATAAAATGTCAATGTGGGTTCTTAGGTGAATGCATTTTTAAGGAAATGGGGACAATACAACCTGAGATTAGGGACTAAAATATGCTTTTGTTGTACCTATATCTTAACATGAAACTGCAACAGGAGAGAGGGCACCTTTACACCCTTCACTTTGGTTGTTACACTATTGTGTTTTATTCACTTATAAACTTACTGAGTTTAACAGCAATACATAACTCTGAACTGAAGCTAACCCTGATGAAAAGAGCTGAAGAAAAGTGGAAAGGATATGAGAGGAGAGGGGAGAGAAGAGGAGGGGAGAGGAGGAGAGGAGAAGAGAACAGAGAGAGGAGGGGAGGGGAGGGCAGGGGAGGGGAAGGGAGGGCAGAGCAGAGCAGAGAAGAGAAGAGGAAAGAAGGAAGGAAGGAAGGAAGGAAGGAAGGAAGGAAGGAAGGAAGGAAGGAAGGAAGGAAGGAAGGAGGGAGGGAGGGAGGGAGGGAGGGAGGGAAGGAAGGAAAGTACCCTACTCCATATGGCTATCAAAGTAATGAAGTTGGAAATCCAGATCCAGGTCCAGAATGGTGGATTCTTGCCTCCACCTAACCTGTTTGTTTTATTTTCTCTCTTAAAATTGGGGTATTTAAAGCCTCAGTTTCATTATCTCAGACTGAATTAATTCTACTGATTGACATAATAAATACATGTCATCTAATTTCTAAAACTTATTTCTCACTTTAGAAAGTATTAAGGTATTTCCCTATATTAGCTAAGCATGAATGCACCAAGAACACTTAGA
Source organism: Mus caroli (assembly GCF_978045245.1). Lineage (NCBI taxonomy): Eukaryota > Metazoa > Chordata > Mammalia > Rodentia > Muridae > Mus > Mus caroli. The sequence goes on from NW_028227262.1 coordinate 45,003,440, forward strand.
ATGAGCTAAGCTACACAGTGATGAGGGAGGATGTCAGATGGAGGACAGTGTAAATCCATTAAGAAATGCTTCATAGAATCCAGTGTTGCTGTGGGGAAGGGAGGAAGAAAGGGAAGAGGGACAGAGGACAATGAGGAGGGGAGAAAGGGCTGGAGAGGTGGGGGACAAAGGAGGGATGGAGGGAAAAGGAAAGAACATAAAGGAGAGAAAGAAGGAGGTGAAGAGAATCAGGGCAATGGAGGAGTGGAGAAAGACTGAGGGAGAAACTCAGCTTCTCCACTGTCTTCACAGGAATAAGCAGGGTTAGTCTCTGGGTTTATCAAACTTCTATATAGTCAATTGAGCTTGTCTAACTACATACAGCACCACCCACTGACATAATCATTCATGGTTTTATTGAGACTTGAAATCAGATAAGCCAAGTCTCTATACATTTCAACTTTTAGGATTTTCAAATTGTGCTTTGCATTTTGTCTATTTACCATTCATCTGGTCATGTGTCATAAATGTACAGGCAAATAATTCTGTGTAAAGTCACTTAGTGTCAGTTAAGGATAAATAGACTTTTAAACTCTGTTGAATCTTCTAATGCACAAAAATTGATTATTCAGTCTCTGTTAATCTAGATCATTTCAAAAATTCTCTGTAAGTGGTGTGTGTGTATGTGTGTGTGTGTGCATGTGTGTGTGCACATGCAAGTGAGTACTAATGATTATTGAGCTCTTTCTTCCATATCACTCCACCATATGTTTTGAGACCAGCTATCTCACTGAACTAGAGTCCTGTGAGCTCCAGGGGTCTGTCTGTCTTTCCCTCCCAGATATAACACTGACATTACAGGCACAAGCCACTGTGATGGTAGCCTTCTACATGCTGGGACTCAAGTATAAGATCTCATGCTTCCAGGACAAGCACTTTACTGACTGAGCCATCTCTTCAGCCCCATTTTTCTTTTCTTTTCTTTTTCAATCTCAGTCTCTTTCTCTCTCTCTCTCTCTCTCTCTCTCTCTCTCTCTCTCTCTCCCTTCATTCTTCCTTCCCTCCCTTCCTATCTCCTTCTCTCTCTCTCAACCATTTATTCTTCTCTCATACATTACATCCTGACCACAGTTTCACTTCCCCCAACTCCTCCCACTGCCTCCTCTCACCCCAATCCCCTGATTAACTCTTCCTCTGTTTGCCTTCAGGTGAGAAAAAAAAAAGAAAAGAAGAAGAAGAAGAGGAAGATGAAGATGAAGAAGAAGAAGAAAAAGGCCGAAGAACTGTACATGGCCTAACGATACATTAAGACTGGGCACTAATACTCACACCTGTGCTGGATGGCTGAAGCAACCCAGTAGAAAAAAAAGGGTTCGAAGCTCAGATAAAAGAGTCAGAGACACCCTACACGCCCATTCATTGCTCCAAGTTACACAACCATAAGGTATATGCAGAAGACCTAGGTCAGACCCATAAAGGGTTCATTTTTGTCGCTTTAGTTTCTATAAGCAGCTATGAACCCTGTTTAGTTGATTCTGTGGGTCACCCATGTTCTCCTGGTGTCCTTAATCCCGATAGCTTCGTTAACTATTCTTCCTCCCCTTCTTCTGAGGGTTTTCCCCAGCTCTGCCTAGTGTTTGGCTGTGGGTCAGCACACATCAGCTGGTAGATAATCACTGACTTTTTTCCCCTGTCATGTTTGATTCTATCGTGTGTCTCTGGGCTGTCTGGCTTCTGGTTCATTATCATCCAGGTAGTGTTAGGTATGGGTTCCCTGTGTGTGCCACAGAGAGACTAGACTAAGTAACGAGAAAGGGTGCATGCATCTTCCTGGGAAGGAGATTTTGCTGGTGGACTTGGGGTGGGTGGGGATGGGAACAGGACATAAGAGCTGCGGGTAGGGTTGAGAAAGATGTTGGGAGAGTGTACAGGGAGAGATGCCTAGAGGTGGGGGCTCTTAGAGGGCAATATAAAAACTTACTGCAGTGGAAACACCCTGGGATTTCTACTTCAGTATTTTGATCATATTTTCTTCACAGCTTAAGAAATCACCAATTGAGCCTTTTCTTCACATACACATGAAATAGATAATTCTACAGTTTAGCTATACTATTCAATATATCTTCTTTAGCTGCAGTTTGTATCCTGTTGACTTAAGTCTTATATGTCCTTAGTAATGTTCTTTTCTGCTTGAATGATATTGTTATAACATATTTATCTATTCTTGTTAGTTCTATTATAAATTGCTTCCCATCATCTAATATAATTGCTTCAGTATCATATATGGATAAGTATTTAATTTATAGAATATCAAAGTAAGTTTTGCATGTTATTAACATATTCATTTAAATACCTTATCTGTGGTAATTCTTCAAATGTTTGTTGTTGTTTTAACAGTTCAGAATTTTTAGGGTTTAGATATTTTATAACATTACTATATATACATATATATAACTAGAATATACATATATTATAATCTTTATAACTATTCATTTAATTGCTCTTATCTTTAATTTGGGATGCATTTAGATTTACTTTTTTGCATTTTTCCTGACTTATTTCATTTCTTTTCCATATTTTTCCTTTCTTGCTTTGTATTTATTTTCTGCATATCATACATTCTTGTATCATTTGTATGTATTTTCAGTGGCATTATAAATTTAAATGCATATACTTTGATTATAGGAGTATAAGTTTGCTTACTGTTTACTGCTCTAGAATTTTATAAAAAGTAGACAATTTACAGTTATCTCTCTCAATTTTCAAATAACTAATTCATCTTTGTTTCTTTAACATTTCTGGACATTCTGTTCCTCCCTACAGTCCTAGCAAGGCACCAAATTCTATCAGGTCTGGAATATTCCTTGAATTCTTTACCTTTCTAAGATTCTCCCATTAGAAATTGTCCAATGGAGGCTGACTGATATTTTTCCATATAAGATTTTACCATATAAAACTTTGGGTTAGAGCTGTGTGGAATTAGAAATCATAGGTCATGTGAAACAAATGAGTGGATGTTTCAGGCACAGAAGTAAACTATGTCAGTGATTCCATAGCTTTAACTGCAAAGGGTGTGTAGTTTGTCATGACTTCTATTTATTGTCTTCATTGCCAGTGGCTGGATTTCCTCTCCTATGGAGAAATGACTGTTTAACTGGAATTATCTAGCTAGCCTATCTTCATATGACAGTAGGTGAAGAAATTGTCTAGATAATTTCCCTCAAAGCACTTAAAAGCCTATAAATAACTATGTATGCTTATTTCTTATAATCTTTGATTGAAGTGCCATATGCTATCATCTTGGATCCTCAAGAAAGATACATGAAAATATAGATACTGAAGAGCTAGGAGATCTGAACTAAGCTGCATTATCAAAGAATGTCTTTGTGTTGATGTAGAGGCTTGAGATCATATGCTACTGAAACTGAGCTAGGTTTAACTAATCATACACTTAACCATCATCATATATCAAAACGAATTACTTTTCCCCAGGTTAGGTAGATGGTTAGTGAAGCTGACAGAGTGATTATGCTACTTTCTCATAAAATCTAAACTGTAAATATCAAGACTCTGATGAGAATTTTTCTAATAATTAAATATACACTAATTAAATTCATACTAATTTATTTCTTTAGATGCTATTATGTCCATTTAACACTTCACTAGACCAACTGTCAATTCAATCTCTACCTGAACACTTACCTGGAACTATGAACTCTATTTCTTCTGATATTGCAGTTCCTAGTCTATTAGATGCAAAACAGCGGTATTTTCCTTGAAAGTGAGAGATGTGGCCCTCATTTGGGATCTTGAATGTGCCTGAATTGTTAGTCGCAATTATCCGAGGATCAGAAAGATCAAAAGGCTTATCATCCTTCATCCATGAAAATCTAGATGATAAAGTAAAATTCACCCTAAGTATTAGTGACATTTGTTATTTTTAAAAGGTTTTAATAACCAAATGCACAAATGATAAAACCAAGAAAATGTATGAGTTTTAAATATACACAAAAGATCTTAACAGTGTATAAAATATATCAAGCAATCTTTCAAGCAAGGTAAATACATGAAAAACAAGAGAAAGTATGGAAGGCAGGCCTATTCTTTTTCTTTTTTTTTTTTTTTAATTGACGTTATCTTGAAAATGTTTCTGGTTAGAGATATAATTCTGGATCATTACTATACTTTTTCTTCTTTTTTTTTTATATTTTCTTCTTTTTTTCTTCATTTTTTAATTAGGTATTTTCTTCATTTACATTTCCAATGCTATCCCTAAAGTCCCCCATACCCTTCTCCCACTCCCCTACCCACCCACTCCCACTTCTTGGCCCTGGCGTTCCCCTGTACTGAGGCATATAAAGCTTGCAAGACCAATGGGCCTCTCTTTTCAGTGATGGCCAACTAGGTCATCTTTTGATACATATGCAGCTAGAGTCAAGAGCTCCGAGGTACTGATTAGTTCATAATGTTGTTCCACCTATAGGGTTGCAGATCCCTTTAGCTCCTTGGGTACTTTCTCTAGCTCCTCCATTGGGGGCCCTGTGATCCATCCAATAGCTGACTGTGAGCATCCACTTCTGTGTTTGTTAGGCCCCGGCATAGTCTCACAAGAGACAGCTATATCTGGGTCCTTTCAGCAAAATCTTTCAAGTGTATGCAATGGTGTCAGCGTTTGGAGGCTGATCACTACTATACTTTAGCACATGAAGTAAAGATAAATATAGAAAATGCTACTTTTTGTGAATGTCTGTGTGTAGAAAACACACAAACATATCAAACACACACACACATACACACACACACACTCAAGCGAACTCTGTTCATCCCCTTTTACCTGGATTTTTATCTTTTTTTTTTCAACTCTATGACATATTTGAAATGATGTTAAATATACATTTCCCAGTTTAAAATTGTTAGTTTTACAATAGCATTAAAATAATTTCATGATGACAGGTCATTTTTGTTATGTTATTTCCCCCATTTCAATGTTTTTCCTCTAATAAATAATGGTAAGAAACTATAATTTTACCCTTTGATGAATTTACTTTCCATTATTTCTACAGAGTAATTCTTTATAAATAATGAGAGTACATTAGTAGATAAGAGCTGGTTGTAGCTTTCGAAAGAATATTTTAGAGTTGTATTTGACAAAAGAAGTACACAGTTAAGTTCTACCCAAATATGAATTCCTTCGTGGATAATAATGTAACCATACTTTTGTGACATGTGTGAAATAAATACATTTTAAATTTGTAGATATACTACCCTTTTCTAGAAAATCTGTGCTTCAGTCACATGCAAATTAATATTCTACCTGATGAAAGTCACATTAAAATAGCATACTATAAATTTCCATCAATATATATTCACTAATATGCACTTACATTGGTTCAGGGTTTCCTTTCGCTTCACACTCAATTTGAAAATACTCATCGAAGGGAAAGGCCACCTGCACGTATGACTGCTTTACAATTGTTGGAACCTGTTGAACTGAACATCAAAGCAGTATACTTGAATAATGAGGTTTGCAAGCATGAGACAAGATTAAACAATTGAGAACAACATGCGTTTTCTACATTGGTAAGTGTGATGGTTTATCTTCAGTGTCAACTTGACTGCTTTTAGGGTCACCCAGGAGACATACGACTGAGACCATCTATCTGGGTGTTTCCAGAAAGGTTTAGCTAAGAAAAGGAGAGCCACCAGGAATGTGAAATGTGAACAGCACCACCTAAGGTGCTGGAGACCTGGATTGAGAAAAATGGAGCAGCCAACTCAATGCCACTCATCCCTTTCTGCTTCCTGTCTATGGACCGACTCTGACTATTGACCCATCATATCAGCCTCTCACCTCCTTCCCTGCCAAAATGGACTCCACCCAGTCAAATCACGAAGCAGAAAGAGCCCTCCCTCACATTGGTGCTTTTTGAGAAGTACTCTACCATAGTAATGAGAAGAGGAATTAATGCAGTAAGTAAAAGACTAATCTAAGAATTTGACTTCTTCTATGCACATATATTTATATTTAGAGAAAACATTGCTTGCTATCACTTTATATTGCTTCACATATAAATTTCAGTTAACTCCGGAAATATGTGATAAGTTTTTAACACCGGGAAATAAAAACCATCTTATTGAGACTTTAAAGTATTTATTTTCAAAAAATGATTGGTATTGCATTTATGCTGTCATGTGTATTCATTTTTACACGTTTCTGTCACTTGGAAATTTATCTTTGTCACTTTTCTTATTTCTATTTAAATATCATAATGAACTAATTTAGCATCTCTCACCCAAATGATATCCTATGTCTTTTTTGATAGTTCTATTATAGGCCATTTTCTACCTCTCATTCCACATAATATATTTCACTAAATAGCCTCCACATTACAGACTTTTCTATTATTGGATTATCAGTGTATGATAAATTTGCAGATATGAATATAATAGAATTGACTTTGGGGATAAATGCTAAAACCATTTCACAACCAATGCATTATTATAGTGGTTCTCATAGCCTGAAACCATTGATTAATGGTTCCTTTAAAACTGCTAAAAATCCATATTTATTGCAAAAGATTTTTATTTGATTTCTGTCTATTGTTTTATTTTGAGAAAAACGTTTCTACAATCTTCCTAAGTATTTGACATTTCCCATTCATGAATTCATGTTTTATCTGTTCTCTATTTGAACCATTATTACCCCTTCTAAAATCAACTTAAAATAAGAATACAAAAAATACATGGATGCTGACGAAAGTCACAGATAATGATGTACATAATGCTATAGTGCAGGTGAGCACTTAATCATACTAAAGTTGAGTCATTCTTTAGTACAATTCTGACAACTGAGTTTTTACACTATTGGCTTGTAAGGTTATTATAACAAATCAGTCAGTAGTAGGAACTGACGTAGGCATAGTGTTTTTGTGAAATACAGTTTGTAGCCAAGGAAGTAATTACTGAGTACAATTCAACTGTAAAGGCACAGAAAGGACTTGCAACCCTGTGACACTGGCCAACTCTGGGCTTCTTTGCCTTCTTAAAAACTGCAAGCTACCCAACATGCTCCTGTTCAATTGGACTATAAGTAACAATGTTTAAAACAGCAAAAGTTAAAACTGAGTGTATTTACTTAAAAATTCTTTAAATTCAATCTAATAATATGTTAAAATGAATAACATTTTATGAAAAATTCTAAACACCAGGGGAAGAGTTTCATTATTATAACCCTGACTTTAACCCTAGCCCTAACCCCAGCCCTAAATAAAAAGAATGGGGAATTATATATTCCAGTCAGGTGATTAGCATTATTAATTTTTATTAAGCAATTATTATGACATGAAATCTAAAACCTGACATATTTGTTTCTTCTACACTGTAAAATTTTACCTAACTTTTTATCTATGTGTGATTTTTGGACCACTCCACAGTAGTCTTTAGAAAAATTATGGGTTTGGTGAGCTATGTAGATCTGACAAATGTTTACACATTTTGTAACAGACAATCAAAATGTCCCTCTACTTAACATCAGCATTGAACTAATTGGAAAAGTCACTGATGTTTGGAAAGGTTGTTTTTGTTGTTGTTGTTGTTCAGACTTATAGTAAAGAACACAAGTCTTGTATAAGAATATTATTTTTTGCTTGAACACTCAGATTTGGTCATTGACAGTTATCATTTATATTGCCAGTTTATCTTGAAGTTTCAGAATTATTGGGTTCATTCTAAGGAAAAATATCTGCAGATGACCATCTGACCAGCCATAATTTGTCTGTGAATAATGTTTTCAAGTAAAAATAATGTGTGTGCAGAAGCAATAATATAATCAAGAACTAAGAAAATCCTTTCACTTTAATGCAGCAGAATTATTTTATGCCTATCTTACAGTGCATCCAGTGTTGTTCAGAGGTTGAGAACTGAGTTAATTTAGTTCTATGGATTCAACTACTTTAAGCTTAAGCAAAATTATTTTGGTTTGGGGGTATATGGATATAAGTTCTTGTCCATGAAATACACCTGTGTTAGACAGCTTAGTGTGCATGCCTTATTCATGTTAAGGAAACAGAAATTGTCCTAGCGTATATCTCAAAGAATTACAGACAACAATGGCAGCACGGAGGGGAGGAACAGACACTAGCGTGTTATTTTCAAAACAGTTGGATCTCACACATCATTTAAATGTATCTCTGAGTTCGTGAGACATCCACAAGCCACCATTTAAGCATCAACACCCAGCTTAGGCTTAATAGCCCAAAGTTCTTCTCAATTTAAAAATTTCATTAATTTCTTTTTGTCTAATAAATAAATAAAAGTTGTTGTCACTACATTGCACACAATGACTCAAATTCAGATGGTATCCAATGGGTGTCAATCATCATTTTAGTAATTGCTAAAAATCATCCACATACTCATTGCATTTGTCTTGTTTCTGATTAATACCATTTCTAAACAGAGTGGTTATTGAGCTTTTTGCAAGTTCATCCTGTTCTAATTCTATTGCATTTACAAATGGTGGGGGGGGGCGGTACACAAGAACAGCAGTCCCACAGATACCAGCTAATAACTTGAGAACAACTTGTTTATTACAACATTATTCTTTCTTAAATTTGCTAAGGTTGTAAAGCGTCTGCAATAACTAATTATTCAGGGAAAGGAGCTAATAACCTTTGGGTGTTTGTATGAATATATATTCCACATTACAAATCTTTTCCTCTATAATTAGGCCAATTACAGAGACACCAGACTCGTTGACATTCAAATTGGATACCTGCCTTGGTCGCATTTACTAGGGAGTGCTCCAGAGTGCCAAAATAAATGGGCAATATTCAGCTGCTCTGAAAACATGCTATTAATATTTTATAACAATTGTCTGAGGACATTACAGCATGACCATTTGTAAGTAACTGAGACTATCAGAATAATAATAAGTGACATGAGCTAATACAACATTTTACATCCTTCATTACTGAAGAATAAGGGCAAGACCACAGAGTCTGTATGTATTTCTTAGAGAATAAGGTCATAGGCTTCACTCTGGAATACCAGATGCATCTTTGCTACCCTTAACTGGACATGAACTCTTATACAAGAGAATCTAATGGGGATGGAGAGTTGTGTCAGCAGTTAAACACACTTGCTCATTTCCAGGAGATCTGCGTGTGTGCCTGTGCACCACATATTCAGTGCCATCTTTAGGTTTTCTTTGGCACCAGGCATGTACATAGTGCACAGGCACACATGCAAGCAAAACAAAATAAAGAACAGCCCCCAATACACATAACATAATTTCTTTTAGAGAGAAGATATAGTCAATGTGAGGGTATATTATATTCTCAGATGTTCAATGGTGAATTTTGACATGTTGTACAAGTGGTAAAATTTCAGTTACATGTGAAAAGAATTACACATGTGAACATAACCATGTGTGTATGCAGGACAGGGAAATGAACTTTCTTAGCAGATGAAAATAGAGAGACAGAGGCTCAAGCATCTGGTAAGAACAGAACAGTGTAGATTCTCACCTGACTACCAGCACACTGTGTGCTGTAAACAGCTTCTTTAAAGTAATTAAGAGTGACATTCAGAGGAGATTTTAAAACACATCACAAGTGATTTCCTTGCTTTCTAGTCACATTAAGTCTAAGTACTTCAGAAGAAAAATTTAACTTTAATATTAGTACTCTTTAAATATTGATTAAATTGTCTGAGATAAGGACTGTACCGTTAGTATTTACATGATCTCAAAGACCTTTTATAAGTAGAATAATCACCCAATTAGCTGCATTCTTTCCTTTACAGACCACTACAGAAAGCGTGTTTACAGTTGCATTATTTTAGAACTATTAATATTATAATTTGTTGAAATATATGACTAATGTTTTGCATGCCATTTCCAAGGTATTATAAATAAATATTCATAAGACCCCTGACTAATGACTTAAAATAATTCATATTCTAAAATACACTAGATGGGGGGGGGCAATATGGGTAATAAGGCTTTGAATTCTATGATGTCTTTTTGTTATTTTCATAAGTCAATGTTCCCATTTTTAAGTTGACTTTTGTTTGGCAAAGAATATGAGGCTTCTGGGGCTAGAGAGATGGCTCAACAGTTATTACCATGTGCTAATGCTCTTGCCAAGGGACCAGATCATTTTCCACCTCCAGTGTCAGACCTACCTACTACCCCAGCTTCAGGAGGATCTGACTCCCTCTTCTGGCTTCAGAGGGCACATTCACTCATATGCATATATGCCCACCTGAACACACATATAAATAATGGAAAACAAATCTTTTTTAAAAAATGTGATTTATTCCTTTCTGTTATATTTTTTAATGTTAGTAATTTCTAGATCATATTTTTCCTTAAAATAAACTAACCTAAATATACAAAAGTCAAAGCTTCTTGTAATATTGCATATCATCTTACACATATGACAAATATCTGCTGTCTCCATCATACTTCTTGTAACCAACTAAGGTTGTTTGAAAAACAAAATAACAAGGTTGAAAAGTTATGAGTGCAGCTAAATATCCTAGCCTAGAAAACATAACCGTGAACCTTCATGATAATTCAGATATTGCATACAAAAATTATATCCTCAATCCACATGAGTTCTACTTAAAACACGGACACAAACTTCCATAACAGGGAATCTATGCTTTTACCAGAGAGTGGTATTTCAGCTGCTGACAATTTTAACAGGAGGAAAATTAGACTTAGGATCAGTCCTCTTCCACATAATGGCAATTCCATCATTCCTCGGAAAGGAGGCAACGTGCAAAGACTGGAAAGGGTCTCTAATACTTTCTGTTCACTGAGGAAATGGGAGAAACCTGAAAAAAATGATAGAAAGGATATTCGTTAATTTACTTAAAATGTGAATGCAGCAGAAATTAAACACACTAGTTATTAAAATATTAATGAACCTACTATCTAATAACACAACCATTTAAGAGCCAAATAATAGTTAATATATGATATATTGTAAGCCATGAGCCAGTCCAATGAATCCTATTTGTAAGTCAGACTAAGATTTATATGGAAAGCTGTTTCTTTTTATTATTATTATTATTATTATTAGGTATTTTCTGCTGTTTCTTACACTGTAATGTGTCTATGGCTATGGGAATAATTTCATTAAATTTATTCAGAAAGTAGTGCTGCCTCGATCAATTCTTTAGCTTAATACTAAGGATTATAAAGACAAATCTTGGACTCTTCTTGTAAAGTAAGTTTCATTTTCAAAATATCACAACATGAGATGGAATTTCTAGGAAAAACAGGAGGAAAAAGTAAGGACGCGATGGCAGGTTTTAAGGAGACAGAATAGATCAGTAAAGAGTCTCTGCCAGAGCCTGGAAAATACACATGGAGGGACCCATGGCTCCAGCTGCATATGTAGCAGAGGATGACCTTGTCGGGCATCAATGGGAGGAAAGGCCCTTGGTCCTGTGAAGGTTCAATGCTCCAGTGCAGGGGAATGCCAGGGTGGGGAGGTGAGAGTGAGTGGGTGGGTGGGTGGGTGGGTGGGTGGGTGGGTGGGTGGGGGGAACATGCTCATAGAAGCAGGGGGAGGGGGTTATGGGATAGGGGATTTCTGGAAGAGGGGAAAACCACGAAAGGGGATAACATTTGAAATGTAAATAAAGAAAATATCCAATAAAATAAAATAAAATGTAAGATTTAAAAAAAAAAAGAGCTAATCATGAAAGTTGCAAACATGAGGACCAGAGTTTGAATCTGAGAAACAAAGGAAAAAACAGGTGTGGCTAGGCCTGGTAACAAAAATCAATGCTGGAGAGGCAGGAAGAACTCCCTGACTAGCTAGTCCAGCTGATCATTTACCTATAGGTGTTCACCTAGACACACACATATAATACACATGTACACATACGTCTACACATATCTATACACACATAAGCACACACACACACACACACACACACACACACACATTCCCCAAATGGAAAAAGGTAACATATTTTAAGTAAAATTTACAAGTATGTTGTTGTTTTAAGCAGAAGCAAATTTGTCAGCTGACTTCCATTTAAAAATAAAATAAGGCATAAACATGTGACTTTCTTTCCTTCCTGTTGTTAGTTCATTTTTCTTCATGAAATATTATGGCAGCATCTACACATTATCCACAGTAGATATAAGAGGATAATACAACAATTTGCTCAGAAATGTGATTGTCTTCAAAAATGTAATTTTCTTATTCCTAAAAAAAGTTAATTACTTTATTTGTTCATTACATATTAATACAGAAACAAACAGATCACTACATTTAAATTTACTTCCAAGTGTGTAGGCCTTCTAGTTTCACCTCAAACTCCAACTCAAGAGATAGAAGCCAAGCAGACAGCTCAGTGATTGCTCTTTGAATTCAATTGTTAACACTGCAAAACTAAAAGATAGTAAGAGATAACTGAGCCTGTTGATCTCAGTTTCTTTTGCTGTGGCTATGATGATAAAAATACTCTGACAACTTAAAAGGTCAATGCAGTCTATATCATGACTGAGAAATCAAGGCAGCAAGAGCTTCGAGAGCCAGGTCACATTGCCTTCAATCTAGAAACAGACATGGGTATAAGCCTGTGAATTCTTTTCCCTTTGCAACATACAGATCCTAGGATCCATGATCCTAGCCAGGGATTAGTGCCATCCACACAGATGGGCTTTCCTACCTCAACTACCACAGTAGAGATAATGGCCCTAAAGAATAGCCATAGGCATAGCTCCTAGGGGATTCTAAATTCTGTCAAGTTGACAACACTAGACATCACTTGTATCTTCCCTATACATGACTAATCGCATTTAAAATGCTAAATAAATAAATAAATAAGTAAATAAATATATACACCCAAATCCAAACAAACAAAAAATTCCAAACAAAAGCCAGGAATACACACACACACACACACACACACACACACAAACATCTGAGTTCTACACATTAGCATAAAGTTTCAAAACACTCTGTCCACTTTAAAATTGAAATCTCTAACGAAAATATTAACATTTTTCCCTTTGAATTTTCCTTTTCTTTCTTCGTATACACACACATACACACATGATTTATATATCTTATCATATATATATGTATGTATACATATATACATATATATGTATATATGATGATTTAGGGTATATTCATTGTCAGCAGCTCCTTTTGTACATTGACATTGAGCAATTTTACAATGATCATGAAGCACAAGATTCTCTTTTATTACAATTTCCTCAGAAGATATGAATTAGAAAACATTTTATTTTATGAATATTATATTTTGTCAGATTTAGTTGTCCATCTGAAAAAAATGGGAATCTGAAAACCAGTTATCCTTGCTTAAGAACATTTACAAGTATGATAACTTAAAGAAATATCACTGATGATTGACAGCTCATTTTCCTTGTGAAATTACTAAATCTAATCAACAATAAATTGCATAAGAATATTGCTTTTATTAGAAGAACATCTGAGTTCTACACATTAGCATAAAGTTTCAAGACATTCCATCCACATCAAAATTGAAATCTCCAAAGAAAATATTAACATTTTCCCTTTGAATTTTCCTTTCCTTCCATCTTAGACTGCTACTTATAGTGACATACCACTCCTAGCCTATATTATTTAATGTTCATTACATTAATATTTAATACCCATGGCTTCAATGGCATCTCACATATGTGCTTAATGAATTGCCCTCTATTTGTTAGGAACAAACCTTTTTAAGCCATGATGATGTCAAAAGGCCACATTTCCAGGTTAGTATCTAATATATCATCACAAGCAGAATTAAAGGGCAGAATTAAGGACAGCCATCTAGGTTAAAACTCATTGATTGATTCTCCTGATTTAGATTAATGAATTGATTGGTCTCTAATTGCCCTCGTAGAGTAGTTCATAAAAGCCAATTATTCAAAAACATCCATCTGACTTGGAAGTGTAATGGTCAACCAAGACATCCTATACTATAAAAGGACATGGGGGACTTATGATACTGTGTTTGTAAACCTTGCATGCTAGAGGCAGAGGCACGAGGATCATAGGCCAACTTGGTATGCATAGTAAGTTCCAGCCAAGCCACAGCTGCATAGATGCTATCACAAAGCAAATACACAAAAGTGGTAGTACATGGAATCTTAGCCTTACAATAAAACTACATGCTTCAATGCATATCCAATTCCAGAATATAGTTCATTCTTCTTATCTTCTATAGAAACTGCCTTCCATTTACCTGCAATTTGTATACTCATAAGGTTTGACATTAAAATTTTTAAAGGGTAAAATATGAGGCTACTTTTAAGCAAGCCATTAGTAGTAAAGTCTGAATCCACAAATAGCTACCAGACTCAGGAAGAAAGTAAGCCTTGATTTCATTGTCAGAAACATAACGGACACATTGTTAGGTAATTCTATTTTGAAACAGAAAACAGCAATAGAATTACAATCCTATTTATCTTTCTTAAAATAATTTGAGTTTAATGACTCATGCCGGAGCTCAAAGTTAAAAGCAATTATTGGAGCTCATGGTAGAGCTGACACATAAGACAAGATATACAAAGGTATTTTGAGATCGAGGTACAATTTCTAATGGCTTAGTTTTATGGCATTGACTATAATGCAAGACAAATCAATTCAATGCCATAGTAGCAAATTTGGATAAAGCTCTCTTATTACTCTAGAAAATTTTTGGAAAAAGATTTTATTCTGTTACGAGACAGAATAGAAGAAAACAAAGACCCATCACATCATAATTGACTCTTCCAATTGGATAAACTTCTCTTGAACAACTAATTGGATAGGAATCCCGAGCAGGTTAGTTTAGAGGATTTCGCTTAGACAAGGACAAGCAGAGATTTGCAAACTGTTAGTTTTACTGTACCAATTACAAGGAGATTTACTTGATCCATCTGGGCATGTTTTGTTTGTTTGTAGTGGTACAGACCAAACCTAGATGCTACAGGCTAGACAAGGTGCTTACAATGGAGCTGTATCCACAGTTTCCTCTGGTATGTTTAGGAATTCTAAGATAACAAATCTACAAACAATTACTCCATAACTGAAGTTAATCGTATGCCTGCCACTGGAAGGGAAAAGAAGGGAGGCAAAACTTTTTTTGATTCCACACTGAGAATATGCTGAACTACTGAGACCTGTTGAGCAACCAGCATAGCAAGCCAGATCATAGACTATTGAATTACTGTACATATGCTCTTGCTCGGTATGCTGCTCTGGAAATTAACTTGGGCTTTCTTGTGCATCCATGCCAGTAGGTATAATAGTCTCTGTAAGAAATGAGATGTTCTTCTTGGTCAGGTGGGGTAATATATAATTAATACCAAATAGTCAACCAACCCTAACAGTACTGATAGTAGTGGCCATTGTGTTCCTGCAAGGGTTAGGATCAGTTATCTCTGTTAACAGAAAGTAGGCCCCAAAGCCTGTGAAGGCATTATTCTATAATACTACCTTTACTTTAAGATTATACTTAGTTTTCATGCTTCCCTTAGAGTTACAGAATCATTTATAGCATACCTCCAAACATAAAAATATATATAACCAAAACATTAGTTGCATATGATATCAGTTGATTTAAAATATTCTGGAAAAGAAAAGGATGAAGAAAGTGTTCTCCATTCTGCATTCTCGTGTTCTGACACCTCCAGTATATCTCTGTGCCCCAATCTGAGAAGTCCCTTTGTTACTACTGGAATGTTGTAGGCCTTTGGCCCACTGGATGACTTCTCTGTCTTCTAGGCCTCAGGAAGCTATTCAGACCTTTCCCCGGAAGCCTTTGTATGTATCATGAGAACAATTCTGGACAGTAATAGCTACTCTTGGTTTTCTGCTGGACCACATCTGGGATGAACTACACTCCAGAAATGGATAACCCACCTGTAAGAAATTATTGTTGCTTGGTTTGAAGTGAGTAAATCTGCTTCTAGTCCAGACTTTTGAGGTAGGAGTTCACAAACCTTTGATTTGGATATTTTTTATTAGATATTTTCTTTATTTACATTTCAAATGTTATCCCCTTTCCTGGTTTCTCCTCTGAAAACAACCTATACCCTCCCCACGCCCCTGCTCTCCAACCTACTTACTCCTACTTCCAGGCCTTGGCATTGCCCTATACTGGGGCATAGAACCTTCACAGGATGAAGGGCCTCTCCTCCCATTGATGACCGACTAGGCCATCCTCTGCTACATATGCAGGCGAAGAAATGAGTCCCACCATGTGTTTTCTTTGGTTGGTGGTTTAGTCCCAGGGAGCTCTGGAGGTATTGGTTAGTTCATATTATTGTTCCTTCTATGGAACTGCAACCCCTTCAGCTCCTTGGGTACTTTCTCTAGCTCCTTCATTGGGAACCCTGTGCTCACTCCAATGGATGGCTGTGAGCATCCACTTCTGTATTTGATTTGGACTTTAAGGTGGGAAGACACACCTTTAATTTGGGTCATACCTTCTTCTGGAAGGCTATATAAGGATCTGGAAGTAGGAAGTTGTTAGTCTTTGTCTACTTGCCCTCACCTTGCCAGCTCTAGCTATTCCAGTCCATCTGTGGCATTGAAACCTTTATTTCCAGACTATACAGAAGTCCAGCTAAGACAGCAAGCTTTGTAGACTGAGCAACTACTGGATTCTTGAACTTTGCATGCACAGCCAGACATTATTGGACTAGTTGGTCTGAAGCTTACAAGCCATCCAATAAATCCCCTTTTTATAGATGGAAAGGGATTCAATTTATTAGTACTGTTACTCTAGAGAACCCTGAGGAATATACTACCCCACAACCAGCCAAAAAATAAAAGGAAAGCCATTATTTCTTTATTTTATCATTTTCTTTATTTGCATTTCAAATGTTATCCTTTTTCCTGGTTTCCCACCTGATAACCTACTACCCCCTCCCCCATCCTCCTGCTCACCAACCCACCCATTCCTGCTTCCTCATTCTGCCATTCCTCTACACTGCCATTCGTCTACACTTTGGTCCTTCACAGAACCAAAGGCCTCTCCTCCCATTGATGACTGACAAGGCCATCCTCTGCTACCTATGCATCTGGAGCCATGGGTCCCACCGTGTCTATTCTTTGGTTGGTGGTTTAGTTCTTGGGAACTCTGGGGGTACGGGTTGGTATTGCTGTTTCTCCTATGGGACTGCAAAGCCCTTCAGCTCCTCAGGTCCTTTCTCTACTTCCTCCACTGGGGATTCTGTGTTCAGTTTAATGGTTGGTTGAGAGCATTCACCTTTGTATTTGTCAGACACTGGTAGAGCCCCTCCAGAGACAGCTACATCAGGCTCCTGTCACCAAGCACTTGTTCGAATCCACAATAGTGTCTGGGTTTGGTGACTGTATATGGAATGGATAACCAGGTGGGGCAGTCTCTGAACTCCTTATCTTTCCTTAAGTCTCTGCTCCACACTTTGTCTTTGTAACTCCTCCATGGGTATTTTGTTCCTCCTTCTAAGAAGTACTGAAGCATCCACACTTTGGTCTTCCTTCTTCTGGAGCTTCATATGGTCTGTGAATTGTATCGTGGATATTCCGAGCTTCTGGACTAATATCCACTTATCAGTGACTGAATACCATGTGTACTCTTTTGTGATTGGGTTACGTTACTCATTTAGAACTGTCACTGGTTCTGTCATTATCAGTTGTGGCTAGTAGAGTACAGGAGACTCTCCCAACAAAACAATAGACTATGGAATAATAGTATACTATTTTTTTTACAGACAACTCAGTTGGTTTTAGGCTGGCTTGCTGTGCAGCAATAGCTATTTTGTGTTATTCAGATGGAAAAAGCACAAAACAACTGGTGTAATATTGATAAGTGCTAAAGCTTTGAAATGTGTATTATATTTGTCTCTTTTAGAGTATGCACTGATGTTTCTGTAACAAAGTCACTTTTACTGTTCCTGACTTTTGTTAATAATAATGATTTCCCAACATTCATTCATTCATTCCTTGCATATTCAAAATCAGCCTAAGATATTTCAGCATTAGTAAGCCAATATTTTAGACACAAGGTAGACAATTTGTAATTCTGAAAGCCCAGTGGCACTTATTTAAAACAAGAAGAACACAAAACAAAGCAAACAAAAAATAGAAAGACAGACTTGCTAAGGCAGGCGATCAGTTTCCCTCTTATTTATCCCTTTGGACATCAACGTATTCATTCCGTATCACCTATGCAGCTAGGAAATACTGTGAGGCAATGCATGTTATCGTTATTGGTTTAAGATGCTAGAAAGCCACAGAATAAATGGAAATATAAGTCCAATTCACAGAAATGATTTAAATCCTGACAGCGTTGAATACACTCAGGATACATTTTCATCTTTATTTTGTATTCTGCTTATTAATTCACCAATAGTTTTTATTGGAGAGTGCTTTAAATTTGATAGCAAAATATAAATAGTCAAAGGTGAATATAAGAAAGTTAGGAATGATGACCATTCACTAATAATCATTGTTTTTCTTCACTTAACAATAATGGTGTCACGTTTACTAAGAACTGTTGACCTGAGAGTTGAGAGTCCTCTAGTGTTCCTCATGAATTGTAAATATACTCTTTTTCACTTAGAAAATAAAGTCTATTGAAATTCACATGCTGGAATTTAAAAGACAAGAGGTTTTTTTACTTCATCCTAAAGAGGGGAGGAATAACCAGCCATCTTAGACAGCAAGCAATTCTGGGACAGTATGTCTGTCCCCAATGATACTTTAGCTATATCCTCGGTATTTTCTATTTGCAATCCTTCACAAACCTATTCAAGACAAATTTCTAAAGAGAAAATAAAATAAGGTGTATCAAAAGAATAAAGAACTATTATGATCACTCTGTAAAAGACATATGTGGATACTGCTAAAAGGCCTGGGACACAAAGCTGAATACGTCAATGACACTCCATCTGCCCATTATGTCAGAGACATGGACTATACACAACCATCAGGAAGAAACCTTACTATATGACACTCCTTTCTTCCAAGAACCAGCACCCATCTGTCACAGCCACCATGAATTCCAGAGACCGGAAATATCTTAGTATTTTATAAATCATTAGATTTTTTTTTCAGGATGCTTGAAATACAACACAATAGTTTTTCAAAGCCGGCAGAAATAAACACAGTATGGCATTAGTATCCACATAAAGAACACAGTATTTTTGTATTATAGTAGGATCCACTGCTGTAACTTGGAATTGTGTGCATTTTCCTCTCTCTGCACATAAAAAGCACTTAAAAATCACCAAGCTGCATCCAGCAAGCTGTTGTAGACAAAACCATTTGACACTTTCATGATGGAGGGGAAGGCACCTTCACTTCCCTCTGACCTCAAATGCTCCTTTACAAAATTCCTTTTTATGCAATTGTCAGCCTGCAGTAAAAGATTCCCCTGGCTTGAAATCAGGTCATAGTTGGGGTAGGAGGTCCAGCAATTTCCATAAGCCTGACGTGTGATTGGAATCATGCAACACTTTGAAAATGAGGAAGGATAAACACACAGAAAATTAAAAAGGGCTTTTGTTCAGTCACTTGCTTGGCTCTTATCATGAATCAATTTACACATGCAATAAACAGAGTAATCCTGAAATAACTGTTAATGGCTTTTCACTTCGAAAACAAAGGAAATTCCGTACGTTATAGCCATCTCTACTTAGACTGTGTTTCATGTCACTGAAGTGACAAGACAAAGGAATTGCTTGAAGTGTTAATTCATCCTTCCTGCAGAGGTGGCATATTTTCATACAATGGATCAAAGAAATGTAGATTCTATTACAAAACAATTGATTTTATTGAAAAAATGTCAGTTTTAGTTAATAATTGTATGAGATCCATTACTATATTTTCTTTAAGTAGCCAAATAATGTGGTTTAGTATTTATAGGCAGAACTTGGAATATAATATGCTAAAACAAATACACACTAGTTCTTGTCTTTGTTAGTCTATATATCCAACAAAGAGTATACTATAAAGCCTTCTAATTATTATATTTCATGGGGTATTGGGGGGAAAAAAGTAATCCAGATCAAAATCATACAGGGCTAGAGAAAATAATTTAACTTCCCCAAGTGAAAGTTATCTTCTGAATATTTTTCACAAAATATTTTATGTAGTGATGGTAATCATCTACAAGGTATTTTTAGTAGGCATATAAAATTGCATTATACTTAAGTGCACAGCTAGTAAATGTTTCCATATCTGTAAATCTTCATGTTTGCTCTAATTTACTTGGATAAATAGTTGTGTAGTAATTAATGATGTTGTGTGTGCGTTGTTATTAAAATACTAATTTTGGAAAAAATTTGGGGATTGTTACAAAACTTATTTCTGACTATACAATCCAGACTTTATACTCCTTACTTTTCACTAAAGGACCTTGAAAACATCAAACCCATACAAAATCCTGTACATGAATGTTTATAGCAGCCTTGTGCCTTAAACTGATCAGTGCTAAGTAGCAATGGGTTTAACAGTCACTCAGTCTATATATCATCAATGATGGATTTCCTGGTTGTTTTATGTTATTGTAACAAATTCCGTGACAAAAAGCAACTTGGGGAATACAGAGTTTTCATGGTTGACAATTAAGGCTAATTAGAGAAGGAACTTAATCAGGAACAAAGGCAGAGTCTATGGACAAAAGCTGCATCCCAGCTTCTTCAGCTTCTTCTTCAAGCTCCTTCAGCTTGTTTTTTTTGTTTGTTTGTTTTTTGTTTTTTTAAATTTTTATATGACCTAAGACTAGCAGCCCAGAGGTGGCACCATGCACAGTGGGTTGGTTGTCCCACATTAATCATTACTCAAGAGACTTCCCACAGAACTGCGCATGGACCAATCTCATTGAAGCATTTTTCCCCTCAAATCAAGTTTCCTCTTGCGAGATGACACTAGCTTTTGAGAAGTCAGGAAACACTAATCAGTGAAGTGGGTAAATAAAAATAAAACACACTATGGTACACCTGTTATGTAGACTATTGTTGCTATGAAGAAATAAATGATCAATTTAGGAAGAAAGTCAAAATATGAAAAAAAAAATCCCTAACACATTTTATTTAGTGGAGGAACCTCACGTGGAGCGAGAAGCTTACATACTACACTCTTCTAATTGTGGAATATTCTGGAACAGTCACCACATCAATGATTATCAGAGATTAAAAGTACCCAACGAGCTAAAGGGATCTGCAATATGGAACAACAATATGAACTAAGCAGTAACCCTTGAGCTCGTGTCTCTAGCTGCATATGTAGCAGAAGATGGCCTGGTTGGCCATCATTGGAAGAGAGGCCCCTTGGTCTTGCAAACTTTATATGCCCCAGTACAGGGGAATGCCAGGGCCAAGAAGTGGTAGTGGGTGGATAGGGGAGCAGGGCGGGGGGAGGTTATAGGGGACTTTTGGGATAGGATTTGAAATGTAAATGAAGAAAATATCTAATAGGAAAATTGAAAAAAACAAGGAATTAAGGAGGGGAAAGGGCAGAGAAAATACTCTGTGTGAAGTACAGTGGTAAACATGCTACTGTAAATAACTCAAGGCCACATCTTAGCACGTCTCTTCATGGGAAACAACTGTGATGGTTAAGGTTAGCTCTTCCACTCTAGCATGTGTATGAGTCTAGTAGGGCTATTAATAAGGTAGTGCTGTGCATGTGTGTGGGCAAAAATCACTTCATACCTCTTGTTCAATTTTGTTGTGAACCTAAAGCGTTTCTAAAGTGAAATCTATTTTAAAAGCTCTGCAGTGTATAGCAAATAGCAATCCTAAAAATCACATCAGATTTCAAACATATCACACATAAGTCATGTTCAGGAAGTAAATTCCCCTTCAGAGTTCTATATTTAGATTCATGCGAAAATAAATCACAGAACACTGATCACACAAATCTTGGTATGTATCTGACAATTCAAAAATTTTTCATGTCTAATAATTTTGTATTTTCTCATCTAGTCTTCTTTATTCTCTCTGTCCTTTTCCCGTCCTCCAGTTTTTTTTGGACTTAGCTCAATATCATGCAAGAAACTTAAAGAAATACTGCTACATAGGAAAAAAGTTATTTTGATTATTGATGAATATTAAAATATTTATTATATCTGAAACATAATCATAAAACTAACCACAAGTGAGAAATTTGAAACTTGAAAAAAATGATAATAAATTACATACAATGATTGTTCTAATTAAATATCACATATAATAATAGTAAAGTGATTAAGTGAAGTTATGAGCAATTCCATGTTTTTCCATATCTCTGCATTAATGAAATATTTGTAATAAGCACACTGTTCTCATAAATCTAAAATTTAGATGAAAATGTAGCTCTTTGATAAACTCCAGCCTATTTTGTCCAAGGTTCTGAGTCATTTACTAATACTACAAAATGATGAAGCGATTCAGTTTAAACAAGATTTCATAGATCTATTTGCATCTAATGAATTTACATATTTGGGAAACACTACATTCTCTGAGGCTGGTGTCACATTCTACTCATCATTATTGTGTCTGCTATAATGTGACATTCAATCAATCTTTCAGAAAAAGTGAATAGATTTAATGCATATCTCAGAATATATGCAAAATATATTCTACATGGAGAACATCAATTAAATTTTAAATATTTTTCTGCACTCCCACAAAGATAACTTCAAAATTTATCTCTTAAAATACTTGTTAAAATAAATATGGCTTTGAATGCTTAAAATATTTGAGCTGCACATCGCTTTGTTTGAAGCATAATTTCATAAAGGCTGGCAGAAACAGAATTTTCAATGAATCTCATTAGTTTTATCTAGTTAAGGTTAACTATATTCATAGAATTTAGTCATT
Organism: Mus caroli; assembly: GCF_978045245.1. Classification (NCBI taxonomy): domain Eukaryota; kingdom Metazoa; phylum Chordata; class Mammalia; order Rodentia; family Muridae; genus Mus; species Mus caroli. The sequence goes on from NW_028227262.1 coordinate 45,026,256, forward strand.
CTGACAAGTGCCAACAATCCGAAAGTATTAAGTTTTGTTAGATTTGCTTTCAAATACTTAAGCATAGATGTAATACTTATGTGTATGGTACTGCATTTTAATCTACCCCATAAGTAGGATGATATGAAATCTGAAAGGAGTTAGTTTAAACTTTCATAATCACTCATCAAATGTAGCAGGATCCGTTTATATTTAGTTTAAGTAGCTGATTTAGTTTTAAAAGTATCGGGTGACTGGGTAGTTATTATAACAGGTGTTAGAAGAGGGTTTCAGAGTGCAATAAAATTGTATAATGTGCAGAGAAGCACAACAAAGACTATACTGAGATAATTTAGTTCTATTTCAGATTCTACTTAGACCTTTAAGGAATACTTTGCTTTCTGACTCTGATTAGAAAGGAGTTGGTCCCATCCATCATCTGGCCTACCTCTAAGGAAGTGATCTTGCAAGGCTCTGGCACAATGCTGCAAAGATTGAACAGCTAGGGTTCACTGAGATATAGGATATGTTGTAGTGTTGTGGGCATGTGTGTCTCCCAAAATATTTATGTGCTTACAGGTACATATGAACATATGATGGCTAATACATTATTTTGGGGGGGAGGTCTGGAACACTTTAAGTTAAGGCTCTCCACACAAAACCTGGTGGCCAGCTGATGAAATAAATAGGAGTGACCAACTCATGCAAAAACCAGAAAAATAAAGAAGTGATATTACATCAAGATATACATATGAAAAAAATCATGATGGACTATTATAACTTTATGGAAGAGACAGGATCAGAATTAAAACTTCAGAATTAAATCTGAAAAAGCTATACAGCATTGTCTTTGTTCCTTTTCTGTTGTGATAAAGAGACACCATGAGCTATGCCGCTTACAGAGGAAAAAGGTTATTAGGGCTTAGAGATTCAGGGAGTGAACTCATGAATACATGACACGGAGCTGGGATTGTAGCAGAGAGATTTTATCTGATCCACAAGCACAAATGTGTGTTGGTGTGTGTGCTTTACACACACACACACACACACACACACACACACACACACAGAGAGAGAGAGAGAGAGAGAGAGAGAGAGAGAGAGAGAGAGAGAGAGAGAGAGAGAGAGATTATATACTTCTCTGTAATTATATACCTCCGGCAGCATAGCTACATTTACCAATCCTTCTCAAACAGTATCTGCAGGCCAAACATTCAAATGTATGAGCCTATGGGAAGTATTCTCATTCAAACCCTCATTGCCATTAATCTTACCTTTTGGTGATTCAAAAAGTTTTAACACATAAATTCCAACATTGGAGCTCAAATGTGTTACTTTTTTCAATAACTGAAAAGTACTTATGGATCACTCACTGACCAGGATGGTCACAATAATTATCAGCTGCTAGAGAACATTAAGTACCACAATGTAATGTTAGTAGATTTGATTCCGCCTTACAATAATACTACATGCATGGGCACCCATAACTTCTGTTTTCCTAATATCTATGCTATTTTATAAATCGTGTGTTGTAATCACTTTCATCTTGAAATCATTTTTTTGCTTTTTCCAAAGCAAAAGTACTGAGATAAATTTATTGTTTTGAAATGCTGAAATAATTTAAACTATCAATAGGAAAGCCTTTAGACTTTCTTTCTCCTAAAAGTTGTACTTTATGACTTCAACAATCCAAATGGAAAATAATTTGAATAAGAAAAGTAGGAAGGGTAACCAAGAAGTCACCTGTTAAATGGCTAACAAGTATATGAAAAAAAAATGATACCAGTAATCACCAGGAAGATGAGATAAAAACCTCACAAAATGCTTATGAAATATTTTATCATACCAGTAAGAATGACTATTATAAAAACAACATCAAGAAAATAAAACGTGGTAAGGATTTAGAGAAAGGAAACTTTTAGATTTAATTTTAGGATCATAAATTAGTACAGTTGCTATGGAAAATAGTATAGGTTTGTAACAAGAAATTAAAAATACAGCTACAATCAATAACCAAGCAATTTGTCTCCTTAGTAAACATTCAAAAGATATGAAATCAGTCGGTGTAAAAGATGCTTGCAGAGGTTGGGATGCAGCTCAGTGTCTAGAGTTCTTACTCAACACAGACAAAGGCCTGGTTTTTGTTCTCACAATATCATAAACCATGCATAGTGGCACACAAAAGTATTCAAAAGGTAGAAAGGAGAATCAGAAACTCAAGACTACCTAGCGACACTGACTACAAGGTCAGAGTCAGCTTGAGTTGCATGGGACTAAAAGAGAAAGAAAAGAGAAAATACATGTATACTCTCATGTTTACTAAAGTATTATTCACAATAGACAGGATGGATAACCAATTTAATGCCCTCTAGCAGGAAAATGGATATAAATAATGTGGTATGCTTTCACAATGGAACACTATTCATCAGTAAATAATTTTTAAAATGCTGTCACAAAATAGGCACGGAAAAGTACTGCATGATTGTAAAACTTAGGGATCACAATCTGTGCCCCATGAAAGGATAGCCACTCATCCCCAATAAGCCAATTTAGGGAATCAAAACAAAAGTATAAAGCAGAACACGGAAGTTTACTCAGTGTGGCTACCTTGGCAAGATGGACTAAGAGATCCAGTAAATCCCCATGTCTGTCGTTTTTTATTATTAATCATTTTATTTGTTTACATTTCAAATGATATCCTCTTTCCTGGTTGTCACTCCACACACCCCCATCCATCCTACCTCCTTCTTTTCCCTCCCCTTTGCCTCCAGGAAGGTACTTCTCTACCCACTCACCCACGCCTTGCCTCACTGTGCTAACAACCACCTATGCTGGGGCATCAAGGCTGCCTATGACCAAAGGCTTACCTTGTCTTAAAACCCATAAAGCTAAACCAAATTTTAAATAGAGGACCAAGAACATGTACATCTAAGCAATCCCAGAAGGCTCTGTTCCCCATTGACCCACCATTGTCTGTGCTTTTTACAAGGCATTATAACTGTGTCAAAACCTTTTCTAGAAGAGATAAGTTTCTCCCCTGGTTGGTATCCTTTCCATTTTACACAATGAGATTTCCAGAAAGAAATTCCACTTCTTTGCAGTCAGTTGTTTCAATAGTCTGATAGACTGAGAGACGCAAGTGTTTCTTTAGAATAGCTTCAATTTTGTCAGACCTATTACAATTTACTCTTGTTGAAATAAAACCATGCTGAGAGAGTAGACTGGTATTTATTAAAGACTCGGGAGGTGAGGAGAGTATGGATGGGTGTGTTTATGAGAACAAAGAAATAAGCAGTAAGTTCTAGCATACTGTTGTATTAAAGGATGATTTTAAGTAACAGTGCTGTATCTTATACATAAAAATAACCAAAGAGAAAGATGTTGAATGCTTGCATTATAATGAGAAAATAAATTGCGAATGTTTGAGATGAAGGCTGACTTAACTTCAGCTGATCATCCTGCCACACAGTCACCTCCCATGGTATCACAATTATACTCCACAAATATGTAGAGTTATTACTTATCAATTAAACATAAGTTAATTAAAATCTGAAAGTCATACTCTATAAATATATCCCCCTTGACACTTCAAACCTCCAGGAGACTCATGAAGTAAATCAACTGTGATCAAATTGATATAGGGAACATTAAATAAATAATATCTATGCATAACCACATGCCAGAGGTGTCTAAATAGGATTTATTTATGCAAATTCATACAAAAGGTGTAAGTTTTTGGTTTACATACACTATACTCAGTGCCCAAATACTAAGATATGTTTTAAATAATTTTAATCCTGTCTTCCTACAAATAGTTAAAAGAGGTCTGTACTGTTCAAGCCACATAGTACAAAGTATGATTTTCATGGACCTATAAGAAATTTATAAAGACTTTATCATTTCTGTTGGCTCATCTTCCGCTTCGCTGATGAGATTAGAGCTGACAAAGTTGATTGATCATCCTGAGCTCTTTTATGAGGAGAATTATTGTGGAAACCCAGATCCCCAAACCATCTACATCTTGTGTTCTCTTCCAAAGAAGAGGAAATCAGAACTGGAAAGCAAATCAGCTTATATGTTGTCATTTTAAACTTAGTACCTTCTTTTATTTGAGTGATAATACATACCACATTCTGGGCTAGAATTTTATAGTTTACAAAAATCACATATGGTCTAATGACCACTGGCTTTTGATTCTAACGCTAATATTACTGCTTTTATATTGTGTTTCATTTTAATCTTTTTTATTTCAAAATAAAACAGATTATTGTAAATGAAAATCATGTCAAAGGAAGTTATAAAACAAGAAAGTGAAAGAAAACATCTCTCTTCCTCCCATTTCTAACAGGAAACATGTAAGACGTGACAAACAGTATCTCTTAAATAGTATAATAGATAATATTACAATAGTGTAGAGTGTATTTTATAGTAAACTACATATATCTATAGTATTTTATTAAATGAGAAAAATCCTGTTGTGGTGGACACAGAGCAAGCAGATGATTAAGGGGATTTTCTTGGGAAATTCTGAGTTATTTCTTATTTTAAATGTTTGGGAAAAGAATGGTTGAGAAAAACATTGTCAACAATCTTTTGTACTTATATAGCTTGTATAGTTATAACTTATAATTAAGGCAGAGGTCACTGAAATTGTGAGTTCTCTTAGGTCTACCTACATTTGCCAACATTAATTCCCTCATTTGATGTTTAAGAGTAAAGATCATTCAGCCTTATTGTTGAAAGATTTCTCTTTTATCTTTGTGAATAGGAGAATACCTTGCTCACTAAAATATCATCTTGAGATTAGACATTGACACGGTACAAAGTGTTCCAGAAATCTTTTGATGAGACCATGGGTAGACTAAAATAACGTTTATCCTGGTAATTGTGGCCCTGAAATTGGTATCTTCCCCTTGAATGGAAGCACTCAAATTATCATTCTTTGCCACTAACATGCCATTAGCACTAATAAATTATAGTACTAGAGAGCTGATGTTTTCATGAGTATTGTGGTGTGTCATGTAATTTAAATTCAATGAAGCTAACACAGTCAAAAAATGAATAAATTTTATCCATGATCAAACAAGACTGCAGTATAATTTATTAAGGAGTAATTGACAAAAGAAAAGCTCTCTTGGTCACTTAAAGAATAACTTCTTTATGAAAGGAGAGCTATAGCCAGGGAGGCAATTTCCATAGAGTAATTGTGCAAAAGCAACAACTATGCCACAATAGAGTACCTTCTTTTCAGGAAAAGTGATCCTCACAGCAAGATTTCTACATTTGTCCTCAGAATTTCAGCCAGATAGTCTTGATTCACAGCAAGGATGTACATAATTGCAAAAGGACTTCATTTTCTCAACAACTAAAAATCACTCTCACTGACGGGATCCTTCTTTTCTGTAAGTGGAGGCTAAAATTTGAACAGTAGCTGCTGACTCAAGCAAACCTCTATTGGTTGTTTGGGGGTTTGCCAGTGAATTATATTAAGCAGCAAAGAATGGGTGACTTTTGTTGGTTTTGTTCTTTTCCATCTTATTGGTTCCTTTCTTCATTGGGATCAGAGGTATCTTGTTTTTTTTTGTTTTTTTTTTGTTTTGTTTTGTTTTGTTTTTCTTCACAGACGTATTTGTTATCTATGTACTGAAGTTAAGTGTCCCAAGGTTGTGGTCTACACACTATGTATCTATGCATGAAGAAATTAATAAGGAATAGGCTTGGTGAGGGTCAGGTCTGTTGCAATGCAGACTTTCATGGAGATAATGGGTCTTTTCTATTTTTCCTCATTCTTTAGCACTCCATTTCTAGGCTTTTATCATCTAGACAAAGATCTATTTGAATAATCATTTAAAAAAAAACAGTGTATAAGAGCATCTCATTTCTCACAAGAACATTGATCAGAACTCTTACTGGGTTTCAGTAGTTCTGAGAACACATCTCCACCTCCCTTATCCCATACCCTGGAACTCCAACTACACACCATTTACTTCCCAACTACTCCAAGAAGTGGTTGTCATATGCCCTATCTCATCATTTCTGTGACATTTTGTCTAGTTACAACCTAATTACAAGTCCTTTTTCCTTCAGGATTCAGCTTGGCTCCACTTCTTAGACTGTCTATCAACCTCACAATGTTTTCTGCCCAATAGAAGACTAGCCTTGTGAGAGGAATTATCTGCAGTTGCCATTATAAATGCCCTAATAACAGTCCACGTTTCTTTTTTTTACTATACACTCATGAGAGTAAAAACTAGTTAGCTGCTGCCTTGAACTATGTATTCATTACTAAGGTCATAGTCTTTTATTTTCTTGCCACCTAATGACTGAACAGCAGTAAAATATCCCTTACAGAAAAATCATAGAGACTACAGAATTCAGTGGCACTGATATAATGTCACAAGTGAAAAATCCCACACCTGACCTAAATTAAAATTTTGTAAAGTATAGGCACATTAAAGTAGCCCAGAAAAGTAGCTCTAGCCTATGAATAAAAGTTGAGCACAAATCAGAAATTAATTTGTGTTTAGAACAAGTCCTGTGTGCAAGCTATGTCACAGATAATCTTGATATGAAAACATGATATCCCCAAATCAGCAAGCTTTAAATATGCAGTGCTACTGATGTGAAACAGAACATGGAAAGGGTTAACTGTGCACACACACAGCATCTACATGAGAAATAAGATATGACTGAACAGTAACAATACAACATGAACAGTGATATGTCACATGTCCTTCCAAAACCCTTGTTTTGCAAGATGGTTTCCAACCCAGATTCATAAAATTAAATAATCCCAAATCCATGCCATTTGTCCAATCCTTGTATTGGATCAGATCAATTCTTACTGCCTACCTGCTAAAACTAATCTGAAAAGTAATCTGCAGCAGTCAAGCCCTTTAACTCATAAGGAGCAAAGCTATCATAATATATCCTCTTGTGTTGATTTTCCAAGTCTGTAGTTTCACTCATTATCTACCCTAGTGACTCCAGAGCAAAGCTCCGGGGTCCATTAAAGAACAAAGCAGAGGACATTCTCAGTACAGCATTGTGATTGAATCCCCCAAATCACAAGCCAAAATAAAGCTGCTATGTCAACAATTAATCATCTCAGGTATTTTTCTATAGTAATGGAAAATTAAAATACCAACCAACATCCACATCTTGATACACTATTACTTTCTAGAGAAGAGCATGGAGAAGAGTGAAGATTAGCTGTGCATACTCAGGTCGAAGTGGGGGTGTACTTAGGAGTCCATCATAATAGCCAGACTACTGGAAAACCCTAGCTACAACCAGACCTAGGCAGTGGCAATTGGTCAGCAATCTGCAGTCCAATCCAACTCTGTAATCACTAGCCCACTGAGATGGTCCCGATAACATTCCTAGCATCAGAGTAAAGAATTCACAGTATTAAAATCAATTTGGCTTCCTGTTGTTCATCAAGGGTCTGTTTCTTCAGTCCCGCAGAGATGAGGCAAAAGAACCGGAGCTCTCTTTGAAGTTAACAAAAGCTTAAGGTCAGATCATCTCTATGGGATACAAAGCAAACCAAGACAGAAGGAGCAGCTAAATAGTATTTGAAGTGCTTGATTGGAGAAGCACTTCTGTAGTACACAGTGTCCATTCATTATTCGATAGAGCTTTGTTCTGCCCACTGTGTTTGAAGCACTGTATGATTATAAAACATAATATGTTCTTTTTCCCATTGATTTGAATAGCATTCTTCTTTGAGAATTGTTATTCTATTTGTTCAAACCAAACTGAAATCCATTTTAAGCCAGGCATCCATTTTACCCACGATTCTCATTTTACCTGATGGCTCCTAATAATTCTAAACTATCCTAGCAGTTTGGAAAGACTAAATTTCAAGATAACAATATTGCCTTTTCATTTTTTCTCACGTTCAAAAGTTACACTTTCTACTCCTTATTTTTAACTCTTCTTTTACCTGTATTGCTTCATAGTCTTTCTCTTAATGTCCTTGTCTCTTTCTGTGTGTGGTTTTGTGTGTGTTCAAGTGCATGTATGTGTGTATGGGGCAATGTGGTTGGAGATGAGACACAGGAATTTGGGCATTTGAGCACCCTAGGCCAACACTCTCTTTCTGAGCTGCATCCCCAGTCCACGTTTCTCATTTTCATATATGACTCTCTATCCCCTAACCAGGTACCCATGCTACATATTATCTGCATCATCCTCAAACACCACTTTCAGAGATTCTCCACACCATCTCTGACCCTCACATTTCTTGCTTATCATCCCTACATGTTATCCATATCATCCTGATTTCCCTGTGCACCTTGCTAACAAAATTATATATATATATATATATATATATATATATGTATGTATATATATAATGTATATTATATATATGTACACATATATTTACAAGAGATACAATTTAGATACATATTTTCAAAGTATTGTTATATTTATATAATGTGTAGATTATGATATAATATATAACTACTTTTATCTAATTTCCTCTCTTTTTCTCCAACTTCCTCCTTTCTTTTTCCACCTACTTTATTCCAGATGGGAACTTATGGTCCAAGTCAGGCATTCACTCATTGTGTTTATCCTTTCCCAAAAACTCTGATGGTTTCAGTAGATTATCCTGGACTCATGTGGGCAACCACAGTCCCTCTTTGAGAATTTCCAAAGCCTCTTTTCCTCTGTGGTCATGAAATTACACAATCATGAGTCAGAAATTCCCGGTGACTATAACTCTAGATCACTGGAACATGAAAACTAAGCTGTTACAGACACAAAGAGAAACAAAGAAGCAGAAGACCAACAGAGAGAGAGAGAGAGAGAGAGAGAGAGAGAGAGAGAGAGAATTGTGAAAGGCAACCTTTATCTTCTATCAGCTCCTCTAAAGCTAGAATCAGCCACAGTTTGCACAATGTTCATATATGAAATAAGACCCATTTTATTATTAAGTAAAATAACCTAGCTTTTGTCAGTTATAACCAAAGTCTTAAATTTATAAAACATATGAATAGAAATATAAACTTAATCAAAATGCCAAGACAGGAAGAAATATCAATAAGCATATACTAATTAATAACTAATTACATCATGGGATGAGGGAGCAGATATTTTTGAGGAGGCAAAAACTATTGCCAACAGTCCTTTCTAATGAATGTGGTACACGAATCACAAATCTTATTAAGAAGGAGCCTGACATTCTCTCACATCAATTAAAATATAAATGGATTGGGAGTTGGGATGGATGTTCCAAGGGTTCTTTGGTGAGGAATTGTATAACAGTGTCACATTCCTCCAAATTTTGACTTCTAAACATAAACAAAATGACGCAGATGTAGTCTGACACATCTACAGTATAGATGCTCAGACATGCAAAATCCTGGAAGGTATAGAATATGGCATCACCCTTACATATATAAGCATCATCCAGACAGTGTCCAGAGCAAAGAGTTAATAATAAATGAAGTGCAGAAGGAAAACCAGTCTTTGTTTGGCTCCCTCAGCCTTTATCTTCTTTGAAAAAAGTGTTTAATTGGCACCTTGATGCTTGCAATTCAAATTAAATATCCAAAGACACAGAATTGACCTTTCAGAATTTTATGGTGCTAACATTTGGCTTTATATTAGTCAAAGATGGATGTTTACATCTTTGTGTGAATTGCTTGCAAAGTATAAAACATTATCTGTTTTGCATCTACCAGTTATCCCTCAACATGATCCCTTCCTTCTTTCTAATGTGCTTTTGGTGGTAGTTTCTCAGATAGTGGTTTTGCTGTTAAGTATTACACATTAATCTCCATTTGTCTTCCTAGTCAACATTTTTACCCATTAGTCAAAGGGCAAGAAATGTTTAACCAGCTGCTCCTTCTGTGCTAGTGGGGCACTAGAAACTCCCAGAGTTAAATATTGTATACTCTGCTGCTCCAAGCTTAGCTTTAGGACCATGGTGACTATTCATGTAAGAAACACAATCCTGTATAGACCTTCACTGATTCATCATTTCTTTCTAAAAAACTGGCAGGTCAGCTCCCTTCCTAAACCTTGCTGGATTTGAGGTGTTGAAGAAGGATGTATGGAATAGAAGACAAAGTATGTGTTTTAAAATGACACAAGACATAGAAATATATTTACAGCCACAAGGAAGGGAAAGAAGAGGAATGGAGGAAGAAAAAGCAAATATAAAAGGAAATGGTTAAACTCTACAAATTATTATCAATGTAGTAAACATCTTTAAATAATCTAAAGTATCCTACAATATGGAGGTATTGAATACCTGGGTACTAAATGGATATTCATTTATGAATAAAATATGATATGATATGATAAAATATGATAATAAAATATGGGATGTAACCATGCCATGGAGGCATAAACTCTCTTGCATGCTCACTAATGAATGACTTGAAAGTTGTATTCACCAATGTGTGCTTATCTCTGCAAGTAAAAACCGTGTTCCATCTTTGGATGAAAGTGAATCAAAGTCACCGGTTATGTTGCCTAATTCAGTTTTGGTTTGCCCTTACACATAGAGTTGCCAAGATATTGATTATTTTCACTTAGACAGAGTGAGTTTGAGCTAGGGAGATGATTCAGAGGATAAAGTGCTTACCATATAAGCATGAGGACTTCACATCAGAGCCTCAGCACCCATGTAAATACCAGATGCAAGGGTACATATTGAAAATCCCAGATAGGGAAAGACAGATATAAGGAGCATGCCTGGCCTTTTGTTGTACAGCCAGTCTAACTTAATTGGTTGCAGAGAGATCCTATCTAATATATATATATATTAGATTTATATATATATATATATATGAGAGAGAGAGAGACCAAAGAAGAAAAATATCATCTGACAACATCTACACGTACCCACACATATTCATATCTAGGAAAATGTGTAGAGGAATATAACACACACACACACACTCCACACATGTTCATGTACCCAAATAAGAAGTAAGAAAAGAAACTAAAAATAACACTTGACACAAGCTAGAGTCATCTAAGAAGAAGGAAAGTCTATTGAGAGCATCCCTTCATCAGACTGGCCTATGGGCGAATATGTGAATGTATTCACTTGATTAATGACTGCTATAGGAGGCTACAGGCAATTATAGTTGGTGCCATTCTTGGAGCAGTGGTCCTGAGTAGTCTAAATAATTGAACAAACAAACAAACAAACAAATGGTAAACTGAGGAGCATCCCAGTATGTAGCACCTCCCTCAGCCTGTGCTTCTATTTCTGCCCCCAGATTCCTACATTGAGATCCTGCCAATTTCCCTTAATTAAAAAACTGTAATGTAAGGTAAAGGCTACCCTCCTGCTTGGTGTTTGGTGTTTAACACAGGCAGTAGAAAGAAAACCAGTGCAAAACCCAACTAAAATTAAACATAAAGGGAGGGAAAAGAAATTTGCATGCATACTAACAATATACATTTTGCACCTTAATTTTTTTAAAATACAGAATATCCATTACTTACATAGAATTTTCACTTTTTCCAGATATTATAAGGAACTTAGAGATTTCTAATATTATAGAAAATGAGCATACATTATATGTAGGTGCTATGCCGTTTTATGTGTTTTGTATTATGAGAGATTCCTGAAACAAATCTTACACGGATAGTGAAAGAATGACTATATTTTTACACATTATTTAGTATAGTATACCTTCCAAAATAGTAAAAATAGTGAATACAAAAAAGAGAAGAAAATGAAGAAATTTTATTGTAACTAATTTCTAGAATTGTAGTCACAATGTAATTAGAGTAGTTTTTAAATATCATATAATTAAACACACCTATCCTTCATATATCTGTTGGGAATTTGTGCCAAGACCTTTCAGGGCATTTCTTATGTAAATTTACATAATACATTCATATAACCTTTGTATTTTCTGTCTTGATAATATATGCAATAACCTTTGTATTTCTTCTCTTTATTTTGAGGTCTCTGTATAGTACTTATAATCTACAACATAAGGAAAGTGCTACACAGATACTCATCATCCTCTATATTCTATTACATCTAAGAAATAACAATGTAAAATGTTTTGCATGGGAGGGGTTCCACTGCTATGAAAAATACCTTAGAAACCATCTTAAAGGAGGATGGAATTATTTTTGGCTTAGAGAATCAGCAGTATGAACCCACTATAGCCAAAAGGATGCAAAGGAGTAGAGAAACTCATAGCAGCAGAGGCAGAGAGATATCTTCCTTTTCACATTTGTTTTTACAGTCCTGCACATTCCTTTGTGGAACAGCAATACCTGCTTACTCCTCAGAAAGTGTTGCATACCTCCCCCTTCCTCCCCCAACAAGGTCTCCTAGGCAGTTTCAATCAAATCAATGAAGATCCACTGTCCCAAATCAATCACTTTCTTTACAGACCACAATTTCATATACAACGTATATCCATTAATATCTTCAAGTCCTAGTGTCTCAGAATCCTCATGTGGATTCTCTGATGGGAAAGAAAAAGTAAAGGTAACAGGGATTGGACAGAATCTCAACAAACTAGCATTTACACTGCCGGTTCTTTGATTTTTTTTCTGTTTTCTTTTTATATTTTTATTAGGTATTTTCCTCAATTACATTTCCAATGCTATCCTAAAAGTCCCCCATACCCTCCCCCCCCACTCCCCTATCCACACCCACTTCCACGTTTTGGCCCTGGCATTCCCCTGTACTGGGGCATATAAAGTTTGCATGTCCAATGGGCCTCTCTTTCCAGTGATGGCCGACTAGGCCATCTTTTGATACATATGCAGCTAGAGTCAAGAGCCCCAGGGTACTGGTTAGTTCATAATGTTGTTCCACCTATAGGGTTGCAGATCCCTTTAGCTCCTTGGGTACTTTCTCTAGCTCCTCCATTGGGGGCCCTGTGATCCATCCAATAGCTGACTGTGAGCATCCAGAACGAAGACCAAAGTGTGGACACTTTGCCCCTTCTTAGAATTGGGAACAAAACACCCATGGAAGGAGTTACAGAGACAAAGTTTGGAGCTGAGACAAAAGGATGGACCATCTAGAGACTGCCATATCCAGGGATCCATCCCATAACCAGCCTCCAAACAATGACACCATTGCATTCACTAGCAAGAGTTTGCTGAAAGGACCCTGATTTTTATGTTCATATGCTGAAGTATTTTTGTTTCTTTTTTTGTTTTGGGAAAAACAGGAAAGATTCAGTCTTAAGTTCAGGCTATTCATCTTCTAGCTAAGTAAGTTTTCTTTATTAGTTTGCAACAGCATCTTGAAAATTTAATACACACATAAAACCCATCATTATTCTGTAAAACAATATTTATTGCATTTACTAATCATAAATACCAATATATCTATGCATATATCCAAACAACCAATCAATAGACATTTATTAGATTTATTGCAAACCCATGAGTTAGGTTGATTAAAAAATTATTGACAATAATCACTGAAACTTAATTTGGGTAAAACATCAATTTTCTCTCCCAATAGCATTTATCTCCAATTGTGTGGTAAAACAAATTTACCAATTATTTGTTACATGTTAATTTCCACTGCTACCTTATAATTACTATTTCAGATAAAAATAAAATATTAGAAAAGAATTATTTATTTTTAAAGAGATTTAATGAATGCCTGTAACAACTGGCTCTCAGTTTTCACAAATAAAATAGCATCAAGCAAATATATGGTAAAGCCAAGCAGAACTTCTAGATTAAAGAAAAAAATAGATAACCCAGACTGCCCCTCAGTGCCTACGAAGATCAAGACTCATTCATGTAACAGTCCCTCTGTGGCGGTGACAACACAGGTGCCCACAGTCCTGACTTAAGTATCTTTAATGGAAACAATGTATCTGTCACTTGGATAGTTTTACAGGGTTTGAAACATAGAGTCAGCATTTCTGGAGTGCCAATTTGTAGCACTTTTATGCTTTCCAGAGCATGTGCACAGGCAGAAAAGGCAATAAAGCCTAAGACAGAAATAATAACCCTTTTCTAACTCTTGGATAAGTGCAGGATAAATCATTTTTGAGTTATTCCCTTTCTTGCTCAGCACTGGTACTAAAACGACCATTTGAATTCAAGGAAGAACTTAAGTCCTGTCTCAGGACATTTCCAAACATTCAAAGGTCACATTTATACAATGAACTGCAAAAGACAGTTTTCCAGCTGTGATTCTCTGGACTAGCCAAGTCAGCAGGATGTTAAACAATTCCTCCTGCAGTAAAATATGTCAGAAGATGCCAGACTGGCCCAAGCCTCATTATATCTATTGACAATCATTTGAAAAGTTACAGACAAAACACTTCTCTATAGGACAGTTCAAGTATATATTAGCTAGTATTTATTTTAAAAACAGAGAGAGACATAGAGATGGAGAGAGAGAGAGAGAGAGAGAGAGAGAGAGAGAGAGAGAGAGGGAGAGAGAAAATGTGGCCTGTATAGTGCTTTAATTGTAGCTCAACACTATGTTTTTAACAAAAATAGTAATACTCATAAGTTCTATTACTTATATTTTTGTAGTAAACTAATATTATTTCATTTGGAAGTTTAAGCCAATAGTTCCCAAAATATTGTCATGATGAAATTAAGTGTATAGTTACAGTGACAAATGTTATTTATGCTAAATGTTTGATCTCCTCTGAGAAAGAAAGGATAAAGTTAAAACTAAAGTAAACACAAGGAATACTGAGAATTTGCTTATGTGGTTTGTTTTGTAGTTGACTGCAAGAATGAAAAGACATAAACAAATTATATTTATAATAATAAGGGAAGTACATATATCCAATATTTGTAACAGTATCTTGTATGTATGTTATGTATTTCTTTTAATTTATTAATTACAAAATTAAAAGTTTTGTTAAGCAAATTCTTCCTCATGCCCTTGAATTAAAATAATTGCTAATTTATTATTTACATTTAAATACAAAGACCCATGAACACATATGCACATATATACCATGAACACACACTTATGCACACACACATTTATATATACATACCTCCACAGACATACACAGATGCATACACATGCACACACACACACACACACACTTGCTTTGTAACAATAAGATCTACATTAATCTGTTAAGCCATAGAGGATCATTAATGATGTCAGTTATAGTATTGAGAAGGATTAAAGGCATCATCAGAATATTTTACATGTGATTTC
Source organism: Mus caroli (assembly GCF_978045245.1). Classification (NCBI taxonomy): domain Eukaryota; kingdom Metazoa; phylum Chordata; class Mammalia; order Rodentia; family Muridae; genus Mus; species Mus caroli. The sequence goes on from NW_028227262.1 coordinate 45,041,392, forward strand.
AACTATATTTACTTTTATGGCATTTGATGTTTAAAAGTACCAGATGAGAGAGAAGTTCACTCCCGTTCTTGGGAAAGCTCTAAATCCCATGTTTACTTCAGGAACAGAATGAGTGGTAAGAAGTGAGAAAGATGAAGACATGACTCTTTCTGTAATTATACTAGTCAGGCATGACTAATTAGATTTTGTCACTCAATTAAACAAATAAGACCAAGACATGAAAAGAAATGAAAAACCAAGGTCATCCAATGGCTTCCTGAGTGACACCAGGAATATGTTTCCTCTTTCCTAACCTGAAAAGCACAGAGAGCTGGTCCTCATTGTTAACAGGTTTCCTAAACAAAATGTTTGCAGTCATTTCCAGATACACTCAGAGTCATAACTGTATACTGTATAATAAACATTCCCAGGAGACGAAGAAAGTTATGATGTCTTCTCATTCCAGTTCTTGGACTGTGAGCGATTGCCCTTGAAAAGACTCTTTGGTTTTTCTAATTGTTATGCTTTCTCTTTGCAGAGGGTATACAAAGAAAGGCCTTGTGCTCTGGAGAACCCAGGAAATTAAATACACAGCTCACCTCTGTATGTGTAGTTGCTCTTCCTGGAATTCCAGGAATGATGGGCTTTTACAATATGGTGATCCTTTGCTATCTGATGAGACAGGCTCTGCCCTTATCTCCCAGAATTTATGTTTTTATTTATCCACAACCCTCTCATACTTAATCATGAGCATTTCTTTTAGACGATAAACTCATTCTTAGGGGTGATGTCCCCTGTGCTTTACAACAGCCTAGGTGACTTCTATGTTATCTTAGGGTCTGGACAATCTTAACACTCACTGGTGTTATGTTTAGCTCAGTCAAGCTTCATAGACCCTAAATATTGGGCACTATCTCAGAGTCAAAGGTACTCATTCTCGTGAAGGAAGACAGATGTATTTTTCAAGATTATCAGTGTGAATTGGTCTTAAATTATTATACACTTGGGATGGAGCTAATTGTTATCTGGATACTTTTTTCCCCTCTAAAAATTGTGCTGTACTTAAATATGGCTTGCAGAGGGTATCTGGGCCAGACTTGAAAACTTGGTCCCCCACTGATTGTAATAAAACTGGGCTGAGACAACTGAGATTGGTTTTTAGATGCCTGCTGTAAAGCCTACAGTGGAATTACCACATCTCTTGGTGACTGCACTATTTAAAATATTTGAAGTTGAGCAGTGTTATGTTAGAATGCTACCTACTGCTCTTGAGAGCAAGATCCAGTTACGCCTTGTGCTTCAGACAGGCTGTGTATGGATGTATCATTTTCCTGAAAAAAAATCTGTTTTTTAAAAAAATTGTGTCCTTAAAGAAAAACCCATAAAAAACAATTAGTGTATGTGTTTATCACATGATAACACCAACACCTGAGGTCAGTAGGAAGCAGCCTCTATGTTTCCCCCAGGATCAACCTCCTGTGTCCCTAAATTCAGTGTTTACTGCTAATGTTAGGGAGCATTGCTACTGTGAATAATGAACTATGACTAAAAGTATGTGCTTTGTTTGTAATCAGTATTTCATATTTCCTCTTATTAGTGAATTAGTTTCAGAATAAAATCTCTTATCAAGAGAGGCCGAAGAATGAGGATTTGAAAAGTAATTCCAAAATGAAAAATGTCAAGTTTTTCTGTCCCTAAAATAAATGAAACTACATCTAACTTGTGATTATTACTACTGCTGCTGCTGTTGCTGCTGCCATCGCCACAACTGCTGCTATCAGTACTGGAAATAGAACCCATGGCCTTGTAGATGAGAGAGGGGCTTTACCTCACCTAGTTCTATTCGAAACCTCATTAGTGTGTACCTCTAGTCCCTAGAGTATTATTTAAGCATTTGCTTCACCTGTCTGTCTTAAATTGACAAGTCTGTTTAAAGAGAAAAGGATAAAGGAATGGAAGCAAGTAAAGAAGGATAGAACACCATGGCTTTTCATGGGAGTTCTAGGGACCCAATTCCTATGCATTTCTTAGAACGCACATGCCATTTGGTGAATTTTCCAATGCTTCTTTTCTAATTCTATAGAAAAGAATGGACTAGAGAAATAGGTAGAAAAATTAATTTAAGAAGTCAAGATTTGATTTTTTTAAAAGAGACAATATTTGTTTAAGAAAGCTGAATTAAATAGATTCCAGTTTAACATATTTCTTGGTTTCACAACTCAGTTTGTTCCCGATTCTCTGTAACAGAGAGCTGCTTCTTTATGTAAAGACGTGTGTCTTAGGGTTTTATGGCTGCGATGGAACAGCATGACCAAAATGCAATTTGGCAAGGAAAAGATTTATTTGGCTTAGACTTCCAGATCACAATCAATCACTGAAAGAAATCAGGACAGGAATTCAGACAGGGCTGAAACATGAGGGAGGAGCTGACACAGAGGCCATGGAGGGATGCTGCTTACTGGCTTCCTTCCCTGGCTTGTTCAGCCTGACTTCTTATAGAACCCAGGACTACCATCCCAGGGATGGCACCATCCAAGCTGGCCTGGTGGTCACAGAGATAGTGCCTGCGTGTTCCATGTTTTTAATTTGCTGTGTCTGAAATAGTAGGCACTGACTCCTGAAACCATGGTCAGTCTCTGTTCTGTAGTCACAGTGGGCTGGTCCTCTCTCTTGATCACTAATTGAGAAAATGCCCTAATAGCTGAATCTTATGGAGGCATTTCCTCACCTGGAGTTCCCTTCTTTGTGATGACTCTAGCTTGTGTCAAGTTAACACACAAAACCATCCAGTAAAATATGTAAAGATGGGTGCTCTGGTTCTATTGGTGTATATCCTTTACTGTGAATGTGTGTGGACAGAACATCAGTATGTGCTGAGATCTAGGAGAGAACATGACTTTATGGCATTTTTTCTAGAATGATGCTTTGGGAAAGAGATTGAGGCACCTCTATAAAAGTGTGAAAACTTTCTTTTTTTTAAATTTTTTTTATTTTTTTATTTTTTTAATATTTTTATTACATATTTTCCTCAATTACATTTCCAATACTATCCCAAAAGTCCCCCATAGCGCCCCCCACTTCCCTACCCACCCATTCCCATTCTTTTGGCCCTGGCATTCCCCTATATTGGGGCATATAAAGTTTGCAAGTCCAATGGGCCTCTCTTTCCATTGATGGCCGACTAGGCCATCTTTCGATACATATGCAGCTAGAGACAAGAGCTCTGGGGTTCTGGTTAGTACATCATGTTGTTCCAACAATAGGGTTGCAGATCCCTTTAGTTCCTTGGGTACTTTCTCTAGCTTCTCCATTGGGAGCCCTGTGATACATCCAATAGCTGACTGTGAACATCCACTCCTGTGTTTGCTAGGCCCCGGCATCGTCTCACAAGAGACAGCTATATTTGGGTCCTTTCAGCAAAATCTTGCTAGTGTATGCAATGGTGTCAGCGTTTAGAAGCTGATTATGGGACGGATCCCTGGATACAGCAGTCTCTAAATGGTCCATCCTTTCATCACAGCTACGAACTTTGTCTCTGTAACTCCTTCCCTGGGTGTTTTGTTCCCAATTCTAAGAAGGTGCACAGTGTCCACACTTTGGTCTTCATTCTTCTTGAGTTTCATGCGTTTATCAAATTGTATCTTATATCTTGGGTATCCTAAGTTTTGGGCTAATATCCACTTATCAATGAATACATATTGTGTGAGTTCTTTTGTGATTGTGTTACTTCACTCAAGATGATGCCCTCCAGGTCCATCCATTTGGCTAGGAATTTCATAAATTCATTCTTTTTAATAGCTGAGTAGTACTCCATTGTGTAAATGTACCATAATTTCTGTATCCATTCCTCTGTTGAGGGACATCTGGGTTCTTTCCAGCTTCTGGCTATTATAAATAGGGCTGCTATGAACATAGTGGAGCATGTGTCCTTTTTACCGGTTGGGACATCTTCTGGATATATGCCCAGGAGAGGTATTGCTGGATCCTCCGGTAGTACTATGTCCAATTTTCTGAGGAACCGCCAGACTGATTTCCAGAGTGGTTGTACAAGCTTGCAATCCCACCAACAATGGAGGAGTGTTCCTCTCTCTCCACATCCCCGCCAGCATCTGCTGTCACCTGAATTTTTGATCTTAGCCATTCTGACTGGTGTGAGGTGGAATCTCAGGGTTGTTTTGATTTGCATTTCCCTGATGATTAAGGATGTTGAACATTTTTTCAGGTGCTTCTCTGCCATTCGGTATTCCTCAGGTGAGAATTCTTTGTTCAGTTCTGAGCCCCATTTTTTAATGGGGTTATTTGACTTTCTGGAGTCCACCTTCTTGAGTTCTTTATATATATTGGATATTAGTCCCTTATCTGATTTAGGATAGGTGAAGATCCTTTCCCAATCTGTTGGTGGTTTTTTTGTCTTATTGATGGTGTCTTTAGCCTTGCAGAAGCTTTGTAGTTTCATGAGGTCCCACTTGTCAATTCTCGATCTTACAGCACAAGCCATTACTGTTCTATTCAGGAATTTTTCCCCTGTGCCCATATCTTCAAGGCTTTTCCCCACTTTCTCCTCTATAAGTTTCAGTGTCTCTGGTTTTATGTGAAGTTCCTTGATCCACTTAGACTTGACCTTAGTACAAGGAGATAGGAATGGATCGATTCGCATTCTTCTACATGTTAACAACCAGTTGTGCCAGCACCATTTGTTGAAAATGCTGTCTTTCTTCCACTGGATGTTTTTAGCTCCCTTGTCGAAGATCAAGTGACCATAGGTGTGTGGGTTCATTTCTGGGTCTTCAATTCTATTCCATTGGTCTATTTGTCTGTCACTATACCAGTACCATGCAGTTTTTATCACAATTGCTCTGTAGTAGAGCTTTAGGTCCGGCATGGTGATTCCACCAGAGGTTCTTTTATCCTTGAGGAGAGTTTTTGCTATCCTAGGTTTTTTGTTATTCCAGATGAATTTGCAGATTGCACTTTCTAATTCGTTGAAGAATTGATTTGGAATTTTGATGGGGATTGCATTGAATCTGTAGATTGCTTTTGGCAAGATAGCCATTTTTACAATGTTGATCCTGCCAATCCATGAGCATGGGAGATCTTTCCATCTTCTGAGATCTTCTATAATTTCTTTCTTCAGAGACTTGAAGTTTTTATTATACAGATCTTTCACTTCCTTAGTTAGAGTCACGCCAAGATATTTTATATTATTTGTGACTATTGAGAAGGGTGTTGTTTCCCTAATTTCTTTCTCAGCCTGTTTATTCTTTGTGTAGAGAAAGGCCATTGATTTGTTTGAGTTAATTTTATATCCAGCTACTTCACCGAAGCTGTTTATCAGGCTTAGGAGTTCTCTGGTGGAATTTTTAGGGTCACTTATATATACTATCATATCATCTGCAAAAAGTGATATTTTGACTTCATCTTTTCCAATTTGTATCCCTTTGATCTCCTTTTGTTGTCGAATTGCTCTGGCTAGGACTTCAAGTACAATGTTGAATAGGTATGGAGAAAGTGGACAGCCTTGTCTAGTCCCTGATTTTAGAGGGATTGCTTCAAGCTTCTCACCATTTACTTTGATGTTGGCTACTGGTTTGCTGTAGATTGCTTTTATCATGTTTAGGTATGGGCCTTGAATTCCTGATCTTTCCAAGACTTTTATCATGAATGGGTGTTGGATCTTGTCAAATGCTTTTTCCGCATCTAACGAGATGACCATGTGGTTTTTGTCTTTGAGTTTGTTTATATACTGGATTACGTTGATGGATTTCCGTATATTGAACCATCCCTGCATCCCTGGGATGAAACCTACTTGGTCAGGATGGATGATTGTTTTGATGTGTTCTTGGATTCGGTTAGCAAGAACTTTATTGAGGATTTTTGCATCAATATTCATAAGGAATATTGGTCTGAAGTTTTCTATCTTTGTTGGGTCTTTTTGTGGTTTAGGTATCAGAGTAATTGTGGCTTCATAGAATGAGTTGGGTAGAGTACCTTCTGTTTCTATTTTGTGGAATAGTTTGTGAAGAACTGGGATTAGATCTTCTTTGAAGGTCTGATAGAACTCTGCACTAAACCCATCTGGTCCTGGGCTTTTTTTAGTTGGGAGACTATTAATGACTGCTTCTATTTCTTTGGGGGATATAGGGCTGTTTAGATCATTAACCTAACTCAAAACATCCAAGAAATACAGGACACAATGAGAAGACCAAACCTACGGATAATAGGAGTGGATGAGAATGAAGATTTTCAACTCAAAGGACCAGCAAACATCTTCAACAAAATTATAGAAGAAAACTTCCCAAATCTAAAGAAAGAGATGCCCATGAACATACAAGAAGCCTACAGAACTCCAAATAGACTGGACCAGAAAAGAAATACCTCCCGACACATAATAATCAGAGCAACAAATGCTCTAAATAAAGATAGAATACTAAAAGCAGTAAGAGAAAAAGGCCAAGTAACATATAAAGGCAAGCCTATCAGAATTACACCAGATTTTTCACCAGAGACTATGAAAGCCAGAAGATCCTGGACGGATGTTATACAGACACTAAAAGAACACAAATTCCAGCCCAGGCTACTATACCCAGCCAAACTCTCAATTAACATAGATGGAGAAACCAAAGTATTCCACGACAAAACCAAATTCACACATTATCTCTCCACGAATCCAGCCCTTCAAAGGATAATAACAGAAAAAAACCAATACAAGGACAGGAACCACGCCCTAGAAACAACAAGAAGGTAATCCCTCAACAAACCTAAAAGAAGACAGCCACAAGAACAAAATGCCAACTTTAACATCAAAAATAACAGGAAACAACAATTACTTTTCCTTAATATCTCTTAATATCAATGGACTCAACTCCCCGATAAAAAGACATAGACTAACAAACTGGCTACACAAACATGACCCAACATTTTGCTGCTTACAGGAAACTCATCTCAGAGAAAAGGATAGACACTACCTCAGAATGAAAGGCTGGAAAACAATTTTCCAAGCAAATGGCATGAAGAAACAAGCTGGAGTAGCCATTCTAATATCTGATAAGATTGACTTCCAACCCAAAGTCATTAAAAAAGACAGGGAGGGACACTTCATACTCATCAAAGGTAAAATCCTCCAAGAGGAACTATCAATCCTGAATATCTATGCTCCAAATACAAAGGCAGCCACATTCATTAAAGAAACTTTAGTAAATCTCAAAGCACACATTGCACCTCATACAATAATAGTGGGAGACTTCAACACACCACTTTCACCAATGGACAGATCATGGAAACAGAAACTAAACAGGGACACAGTGAAACTAAGAGAAATTATGAATCAAATGGATCTGGCAGATATCTACAGAACATTCTATCCTAAAACAAAAGGATATACCTTCTTCTCAGCACCTCATGGTACCTTCTCCAAAATTGACCACATAATTGGTCACAAAGCAGGCCTTAACAGATATAAAAATATTGAAATTGTCCCATGCATCCTATCAGATCACCATGGACTAAGGCTGATCTTCAATAACAAAATAAATAATAGAAAGCCAACCTTCACGTGGAAACTGAACAACACTCTTCTCAATGATACCTTGGTCAAGGAAGGAATAAAGAAAGAAATTAAGGACTTTTTAGAGTTCAATGAAAATGAAGCCACAACATACCCAAACTTATGGGACGCAATGAAAGCATTTCTAAGAGGAAAACTCATAGCTCTGAGTGCCTCCAAAAGGAAACTAGAGAGAGCACACATTAGCAGCTTGACAACACACCTAAAAGCACTAGAACAAAAGGAAGCAAATTCACCCAAGAGGAGTAGATGGCAGGAAATCATCAAACTCAGGGGTGAAATCAACCAAGTGGAAACCAGAAAAACTATTCAAAGAATCAACCAATCAAGGAGCTGGTTCTTTGAGAAAATCAACAAGATAGATAAACCCTTAGCCAGACTCACTAGAGGGCACAGGGAAAGCATCCTAATTAACAAAATCAGAAATGAAAAAGGAGACATAACAACAGATCCTGAAGACATCCAAAACACCATCAGATCCTTCTACCAAAGGCTATACTCAACAAAACTGGAGAACCTGGATGAAATGGAGAAGTTCCTAGACAGATACCAGGTACCAAAGTGTGAAAACTTTCTATGTAGATTATAAATGCTGATCTTCAGTTTGAGGTACTCAATTATTTTGTAACTAGATTTTAAAAGGAAGTACTTCGTTTAGTGAGTGCATCCTACTTTCTAATATGTATTTCAGGTTCTCTTTAAAACAGGTCTTCTCAACCTTCCTAACGCTATGACCTTTCAATACAGTCTTCCTATTGTTGTGAGACCCCCAAAATGAAAATTATTTTCTTTGCTACTCTGTAACTGTAATTTTGCTACTGTTATGAGTCATAATGTAAATATCTAGGTTTTCTTTCTTTTAAAAATTATCTTTTTTTTTACCATTCAGTCGTTATCTCCTCCAACAGTTCCTCATCCCATTCCTCCCTCCCCCTCCCCCTGTCTCCAAGAGGATGTCCCCACCCATCAGCCCCTGCCACCAGACCTCCCCACTCCCTGGGATCTCAAGTCTCTCAAGGGTTAGGTGCCCCTTCTCCCACTGCAGACTCAGTGTCTGAGAAATCTCAGAAGTCCGGGTTAGTTGAGATTGCTGGTCTTCCTATGGGGTCTCCCTCCTCCTCAACTTCTTTCAGCCTTTCCCTAATTCAACCACAGGAGTTGCCAATATCAGTCCATTGGTTAGGTGTAAGTTTCTGCCTCTGTCTAGGCCAGCTGCTTGCTCTTACCCGGAATTATTCCTGTTTAAAAGAACTGCAAGGACAAAAATGGAAAAGAGACTGGGGAAAAGGAGGCCCAATGACTGGCTGAACTTGGGATCCATGTTAATGGGAGGCTCTAAGGCCTGGCACTATTATTGAGGCTATGGAATGTTTACAGACAGGAGCCTAGCATATCTGGGTTTTTGATGGTCTTAGTCAGCCACTGTGAAAGATTCATTTAACCCCCTAAGAGGGTCACAACAACTAATAAGCTGAGAAACGCTGCTTTAAAGAAAAAGCTTATACTGTTTCTGGTAGTGTATAGATGCAGTGTTGAACTTATATTCTTCAACAATCTATGTTTTATGTAGATCCTCATTTAAATAACTCTTAAAGCATGACACAAATAATAAAGGCCAATCAAAGGATACCTTATGAGTACTACTTAAGATTTGTATCTTTATTTTCTATTACAGGATATCAGTTATGCATTTGAGACTCTACTTTCTATACTTCTCATCATTGTATAAAATCTTTACAAATTTCAGGTGCCAAATACCCAAAGAATTTGCGAGCATGCATGCACAATTTGCATACACACATGCAATTTACAATGTTGCCATAAGGTAATTAGCAATTGGTTACAGTTTGCTGCTAATGAGGTCAAGGTTACAGATTTACTGTTCCACTGAGTCTGTCTTTTGGCTTAGATCCATTGCTTCTGTTTGTCCCTGGACCCCTGGGCTGCTGTTTCACAAATGCTATTCGTTACAGGAATGGCCTATAGGAGGAGACATGTATTTTGTTGCCAAACTTTAGCCTAGTAGTCAAGGCTCAGCATTTTTCTGACAAGTGTCAGATGTGGAATGTACTCTATCTTTACATTGGTATCCCCATTTTATAGATGAGTAAATAGTGGTAGCTTATAAATTATTTACATAGTCACACAGCTGCAAAGAAATTTATTTTCCATCAAGAACACAATAAGACTTGTGAATATTGACTTCAAATTAGTATAAAAGAATATTTTTTAAAAAATTAGAAACTATTCTCGACTCTAGCCTCCTTTTATCCCTTTGATCACCTTTGAAATTCAGTATGCTCTATTTCAAATGCAGTCTAAAAATATACACTAGCTCCTCTCTGGTGATCCTACTTCGAAATACCAAGGATATTTTCAGAGAAAAGTATGGCTTCTCCATATTTCAATAAACACTGCAGTCATTCAGATATGACTCTACCTTAAGAATGAACTATGTTGTTTTTTAAAATCCATCTTCACCTCAAAATGGTTGGCTTGCAACTCCAGTTTTGATTTGTTCTATCATATACCATAAAATGTGAAGCTATATGATCAAGCAATTACTCAAGTTAACATTTCAATCATGCTTCCAAACAGCTTCCTACTTCCAAAAGATAAAACTACTTTTAAGGCAGCCATACACATGGCACTTCTATTTACACGAGAACTATTTCCAGCATAAAAATCTATAATGCTTTATTTGATTAATCCAAGAAGGCCAAAGCAGATTCTGAGGTGTTGTGTACTTACTGCTCGTAACTAATTCCAGTGGGATTAGAAATGAGCAGAGTACCCACAGGATGTTAGTTTTCCAATTCCACAGCACATAATCATCTAAACTACAATCCAATTCACTCAGCCTAGATGTTTTGAAAGAGTATCTCAGTCCTATTTAAATTTATGGAAAAATTGAAGGGTCCTGAGTAATGCCCCTAGACAAACTAAGACTGGAAAAAGAAAATAAAGATAAGCATTGCTGCTCTGGTTTCTTTACAAAACACCAGACAAGAGTTGTCCTGCGAATAGTTTCCTCTAGCTGCTGCCATTTCCCCAAATGACATTACATGCTATGAAAACTGTAATCATATTTACCCTGTCCTGTGAACACCTCCTGGTCCTTGCCAGAGAATATTCTTTGAGTCATGCATATTTCATATTTGCTTTTCAATGCTTTCTCAGCTTTTGCCACTGGCCCAGGGACCTACATGTGGTTAAGACGACACAGTCATTGAAAAGGTTAGATAGACTTCTTAATGAACAAGTATTGGCCACACAATACTGTAGTGTGTTTTCACAAGCTTCAGTACATAGAAGGTTGATATGCTGTGAGACCCTCTATGCACACCTAAAATGAATTGTTTGCATTTCATAATAAATAAGTCAATATGAGTGAATAATTCATTCCCATCTCTGCTTCCATATCATTATTCAGCTCTCAGGTTAATGTCATCACTGAAAGCCCTGTCTTGTCTAATAACAAGGCACCTTCCTACCTTTCCCTTTCAACTCCACTTAATAATGAACAATACAGTGAACATTTGTGTTGAGTTACTTGTTCCCTTTCTTTCCAGATTCACCCAGATGCCATGGGCTTTGCCAATCTTTTCCCACAAAGTAGAAAGCAGTGCATACAAGATGAACACTGATGTCTGTGGAGTGATCAGAGAAGTCAATAAGCAACAACATAAATGTCTGAAAACTATAGTCACTCATGTAATAAGCTGTCCCATCCTTAATCATTGTGATGTGTGAATCTCAGTCACCCATATTATGGGCACAAAGGAGAGAATGGCCATTATTCCATGGCTGACCCCAGACAGGAGTTGTTTAGAACAACTCTAAAAAAGGAAATGTAACCTACAGGAAAATAAACTCAAGAAATCAAATGATATGATGGGTAATATTTATTGAACCCTTCCCCCAAAATGTAATAGAAAAATTGGGAAACAAACACATAGACACATTCAGGACTAACTAGTAAAATGCCAGATACCAAATCTATTGAAGCAATGGAATTACTAACTTCAAATAGATTAAATACTATGACAAACAGAAACTGGAAGGTAAATTAAAAATAAAACATGACCTGGCATCATGTCATCTAGAAATGAAAATTTTGATGCAAACATATTTGTGAGGTTAGAATAAGTCTCTCTTGGAAAAGTAAAACACCCTTCTAACATTCAGCAAAGTAGATTTTAATAGAAACCGGTGTTAATGTGAGTGACAACAGTGGCCATTTTATAACAAGAAAATTCCAACTCCTGAGGACCATGTAGCCATTATAAACATGCATGCATGTAACAAGGGGTCTCTAAAATACATACCGGAAAAAAAAGCAAAGCACACAGAGAGATAAGTAAGTCATTAAAATAATGAGAAATTTATCATTCTCACTTTGATAATGAATAAGAGAAACAGGTAGATGATAGAAAAGTTCACACAAGAAACATATCCAGAGATGTTGTGGTCTTAGTTAGAAAGCTTCATGCTACTATATCAAAGTTACATGGCTCAACATTGATGAGAGAGAGAGAGAGAGAGAGAGAGAGAGAGAGAGAGAGAGAGAGAGAGAGAGAGAGAGAGAGAGAGGAGAGAGAGGAGAGAGAGAGAGAGAGAGAGAGAGAGAATTGGAAATTGGAAAATTGATTGATTGTGGATCCCGTATTATTCAACATTTTATAAGGTAGCTCAGCACGCTGAAGGTGAAGGAGAAGTTTCAATTAAACCTTGTCACTTAGCAATTTTTTTTTTTAATTTGGAGGCTTGCCTCTCTTCTGTGAAAGCTTTTAACTGATTGACAGTGGCCTGTCCATATTCTAGAGTATAATCTAAGCACAACAATAATAATAATCTCACATTAAAAAAAGCAATATAGTTCTCACCTACTATCTGAACACTGCAGGACAGCTAAACAGACATATAGACAGTCTACCATCTCTGGTCCTTTTACTAAACTGAATAAAGGATGTGGCTGCAACTCCATATGGGTAACAGCACTAGTATGACATTTTCTACTAGAGGGGAATTTTTTGCTTTATCATGTTTAAGAATTCACAATGGTGCTGTAGGTGATAGTTAACCATTAGTATAAATGCTAAAGAAAGAGCACAGTGGAGAAGGGAAGTGGAGAACTGTAGAAAGTGGAGAAGTGTAGGAAGCAGAGAAGTGTAGGAAGTGGAGAAGTGTAGGAAGTGGAGAAGTGTAGCCAATTATAAGACCCAAAGACCCGGATAAAAATCTTCCAACTATGTTCTTGGATACATGTGAACTTCCAGCCTTCTCAGCTATTTGTAAAGGAAAGAGGGATAATTTGGAAACACTACACAATTACCAGGAAAACTAAGAAATCTAACACAGGTGCAGGATTTCTTAATCCGAACAACTGGAAATTCCACACTGGATAATTATTGCACAATAATGTTTAATGTGAAAATGTCTTGTGTGTTGAGGAATTTACAAACACCATTGAGCTCCACCCTTAAAATATTCAATTTAGCAGAACAAACCCTAACAATCAAAATTTTTCTAAATAGTGCCTGATGTCTTCTGGGACAAAGTCACTGAAATTGAGAATCAATGGGTTATAGAATGTAATACTATTAGTTAGAAAGTTTCCACTGAGAAAAGAGGGAAAGGGGAAGGGGGAAACAGCATAAGGAGTGAGATAGGAGAGGTCAAATACCTTATTTTCTATCATTTACACAATGTAGATTTAAATCAATATATTATATTGTGTATGCAATTATATTTATATATGCACTTGCACCTATACAAAGGGGACACTTTGGAAGTGGAGGAAGTGGATCAGTGAAAAACAGGAAAGAGAGGAAAGGGAGGATTGTTTGAGAGTGAATATAAGAAAAGTATAATCATATATACATATAAAAACGTTGTAATGAAGCCCATTATCTAGTACTCAACATGAAAAAATTCAAAATGATTATGAGAGTAGAAAGGATGAAATTCTCTAGCCAATAGTTTGTGTAGGTGTGACATTAATTACACTTTTTTTTTCCAAGACAGGGTTTCTCTGTGTAGGTCTGGCTGTCCTAGAACTCATCTGTAGACCAGGCTGGCCTCGAACTCAGAAATTCGCCTGCCTCTGCCTCCCAAGTGCTGGGATTAAAGGCGTGTGGCACCACGCCTGGATGACATTACACTTTTAATAAATTATCATTGAAGACTAGGGGTAAACAAGGTCGTCTTTTTCTATTATCCATGAAAGTATAACCAAACTGTTTGCCTAACCAAACAAGGAAAACTCTCTTAGTTCTCTTCATTATCCTTCTCCTATCCTCCCTCATAAAGTTACTCAGCTAATGGTGATTAGAAAGACATTATAAAATGATAGACTCTTCTGAACCTTTCTCTTTTTTAATATTTTTAAAATTAGGTATTTTCCTCATTTACATTTCCAATGCTATCCCAAAAGTCCCCCATACCCTCCCCCCCCCACTCCCCTACCCACCCACTCCCACTTTTTGGCCCTGGTGTTCCCCTGTACTGGGGCATATAAAGTTTGCAAGTCCAATGGGCCTCTCTTTCCAGTGATGGCCGACTAGGCCATCTTTTGATACATATGCAGCTAGAGTCAAGAGCTCCGGGGTACTGATTAGTTCATAATGTTGTTCCACCTATAGGGTTGCAGATCCCTTTAGCTCCTTGGGTAATTTCTCTAGCTCCTCCATTGGGAGCCCTGTGATCCATCCAACTGTGAGCATCCACTTATGTGTTTGCTAGGCTTCTGAATCTTTCAATGCAGTTAAAAAGAGAAATACATTTGAAAAACATTTACTAATTATAAAAATGTTGTTTAGTTTTTTCAGAGGTGATGAAATGACTCAGTCAGTAATGTACTTGTCATAGCATTAAGACTGGAATTTCCATCCTGAAAATCCATGTACAAAAGCTGAGCCCAGTAGCAAGGAGTTCTCTATAAACCCATTGCTTTTTTCAAGATAGCATGCTACCAGGAGCTTGTTTGGCTAAATTGTTGAGCTCCCAGTTCAATAAGGGACCTAGTTTCAAAAGAAAAAAATAAAATAGAGTAAAAATACTGAAGAAGATATCCAGTTTTGTTTTGTCTTCAAAAATAATTTGCCAGAAAATTTCTTTAGTACAATAGAACCTTCCTAAAATATATACGTATACAAATTTAAATTAATTAAAATGGAATTACCCTATATCATGGCAGCAACTACCCTACAAAGTACTACAAACTAACAAAGAAAACACCCAGAGTCTGGAATGGATTTGAGAAACATTTTTGTAGTTGGCTAGTGAAATATCAAAGTACTGAAACAATATAGGTTATTGCCATTGATCTAGGTTACACACCATATCTTTACTGTAAAACCCTATAACTGAAGACATCAGATACTCAAGTTATGAAATATGGGAGTATTAAGCTGGTGCTCACCTAGAAACATCAGTCCTCCTATCTAGATTTCATAGTTCTTGAAGCTGCTATGAGCATTACCAATTTTCTTTAAAAAAAAGGTAATCTCCAATCTTATCCATCTGTGAGAGGGTTACAGTAATGATCTTCCTGGTTAGACATACATACTGATCCAAAAGTAACATGGCCATCGTGGGACTAAGCAACCATTTTCTCCTTGTAATTAAGGGCCAATCTACATTAAACACATACCTGGATCCATAGTCATGGCCAAGAACCTATGCCTAGGTATGTCATAAGACCTAGGGGGGAAATTTACTACTATTGCCTTGTTATGGAACATAGAATTAAACAAAGTCCTAATAACTTATCACTGTAATCATAGTATATTTCTCAACCCTCATCAGAGAAACTTATATTTGCAATAATTGGTAAGGGTCCAGGAAACAAGACACTTAAATGCAACTAAATAACACACCATCCTCCTATTCACAACAGTAGACAGGCAGACAGATTATAAGAACCAGAGGAGATGGAGGACTACAAGTTAACAGTGATTTCAGGAAACATTAGAACAGTTATATGATCATGGTGACTGCAACAACATGCATAAGATTTGGGAAAGCTCAAGCCAGACAAAACAGCAGCACAAAAGGGGGATCTGAGTACAAATTCCCATTCCCAGGCAAGAAGCTAACTTGAAAATGGCAGATCATCAGTTTTCTTTAAGAATATGGCCCTGCTACTTTAACCGTGATCCAGTGGAAAACCATGCATTAAATTGGCATCCCACATTGGAACTGATGTGTTTGAGAAAGCAAGCAACAACGACAAGAAGAACAGTACACAAAGTTGGATGATTAAAGAATTGGGGGAACATGTCTCTGGGAAGAGTTCAGAAAGTAGGGTGACTATGAACAAATAACATGGGATAAAATTATAAAGAGACAAAAAGTAAAATTACTGTTTTAAATGCTTTCTTATTTTTTTTTTTGTTTGTTTGTTTGTTTTTTTGTTTTTTTGTTTTTGTTTTTTGTTTTTTCGAGACAGGGTTTCTCTGTATAGCCCTGGCTGTCCTGGAACTCACTTTGTAGACCAGGCTGGCCTCGAAATCAGAAATCTGCCTGCCTCTGCTTTCTTATTTTAAAATAACTAGATACTTTGCAAAATTGCTTAATTATAACCAAGTGTCTTAGTCAGGGTTTCTATTCCTGCACAAACATCATGACCAAGAAGCAAGTTGGGGAGGAAAGGGTTTATTCACCTTATACTTCCACACTGTTGTTCATCACCAAAGGAAGTTAGGACTGGAATTCAACCAGGTCAGGAAGCAGGAGCTGATGCAGAGGGCATGGAGGGATGTTACTTACTGGCTTGCTTAGCCTGTTCTCTTATAGAACCCAAGACAACCAGCCCAGAGATGGCACCACCCACAAGGGGCCCTCTCCCCTTGATCACTAATTGAGAAAATGCCTTACAGCTGGATCTCATGGAGGCATTTCCCCAACTGAAGCTCCTTTGTCTGTGATAACTCCAGCCTGTGTCAAGTTGACACACAACATCAGCCAGTACACCAAGTGACATAGCCACTTATAAAAATGTTTATTTAACACACAGCTATAGAAGTTTATCATCAAAATTGGGTAGTTTAGTTTGGAGGGCTCTGATGGAGGCATCAGATGGCAAAGTCTGGTAGCCAAGTTTGAAATAAATTGTTGACATCATGAACCAGGAAACAGAGACTAAGAAGTGCTGTAATCTACTTGAAGAGCTGACTCCCTCCCAGTAGGCCCCTCCCCTTAGAGGGTCTATTGCCTCTTACTAATCACACACAGGAAACTAACGTTTTATGCATTGGCTTTTAAGAGACACACATTCAAACCATACCTAATATTGTCCATGTCAGTATAAGTCTCATGAAGACTTCTAAACCCATTCTTGTACTATGACTCTTTCATCCAAATTGTAATATTCCCTCTAGAAGGCAGAGGGAGTATCCTGAGACCCAAGAGATCTTTGTCATACCATGTACCTGAAAGGGAGATTCTCAAAGGCTCCTCCCAGCTCCACAAAAACACCAGACAACTGCTGTAGAGGATACTGAGCAGCCCAAAACTAAGAGGCAATGTCTCAGATCTGTTCTTTTCCCTGAAGGTATGCAAAGGGTTCTGGAAAATCAGGTTCCTGGAGTCTTCATGGTATTGGGGAGGGCTTTTAAGTGATGTAACTGCATTCAAATCATTCTTGCCACTGTGAGTAACCACCCACCCATACTGCTGAGAGTAACCCCCCCCCACTAGCTACTATGCTGGGCTTCTATGCAGTCATGACTTGGGTGTTTCCTGTGTCCCATTTCTGGGGGGGAGTGGAAGTCTGTGTTACATCTCTCCAGCAAAAAATATTCATACAACTGTCATCACCATTGCTGCATTCAAGTAAATGTCTTCAGTCTACCAGGAAGCTTTACAAATGGGCTTTATATTAGCAAATATATTAAAGGGCTCTGGTCCAAAATGCAGACACAACATAGCATTCTTATAGCCTTGTTTTTATTTGCCTTTCTTTCCTTTACATTTTGGCTGATAAAAATCAGATATTGTCCCACACATAACCATGATCAGCTGGAAAAAAAAAAGATTGCATTAAAGAAAGAGAGATATCTCCATTTTCATGCAGAGATTTTACACCCAAACTAAAATGAGAGAAAAAGAAGGAGCTTGGCAAGTAAAGGCATTAGCACATTTTCAAGTAACTTCTCAAGTGCAATTTTATTTTCTCTGGCTCAGCATTTCATTTTTATAGCTTCTATTAATCAAAGCCCAGCAGGCCTTAAGTCTCCACTTCCTACTCAAGATTTTCCAACAATGGCTGTCCACCTCTCTCACTGTTCCTGGTGCTATCTCCCCTGGCCTCCATTGTTTTAACTTAGCCTTGTCTCTGCCCTGTTCCTTCAATCATCCCAATGCCGTCATCCTTTGAGAGCGGTGGCCATTAATTTCTGAAGCCATGGAACAAGGACAAATGTTCAGACTCCCCTCAGGGAATTCACTGAATAATAAAGACCATTTAAGAAATGCCAGGAGAAATTGATTACTCCAAGAGTCAGAACAACCAGCTTATATTGGAGAAGAACAACACCATTTAGTCATAGAATTGGTGAAAGAAAAGGGGGGAAAGACAACTACATTCATCTTGTTCTGTATTGTTTTTGGATATCAGAATTCCCAGAAGCACAGAGACATTTAAGCTGAGAAGAGCTGTCGAAAAGAACCCTCTTCAATTGAAATAAACATTGTAAGGTGCTACTGATATGCAAACAGATATGCAAAATGATCTAAAATCAATATAGGAATGTGAGGACCTCTTTGCCCTTTCCATTGTTAAGTAACTTGGCCAAAAATTATTATTACACTGAGGTAGAAAGCTGAGAAGACAAGGCTTGTCCCTGTTTTATGATTTAAAGTATCTGCTAAGTAGTTTAGGATTTAAACATTTCTGTAATCTGTCTTTCATATTTTTGTAATTAGCTTGAGCACCGTTGTCCTATAAATCACCCTTTTACTTTCTCCGATAATAATGCTAAGATGGAAGCATCAGAAAAAGAGAAATAAGGTGATCTCTGTTTCTTGAAAACATTGAAAAGTTCGATACAAATCAATATGTGAATCACAAACACACTGGATCTTCCTTCTGTAGAAATAAAAAAATACATTTTTTTCTTTTAAAGCTTTGCATAGCAGAACACACTTGCAATCTCAGCACTATAAGGGTGGGGCTATAAGAATCAGAAGTACAAAGTTGGCCTTGGTTATATGAGAATCTGTTTCTGAAAAATAGGAAGAAAGAAAGAAAGAAAGAAAAAAAGAAAGAAAGAAAGAAGGAAGGAAGAAAAATGTTCATAGTCTCTTGATTTGTTCTAATCCTGATAGGGTTTAGATATGAAAGCATTACCTTCTGTGTAAGATTTCCAGATAGCCATTAAGATATTCACAAACTATCTCCTTTGGTAACATCAGGGTGTGGCCTATAGACAAAACATTTGTCCAGCACACCAAATAGACCAACATACTTTTAAATGTCATAAACTTCCAAAGATAATTTCTTCTCATTCATTTCATGGATACTGGATTTAAAAAAAAAAAAAGCTAATTTTATGTCAGTCACAAAACCTGCTGACAGGTGTCTCCATATGTTACAACAAGATCTCCTAGCCATGGGTCATTGCTTTGAAAGCAGCTAAAGGATGCTTGAGGGACTGCGACACAGCAAAAGGGCCCCTGGGACCTCACACAATCTCATGACAGGTACAGAATTAACTCATGGCAGCTTGGTATTTTCTAAACATGACAGCTCCCAGACCCATTGCCACTTATCACAGTGGGGGTTGGGGAGAAGAATTAACACACACAGTAAGTAAATTCAGCATGATCTTATATGAATCCTAAGGAGGATGTAGTCGATGAGAATATCTACATGGTTAAAATTACAGAAGACAGGAGCCAAATGCATAGATAATAAGCAAAGTAATTCTTTTGGGGGTGGGGGAGTTGTGTACTTTTAATTTGCTCCCTAGACTAATTTCCATAGAGCCAATGAATAAAGTATTCAGAATAATATGTTGAAGAGCTCTTTATCTCTTCTTGAACTGGAACAAGAGTTTCAGTCAGGACCTGAGGAAGGCTTTAGGATTCCCGACTTCCTCCCCAACAACACACACAGAAGAGCTCACACAGTCCATGTCTCTGCCTAGCACAAGGAGACATAGATGCTCAAGCTCTAAGCTTTATAGTTCTGTAGCATGCATGGATGTACACTCTGTAAACTGTGATTGTTAATGCTACTCACTGAAGAAAGGAAGTTGTTAGCAGGGGAAAGTAAAACATCTCCACCCTGTGATAAATAAAGGTCTCACAAGCTTTCTCTATGACCTCAAGCCCAGTGTCATGTCAAAGAAGACGTAAGGAACCACAAAGTATGGGTACAGTGTAATATATGAACTTGCAGGAAAAAAAGTAAAATAATACACGTATCTCTAGAGTTTGAACTTTAAACATAAAATTAGTTCTAAGTGTCACCCTTGAAACATATTTCCCAGCATAAGGAAAGGAAAACATATAAGAAATGTAATA
Source organism: Mus caroli (assembly GCF_978045245.1). Lineage (NCBI taxonomy): Eukaryota > Metazoa > Chordata > Mammalia > Rodentia > Muridae > Mus > Mus caroli. The sequence continues at coordinate 45,061,466 of NW_028227262.1, forward strand.
AATACAATATAATAATTTGGAAATAAAAACAATTTAGGGCTCTGAAAAAGATAAAAGTATCACCAGAAAAAAATAAATGCAATAGAGCCAAGGATAAGAAAACAATGCTATTTTATTCTGTCTAGGACAAAATGAGATGTTCCGAATCCTATATGCAAACAGAAACTGGAGTGCAGTGTACATGTACCCTCACCATGCGATGCCTACTTCCTCATCCCTGATTCTTTAGTTTCCTTGTTAAAATAGAAAATTCTGCATATATGTTTCACATCAGAAGTCATTCATGATCCCAAGACCTATTAATGTATATGGACACTGTTCAATGATGTCACATGGACTACCTTATTATCTCATCTAATAATATTTTTCCATTCCCAAGAAGATGAACAAATTTTTAATAGCTACACATATTCAATGGATGTAAGTTATATTCTAGAATTAAGAAGAAAGAATTTATAGCATATACTATGAGTGGGGTATTATTACAAGAGTTTCATAAGTAATTAATCTTGCTAATAATTATTCCATGAGGCAGGTACTATAAATACATGAAGACTCCTTAAATTTCTACAGGGGTTAAGAGAAGTCATTTCAACAAGCTGAGCAATGAATATTCTTGACGTTAACCCTGACCATCTGGCTTACAGTCCACATTCTTAAACTCCATGTCCAGATGTGATAAGGTTCTTTCTGGTTGGTGTGTGTGCACACACACACACACAAACTCTTGAGTTCAGAGGCTTTCCTTGGCATTAAAAAGCATTCATGTACAACCAATTCTTGCTATTGTCTCTTATGGAAGCCTCATGAACAAAGACTTGGAGCTAGAGTGATGCTTCTGACTTTGTAATACACCAATTAGCATCCCAGCAAGCTCCAGGATCCCTATGCTTTCCCTTCCTCCACACAAATCTGTGAAGGACAAATGTTACAACTTAGCATTTTATCTACCCCAGCTTTTAAAAGCCAAGATGATTCAGGCAGTATATCTACGATATGTGCCGATCATCTATATCACATAATTTAACATAATGGGATGCCAAATATGAAGAAACTAAAAGAAATAATGACTGGATATAATTTTAGAAGAAAAACAGAAAATGATGATTCATACTTAGAAACCAACAGGTCTTTAATCCAATTCCTCTCTTTAGTTATTAAAAGGCATCCATGTACAACCAAAAAAACAAGTAGAATATTTGCTTCTGTCTTGCCAAGTATTGATTTGTTTCATCAACCTGACAATGGAAGTCTTATCAAGAAGTAGGACATATAAATAAATAATTTTAACTGAAAATATTTTAATAAAATTGTGAGCATGATAATGACAGAATGATGAAAAGCTTACCATTAAGCAGCTGTGTGAATCATTGCAAACAATCATTATATACCCGCTAAAAGTAGCAGTTTCACCATTAGTAAATAGGTACACTCATATTTACCCACTGGCTATTATAAAGAATTAAATACCACACTAGGAAAGGAAAATACAATTCTGGGAAGAGCAGCGATCCATACTAAGACAATGACTTGCCTAAACTGCTTTGTTACAAAAAGGAAATATTGCTTCTTCCATTATGAAATTGCTGAGGACATGTCATAAAGTCCACTAGCATGAGAAAGAAAGATGCCACCAGGGCCACAGCAGAATATGTAGAAAGGAGAAGGAAAGTGTTAATAATGGCTGTTGCAAATGACAGGTTTGGTCAATGATTGTACAAATAAATCAGAGATATTTACTTATTGATTTCAATAGATAAACTTGTGTATTATAAGTTATGACAAGAGATATCCCAATTGATCATGACTGGCATGCTGCTGGAGGTAGCCAAAATATCTGTTTTTTTAAATCTTGAACATTAAATTAGAATGCTCTAGAACGAATTGCTGATTGTAATGGAAAAAAAAAAAAAAAACAAAGTGATTGGCTCCAAGTTATCAGCTTCTATCTATCTCACTGGAGTAAAAACAGGAAATGATCAATGAACACACCAGGAAGCCGCAAAATCTGGAACTAGAAAGTTATGGGTTAATGACCTTGAAAAGCAATTCTTTCTTCATTTAACTAATCTGGATATTAGGCATATTTGTTCTGCTTATCTAAAGATAGCTTTAGTCAGCTTAATGGTTTTGAATGTATTAATTTTAGCATGGTTTCTCTTAGTCAAATAGATTTAAGTAGAAACAGTAAGATTCAAATACCATTGAGAGGTTGAGAGAGACAGAGAGATAAGGAGACAGAGACAGACAGGCAGACACACACACACACACACACACACAGAGAGAGAGAGAGAGAGAGAGAGAGAGAGAGAGAGAGAGAGAGAGAGAGAGAGAGGCACAAAGGTTTTCAGAGCATACAGAAATCTTGTTTTTGTCTCATCTGTTTTTAGCAGTCTACCCAGAGGAGGTGAGTCTCAGGAAGTAATCAATGACCTGAGGCATGGGACGATGCATTGCCCAGTTAAGTAAGAAAAAAAAAAAGTAGTGAAACGCATGAGTAGGCATATATGGAAAGTTTACCATCAGAAGATTAGAAAGAGTATGCAGATGAGAGAAGATTGTAAATGAGCAGGTAGTGTACTGAAAGGTAACTTGTTCAGAATCGAGCCAACAAGTTATTGGGTACAATTGTCACATTCTCTTGGTAAAAAGTAAGGACCTTGCTCTTTACCAAAGAGAAATAAGAGATTATCACATTTTAAGAAGAACAGTACTGTGGCTAGATTTGTATTTCAGGAAGTACTCTCTAGGCAAACTTACCAGACTAGAGTAGACAAGGAATATATCTATGCCAAATCTAAATTTGTTGAATGCTTTCTGCCTGTCCACTGTCTCATTTATATAAAGCAAGGGATATTATAATATAAAAACAAGAAGCATTTATACTAGATTTTTTTTTCTGGCTATAATGTGAAATCTCCCAACAGGACCATGTGTTTGAGCACCTGCCCCGCAGCTGATGATCTGGATTGAAAGTTGTGGAGGATCCGAGACTGATGCCTACCTGGTAGAAGAGGGTCATTGAGGGAGGATCAAGAAAGTTATGTCCACTTCTTTGTTTAGCTTAAATTTTCTACTTCCTTGTCACATCAATGGGACCAGATGCTTCAAACTCCTGCCAACACAGACTGGCACGCTATTTCACCATGTCTCTCCTTCATGGAAGACTGAAACACTGAGACAAAGTAAATTCATGTATCTTTACATTGATTCTGTTGGGCATTTACCCACATCAATAGGAAAAGCAACTAATGCCTATATGCATAATATTTTCTGGGAAAGATTTCATAAAACAAACAAACGAACGAACCAGGTGCTCACGATTCACAACACATTTACTTTTGTCAGTACACAAGAAAGAGGGACAGAGAAAGAAAAAAATGTGGATATACTAAATTCAGCTTCAAGCAAATATTGATGAGACCTAATGGTAAAGCAATAAAAGTCTTTAGAAACCAGGTAGTGAATAAGATTAAAGGAGATAATGCAGAGGCTAAGGGGAAAATGATTACACTTGGGAGTGACAATTATGGCTACAGAATTAAAGAGCTTAAGTATTTATGAGGGGGGGAAAACTGTTAAGCTAAGCCACATTGATCCACGTATTTGGATGAGGAAACTTCTTTTGGCCTGAAATAAGCAAAATACCTTCAGAGGAGATACGTTAATGTGGTCAGGAACGGGCCAAATTATTCTGGTCATGGGACCTATACTGAAAACTTTATTTATGTGTCCTGTTTATTTAGCAATGGAAATGAGACTGGACAGGGTACTTTGGTTTCACAAGGAACTTAATTTATTCCCATTCCCACTGCTCCTGGTGCAGTATTTTCTCCCCACATTTCCAAGTTTCCCTAGGTCTTTGTTTCCCTGGGACAACTGTGTATCAGATACTTACAGAGTTGTGAACCTTAGTTTGAAAGGACCACACATCACAGGGGTTTCCTGAACCATCAGATGTGCAGTAGCTTCATCCAAAATGAACTGAAACATTCCCTTCAAGAGAAGGAATGCCCATGAGCCTCAGGAAGGAAGCAAACTAAGGAGTCTGGGAAAACTGGAATTTGCAGGATTCACAAGGCCTGTGTGCAAAGTTACAGAAGCAACTCACAATTGGTAGGGCAGTGCAGTCTCTCCCACTTGTGGAGCTGCAGAAAGGTCCTGGATTGCATCATCTGCAAATTATCACTCAGACTGTAGTGGGCTTTCAGTCACAGAGCTGATTGAACGTTACCCATGATTCTGGAACTCTCTCTCTCTCTCTCTCTCTCTCTCTCTCTCTCTCTCTCTCTCTCTCTCTCTCTCTCTCTCTCTCTCTCTCAGCCTTACTCTTGTAAGTCACCCCAAAACACTGATTTTCCAAGCTGGACTACAGTGGGAGTCAGGATTTAGGTTGTGTCTTCCCTGCCTTAGGTGGAGCATAGAGGCATTTGCTCCCATCTCTCCAAAAAAGGTAACACATCATTCAATTGAAAGTAAACAATGTCCTGGCTTACTTTATTTACTGAGAAATATTGTCATTTAATGTTTTTTAATCTCTTGATTTATAACATTCCCACATACACACAATGATTAATTTTAATTTTAATAAAGAAAGAACTTGGTAATTTTCATTTCTATGTTCTCTGTACCAAAATGCTTGGAAATCAAAGGAATTAAAAGAGTGTTGGGGGAAAGCAAGATGGGATGAATGAGAGGATAAATATTGTTGAGATAAGTACCTGTCAAACTGTCATTTTAGGGTTACAGTTGAAACTTAAAAGCCTGAGGTCCACTGCTTCAACCTATGTGCACATAAACTGCCCCCTCCCCCTGTCTTGATACTTCTTTGTTATTGTAGTAGTAGCTTCATAGCATTCTTAGTGATAAGACATCAAATGATCTTTGCTTTAGGCTTATTCCCACCGAAAAGTCTTTGCTAAAACATTAACTTACTGCTTAAATACCTGAGGGCAGACATTAAGTTTAATTCTTTTGTTTTCTTTAAATTTTCACAGAGTCAAAATACATTTTGTAAAGAATAGTATTTTATTCTTGAACAAACTCTTAGGTAGATGGAAAGATAAATGTTTAATAAAATAAGTCTTGAAATTTATGAAGTAGAACTTTTTCTACACTGTTAAAAAATAATGTAAGGCCCAGAAGGATTGCTTGTTGTGGAAAAATGTATACTGTCAATCTGATGGCTTCAGTTTGATCTCTGGAACCCACATACTGGAAGGAGAGAATCAATTGTCACAGCTTGTCCTCTGACCTCCAAATATGCCCCGGCACATGCACTCATGCCCCTTACTGTGCACATAGTACATCAACAAACAAACAAATAAACACAATAAAATATGTTAAAGGAATATATCCATATTACCAAATCTAAAACTGGGAAGAAAGCTATATGTTCTATGCAAACACAGCAAAGAATTGCACAATAATATGAACAACATAAACAGAAAGATGAAGATGTTTGCACTACAACTAAGAGTTGGAAGGAGACAAGAGGGTTCAGACAAATGTCAAAGAAAAGACAACGATAAAAGGTAAACCATCATATCACTGAATGTAAACACTGAGAAGTTTTAAATAAACAGTGTCCCACTATTGTCTGTGACAGTTACATGTACCTGTATGAATGTCATGCTGTTAATCACAACAGCAGTATAACAATCAACCACACAGTGACCATGTAAATGGTTTAATAAGTAGTTAAATGGTGTGTATTCATAACACTAGTAGGGTCATTCATATGTGCTGTTCATAAATAGAAGAATCGCAAATACTGAAACCCCACTCCATTGTGGGAAATGTCTGTTCCCATGACTTCACAGCCTGCATGTATCAAAACACTGTTTTATCACAATGCAGCTTTTAATAGCTGGAAATATGACTACCAAGTAGGAATGTCACAAAAACATGATCTCCTCTCAGCATAAAAGATGGCTTTTCATAAGAGTGCTTCAGACACAGCACCCATATTAAATGGAAGAATGACAATGCTTTCCAGCACACCGTCCTCCTGCCTACATTTATCAGTGTTCACTTTGATTTCCTGTTCCTCTCTGCAGCCTCTCTGAAGCTATTTGTGAGATAACCATATCACACACTTCCTGATTTCCAAAGCTTAGCTTGAAAATGTCTGCATTCTCGGCTCTGTGTCCCTAGCTTTCTATTAATGTCCATTCCCTTTTACAAGCTGTTGGCCATTTTCCCTGAGTCTCACAAATAAAGACTCTCAATGTGCAACCTGGTTCATTTTCTCTTGTGAGAACCTTTGTGTCTGTTGATTAAGGGTTAACTGTAAGAATAGTCCTAGGAGGGGCTTTTTGTAATTATTTCTCCACGTAAGATTAGAAATGAACCTTTTGACAATTAATCTGAAGTATGATTTATTATATTTATCTTTATTATATAATTGCTATTGTTTCTTATTAGCAATAAATCCAAGGAGCTACTACATGCTCTTCACTGGCCCTCTCACTTAAAGCCTGAGCAATACAAAAATCACATGCCCATGTTGCCATTTACAAATGAAATTGAAATAAAAACAAGTTGCCCAAATTCAGGGGTGGATTTTGGCATTGTAGGAAATAACCTTTCTTTTCCCCCATTCCTTGCAAGATCCTTAGAAAATGACATTTGTACCAAAATATGAATCATTGTGATTAGACTGAAGAGGTGGTCCTGGTTTTTTGTACTGTGCAGTTTAAAAAGAGACTCTTTGACATCTTCCACCAAAGAAATGACATATCTGCTCTTTTCAACCATCCAATTCAGCCTTAATAGTCAAAATAATAATAATAATAGAAAATAAAATAGGCAATGAATTTTAAAAAGAGTAAGAGGGGCATGGGAGAAGCTGGAAGAAAGAAACAGGAAGGAAGTAAATTGTAGTTACATTTTCATTAAGGTAAAAATGTACTAAGAAAAAGGAAATTTGAAAGAATGTCACCTCTTCCTAATTCTCTTAAGGGGCTTGCTCTAAAGGAGACATATAGTGAAAGATGAAATTTGACTACCCTAATATTTCATTAAGAAGAGGCCACAGCAAGAAGCTGTGGTCAGAAGACCCAGTTGACCTCCAAGCTAAGAGCAAGTATCATTTGCCAGCCACAGCTTTGCGCATACTCTATTTAAGAAAAACCCTTGTTGACTGTGTGCTATTGACCATGGCAACTGTGAGCACATTAAAAATGCCTTCCAAGTTCTCTCATTCTTAGCTCTCAAGGTACTGGGTAGTATCTTGGTCTCTGGATTCTGCCTTCTAATCTCTCAGCCTACAATTGGCTAGAAAAAGAAAATGAACATGGGCGGTCTAATTCTGCCCCAATAAGATAGGAAGCCTTTAGAATGATTCAGTCTGGCTTTGACTGGTGACACAGGAGCTCAGCCTTATTTACCTTTCCACACTTTTTGTAAAATTCTTCTTCCCCATTTCTCTACACTATCTCATTATTCCGGAAGCCTAATGACATGATGACCTCCCAGGAGAACTCAATTTAATTGGAAATGCACTCTTTCCTCATTTTTGGCCAGGCCTGTGCCTGGAAGGAAATGAAGTGAGAAGAAGAATTTATTCTCTCGTACGTTTCCTAAGGGGAATTCAGAATCAATGCAAACTCTTCTAACCCAGCCCTTGTATGGAATAAGCTCCATTCCCACCTCCTGCCGCTGCAGTTGGTGCTGCTGTCCTTGGCTACTGCTACACCATAGCCTGTTTTGGCCCTGTGTGGGTCAAATATCAGCAGGGCAGTTCTAGCTCAGCTACTTAATATGAAATAAATGATCTAAAGAACATGGTTGCATCCTTGGGAAATCCAATTTTTAAGAAAGTGAATCTGGCTTTACCGCAGCTCACCTTACCTCTGTCTCTACACTATTTTCTTATCTATCCAACACTGGTGCAGAAATACGTGGATAAATTTATTATTTGTTATATAACCTAAAAGCACACACACATTTCTCATTTGCTGTTGTTGTTTGTAAATCTAAAAAGGTTTTTTTTTAACCCATACCACTTGACTTTTAGATGTCAAAAGGATAGAAAGCATTGTGAGTGGAATTCTCCTTTGAGAGAATTATGAATGGTTTACAAAATTAAAGGCTAAAGCATTTCAACTAATTATTCTTCCCAATTTTACCTTCATTTCTTGAAATGCACAAGAAAGGGGACTGAGAACATATTTCACGGAGTTGAAACTTTTCAATTCTTAAGAAGCCCCTAAGGATAGATTCTAGTCTTATGTTTACTGTTTTTATTTCACTGTGTAGTTAAGTACATGTCTCTAGTTAACAGATGGAAAATAAAAACAACTACAATAAACAAAGCCCCATTAAATATTCTTTTGCCAGATCTTTCTAGTTCTCAAGAGGTCTATAGAGGTAGTATTCTGTCCATTCCTGAATCAATTCTCTTTACACATTTTATTCAGGAATACTGGAAAATAAAAAGAATGCCTTATTTCTTAAAAACAATTCCTAATACATAGTAAGTAATTTAATGGTCAACTTGAAAACTTCAAATATTTCTATTTCTTTTATGTGTGCCCATAGTACTATAAGATGTATAAATGCTTCAAATTGTCTAATTAATAAATTTGAAAGATATATTTATGAGATGTATGATAATCTTTAAGTCATGAAGAAATCTATAGTAAAGCAATTATGAAATTTAATTCAAAATATAGTGGTACCACAATCTAGTATCCATTTATTTATTATTTTCCCTTTGAATTGCTAATACTTCTAGAAAATTTCATATTATTCTGAATAACTTTCCTCACTGCTTAATGTAAGGAATATAAACCATAAAGAGCTTGAGAAATCTATAATCATTTTCATACAAATCATTTTATCTATCAATATGTTTGGAGTATGACTGAACAAATTATATGATGCTGGCTATAAATATGAATTCAGTAAACTACCAAATGGGGCTAAATGCCCAAACTACCAACAAGGATGTAATACCAAAGCAATGTTTTGTAGAAAAGAGATACCAGTTAGAATTGACAGGACAGATCATACCCAATGTTTAAGTGACAAGAGTCATGTATATGAAGTCTTACAATATCTTTACTAAAATGCAAGACCTAACTAAAGAGATGGCTCAGTGGTTACGATTACTTCCTGTTCTTTCAGAGGACCTGAGTCAGGTTCCCAGCATTCAAGCTCTCATGCTGGGTGAACATGCTGGGTGGTTCTTAACCTCTCATAAGTCTGATTCCAAAAGGATCCAACGCCTATGGTCTCTAAACATGTGCACATCTCTCTGTCTCTGTCTGTCTCTGTCTCTCTCTCTCTCTCTCTCACACACACACACACACACAAACACATAATTTAATTTTTTTTTAAATTAAAGGGAAAGAAAATGTAGGTATTGGCCAAGGAGATGACTCAACCAAGAAAAATCTCGTTTCACAAACATGACAACCTGACTAAAAAATCGACAGCACGCATGTGTGTCTTCTGAGCATGTTATCTCAGAGCTACAGGATTCAGAGACAGGAGGATAACAGGGCTTGCTGCCTGAAAAATCTAAATACAGATAAAATAAGAGACAAAGTATCAGAGAAATAAGATAAAAAATGATAGGTATTTTGACTTCTGCATTTTCACTTACACACACAAACACACATACACAGTGGGGAGAGACAAGAGGCAGGAACAAACTTTTCCTAGTTTCTTAGAGAATGCTTCACATAATGAACCCATTTTCTTAAGAAAATATCCTAAGGAGAAAGTTTGTTGTGAAATAATTAATATTTTCATCTTTTTTACAAAAATGGAGTTGTGTAAATTAATGGAAAATTAGCTTTGCTGTTGAAGTACAGACAATAGTTTAATTATGCAGTTAATGCTAAAATCAGTGAAGATCATGACATATACAATGATATTATATATTACAAAAAGGAAATGTCACAAATTATGTTTTAATTTTAATTTTCAGCTTCTGTTAGAACAAATCAAACACACTTATAGCTTTAAGAATAATGTCTAGAAACTTCACAGTGTTAAAATTTCTGAAGAGTAGAATATAATAAAGTAAAATATGAACATACAATAGAGGAAAATTAATAATTCCAGTGCCCCCCAAGGCCTAAACCACCTCATATTTGCTAATTAGGATTTTATGCAAAATAAGTTACTACTAGGACAAGAAAGGAATTCTCATTAAATTCTGTGCCTGGGAGTCACCAGGGGAAGATGCCAAAGCACGTTTTAGTATAATTCTGAACAGAGCTCTTGCCACCAAATAACACTGCTTTAACCTAAAAGGTATCACATGTTTGTTTAATTATTCAGTAGACATTTATTAAAGTCCTTCTGTGTAGCACAAAAGCAAACACAATAAATACAGCAGTAGAAACATATATAATAAATATAGCAGAGAATCATTCCTTCCCTCTGTGAAACACAAAATGTATTCTGGAAATAACAAATGAATACAAGGAATCAGCTATAGCAGTCCCAACAGCAGTGAGAACAAACTACACAGGTAAATGAGGCACAGTTGCTGATACGTGCATTGCAGAAGACGTGGTTCCGAATGCTTCAGGTGTAGCTAATAAAGATGACTACTGGGTCCTCAGATGATCTGGGCATGGTATGATTATTATATGAAATATAAATATGACATAGGGTGCCCTGATACAGTTGAAATTTCTGCCATGCTGACTTAGGAAACATCCATCCTCACTCCTGAGAGCTGTGTACATCCATAGCATGGCATCATTGTTTTTTGTTTTGTTTTGTGTTTTGTTTGTTTGGTTTTTTTGTTGTTGTTGTTGTTTGGGTGGTTTTTTTTTGTTTGTTTGTTTTTGTTTTTTTTCAAGACAGGGTTTTTCTGTATAGTCCCGGCTGTCCTGGAACTCACTCTGTAAACCAGGCTGGCCTTGAACTCCGAAATCCTCCTGCCTCTGCCTCTCTAGTGTTGGGATTAAAGGCGTGTACCATTACTGCCCAGCTTATTGTTTAAAAGCTCTACTATACTGCTTTCTTTAACTGTTGGAAGCTCAGTTCTCATTTTATGCTAACCCTTTTGAGTCAAGACTACAGTGTCATATTCAGGCTTTTATATACTCAAGTTCTGCCAAGTACCAGCCTCAGCTTGGAGAGGGTGTCCTGAGGAAGGGGTGCTTGGGAGCAGCAGAGGAAACAACTCCAAGTCAAGGATGGGGTACAAGCTAATAGCTCTATAGTCTAATTGAGATGGCCCTCTAGATAGGTGTTTGCTTGAGAGAGCTTTCTGCTTGAGACATCTCTCTATTTGAAACAACTCTCTGCTCCAGATAACACTCTAGATAGCTTACTAGATGAGTTGTCTCATCAAACTCTGAAAACCTGCCAGAAAAATTCTAAAAGAGCTACATTAGGTCTCCAAGCAGCTCTTTCTACTTAGCTCCCCCTAAGTAACTCAACTCTTGCAGACTAAAGACCAGTCATTTATTTTCATATCAATTCAGTCACTTACCCTAGGTTCACTTTTGATTAAACCATAAATCAACATTTTATAACTTTTAGGTCCCTATTCTTAGAAAAGGACAGCAAGTATAGTTTTTAACATAGTGAATGAATTCAGAGATCTGCCTGCCTTTGTAAGCACAAGTAATAACTTAGCTGGGTGGGATCCAACTCCCACCACAACTGGACCTAAACTTGGTCTGTTCCAGGCTGACTTTGAACTCACAAATCTGCCTGCCTTAATAATCACAGATACTAAGTTTAGCTGGTTTGGATTTTGCCCTGAGATCACCACTCCCTAAATCTCTTTATCTCCTTCCTTAATATCTTTCTGGCAAGCTGGCTCCTTAGTGTATCTGCCTCTTTTAATCTATAAAACCCCTCATACAATTGACATTGCATCCTTATACTTTGCATAGTTGGGAAATCCTGTAAAGGATAACTTACACTGCTTATGTAGTCTTGAACTCATGTTTTCCAAGTTATTTCACATAGCCTTAAGGACTGTCCTGAAGGTCACAGTGTTACAGAGATACATCCTCGATTCCCAGAATAATGCTCTCTCTGATTACTATGAAGTCATTAATCTTGACAGAAAGGATATTCCCCTGAAGGAGGGACATAGAGTAAAATATGTACAGCATTACACAAATAAGCTTACATCTAGCAATTGTGTACCATTGTGATTGGTACCAACTTAAGTCTTGGAGAAAACTGTAAAGGAACGTGAGTTGCTTTATAGTTCCCATCAACTTCATAGAAACTTATTTTAGCTGTAATAAGAGAAGTCCTACTATGTAGACAGATAGAACTCCAAGTTCATAGTCAGCTGTTATCATTGAACCCCTCTTACTCCATGGGAATTGTTACAAAAATGTATTTTTATTTTTCACACATCAGAATTACTCCTATAAACTCCAATCATTGCTGTCAATGATTGGTCCCGAGAAAGAAGATTTGAGCAAAGACTATTGTAGCTATGGAAGCAAGTCTATACTAAGTCACTGATACTTCATGGTACTTAGAGAAGATCTTTTCTCTCAGTACAAGAGGACAATGTAAACAAAGATGACCTCCATAATAATCTCTGAGAGAGGACCATGAGAATACCACCAGCCAGAGCAAGTTGCATAGTCAAACACCAACATTTTCAAAAACCAAGTGGCCTCTTTCTTTGTCTCCTCATGGAATGATTGGTTTATTATTTGTTTTGTTTGAAGGCAGTTATTTTCCCCAACCTTGAAGTAGTTTAGGGTGTTTTGGACTCTGAAAATCTGTTCTAACATTGAAGATTATTAGACAGTTTATTCCAATTCATTATCTGCTTACCTTCCGGAGAATCCACCAAGTCTAAAACTCTTAAGATATCAACTTGTTGATGTCCCTGCATCAATATGAAAACAATTAGCCCTAGCACTGGATCACCATCCCTCGTACACAAGTCTTTTGTATAAATGTGTAGAATTTTACAATCATAGCAGGTGAAAACTTGATATCATCCTTTACACTGGGCCTTTAAAAATCACAGAAAGCAGAACTTGCATTTTGCCTGTAATATTCAGCCATATTTCAGTGAAGAATATGGTGTGTTCATTAATTGGGTTAGTTTCTTTAATTAGTAATGATCAGTAAATCACAGGACACCTCACAATGTATGGTATTTGAATGACATCTTAGAAATTTCAAAGGAAATCTTCACTGAACACTTGTTATGTTTTCTAAGGATCCAAATGTCATCACCTGTTTTAAGCACATAACAGTCTATCAGGCTAGCATACCCGTGGTCTCTGTTTTATAACAAAGCTAAGTGAGACACACAGATGTTAGGGACTTTGACCTAGTTCATAAAGTTGGCAAGAAATGGGAGATACAGTATGAACATTAGCTATTTGTTTTCATGCCTACTTTCTTACTCCCATGTAACACTAGCTCTTAATTACATTAATTACAATATTCAAATAACAGATACAACACTCAGCACACAGAAGATCTCATTTATAAACTGTGGTCACATTAGTAACCCTAGTAATGCTGGAGGCATAAAGATTAGACAAATCTAATGCCCCTGTTTCTTAATGGGTCTGGTCATTAGCTTTTCTTACATGGAGTGGGTAGCTATCTGTGACTGCTTCCTAAGGTTTAAAACTAAAGGCTTCCAGTACTGTCTTGATCACTGACCAGTAAGCAGTGACTGGAAAGGAATGTGTTTACACAGTGTGGAAAGATGTCTCATTCACTAAGTGTTCTGGTCTTTTATGCAAAATATCTATTGTGAAAAGGGACAGAAGGTCTTTGTTTTCCAAAATAACACATTTCTCCAACAATCCAAAGACTACTTCTTAATCAGAATGTTTTTCTTAAAAGAACAACGATCATCCATTCTGATTTAAATTATAATGATGGTCCTCAAACTTCCCAACTATCCCCAGACTCTGAAGATGGGCAAGATAGGAGGGGGTGGGGCAGCTTTCCTCGGGTTTTACAGTCTGTGTTTGAAACATAGTAGGCCTAATTATATATGTGTGCCAAGGATAAGTGATTTAGAACAGGAACATTTTGTTTGACAGTCCTATTATTTCTTAAAGAAGTCAATTGTTAACAAAAGTATTCTCCTGACTTTTACTTTAAAATATGGCTTTCAGAACTGCTTTGAAAAACAGTATGACCTTTTTATTGCTGAATTATTCTACTGCAATGCAAAATAAGTATTTACAAGTTCCTCTTTAAAAATTATACTCTGGTCTAGTAAAAAGAGCAATAAAAGCCATGGCTATGAAGGCATATCCTTTATTGTGTGGGTATGCTTTGAAATTGGTACATAAATAAATAATTTAATTGTTCTCTTCATGGCAATGGGTTTAGTGTTATTTGAATAGCGCACATAAATGCACATAAAAAGATTCACTCAAGTCATTTAACTACTAATTGGTTATGCCTACAGTAAAGTCTGAATGACTCAGACAGAATGCAGCATCCCATGGCAAACAAAATTCAGAACTTTAAGGCATTTCTGCACATTCAGGGACAGTGCATTTTGTCAGGACTACTCATGTTAACCAAACTACACAAGCAAAAGGTAGTCTTTAAAATCGATGTTGGTACTTTCATACTTCTGAGCACACAATATAGATATAGTCAAAATGCCTAGTTCATACAAATGCTTGTAGCTGAGAATAGTACCAAAATATGTAGTCTCACTCAAATGATTCTAATGTGCCATAGGCCAAACTCAGATGTAGTAAATATTTATTGAGTTATAGGAGGTGCAAAAAGCTGGCAGTAAGAAAGACAGAAGGAAATAAATACATACATCAAAGATAAAATAGGATTGTGACACAAAAGGGACTTGATAAATCAATTATGTGAGCAACTCATACATAAGGCTGTAAGATGTCTAGATGCTTGAATGAGGCGGTGCAGTGAGAGGTAGAAGTGGATGTGTATGGAGTGCTATGCAGCATACCTCTTCACCTTTAAGTTTCTAGTGACAGATAAACCTTTTCTGTCCCTAATTTTATGACACCTGAAAAAAGGGGGGGGGATGCAAACAAGAAGCATGGTTTACAAAGAAATAGAAAATTCAGGGCCATTACATTGTAAATGAAACATTTTCAGTGAGGTATTAGACTACTTTGGTTTGTTTGTTTCCCTCAACTTTTCCAAGAGCTGTATCCATTTTAAGGCACCAATGACACCCTAGTGTTCTGATTGAATTAGGCCAGTCAGACAGCCAAATGTTCATATCCTAATCTCCAGCAGGCTCAGGGCATAGGGAAGGACAGAAATAGGTCATTTGGGAAGTTTCATTAGCTCTGAAGTTTCATGCTAGGGCAACTGAATTCTAGCTGGGTCCAACTTATTTAGCAGGGAGAACTTTAAAATAATTTGTTCTTCAAATTATGCTTATGTGAGACAGCATTTAGACCAGTGCTCAAAATTTAGTCATTGGGGATTCTGCAGATAAAGGGTCTTTATCTTAAGCAAGGTCATTAGAAAGCTGCCACCAAGGATGGACAATGGATAGTAGTCCAGCTTGTTAAATGAGAGAGAAAGACAACTCTGGAAACCTTAAAGGGCAATGTTCTTACAGGTGTGCTTTGTTCAGTATGCATAATGACATCTTTAAGTCTTCAGTTGGCTTCCATTTCTCAAACATTAGGTGTTCCAGCATTAAAGTCCTTATTTCTTTAAGAATGAAGCAAGTGTGACGAGAGTGGTTTTCCTACAAGGCAGAGCAGTGAACTTCGAAGTTTAGCAGTGATTTCTGTATGAGAACAACTGACTTCTCCAGAGGACTCCATTCCCCAGTGCTCTTAACAATCTAGAGGCCTGGTCATTAACCTTGAACTGTCTGGTCCCTAATGTAGTCTATATAGACCTAAATCATGAGCAAACTCATGCTACCAAAACCCCCACACTAAATTATCCAGCTTGAGAGGCTGTTGGTATGTATTACTCAATTTCCATCAAACTGTTGAAGACAGCCCATAGCTAGACTCTACAATCACTACCTTTTTGTTCACAGTTCATTTATTCTGATACTTTCTGATTGAGCTGGTCTCCAACTGCCCTTAAACGTTGTAGCTAATATTTTTGTAAACTCGCCTGCTCTAGGTTGTGCCTCAAATCTGATAGTTACATTACAAATAACCAAGTCTCATAGGTTTTAAAATTGGTCTACTGTTTATGTCACCATCATTCTTTCATGACTCATACATGTTTACATCTGGACAACACAAATTTGTCCCTTTAGAGACCCCACAGGTGATAAATTGAAATTTTAAAAATATGTTTTTAATTCGGGGCTTAATTGTGGTAGCAGCTGACACAGTGAGTTGTGGATTGCTTTGTGGGGGAAATGACAATGCTTTCTGAATTTGTTTTCTCTTCTCCCTTATGTCTCTTTCTCAACCACTCTTCCTTTCCCTCTGTCGTCTCTTGCCATCCACTTATTTCCCCTTTCCCTCCCTCTTTTCGTCTTTTTTTTCCTCCCTACCCTTCCATTTTTGGTCTTTCTCCCAGTCTTATCTTTCTTACTTTTAATAACTTGATCTCATAGCTTACATGGCAATAGTTATTATATGAATAAATACAGTGATAAACCGAATAAAACAGATTGGGAGATAGATGCTATAAGTATGTGTGTTTGTGCCTTTAAAGGCACAGGCTATGAAACATTGACGCTTCTATCTGGGCAATGCAAGGTCAAGCATGGGTGTACCCCTTCTGAATAGCCACAAGCCGAGTGAGCAGAGACACCAGGACTGTGCTGAATCTCCTAACTCCTAATGTTAATCATTCACATTGTATTGGAAGGGAAAAGTACAATGACTTTAGTAAATAAATGGGACAGACAGTGTGTTTCTAAAATTATCAAAATCAAAACATTATAATTGATGACATTATGTTGGCCATAGAACTGCAGACGTCTGCTGCAAAGGTCTGGGGGGAAAATTTCATTTAAAAACCATTTTGGATTCCTTAATCTTATTTCTTTCTTATTGCTCTTCCCAGTTATTTCATTAGGAATGAAGTTTATAGGAAAATAAGTGTTTTTCCTTCAACCAAAGCCTTTGTATTGATCTTTTCTTTCCATTGTTATCACTGATGTCTGCATTTTGACCCAGAAATGTGCAAGTAGGTTAAAATTTGAGATGAATATGGCACAGACAATGTCTTGATCCTTAACAAAAAGAAACTTTATGAACATAAGAGAAGACAGCAATGTTTATTTTAATTGTGGTGCTTCTTGAACTGACCATTGTACTCACTTATATAAAACCAGTCGCATTAACATTTTAGTCTGTAGGTAAAACACTACCTTAAGCTCTATTGCCATATTTTCCATTGTGCAGCTGTTCTTGAACTTGACGCTCCTCCTGCTTTAGTTTCACATTGCTTGGACACCACACCGGTGCCTGTGAGAGATTCTAATTCTTTATCAGCAGCAAGGTGCTCAGCAATGCATACTATATTGAGAAACTAAATGATTCTTCTCTTATTCATTTAAGAATTTTATTATGACCAATATATGTTGAATAGCATGAGGATTGACACAGTAATGGAAGAAACAAAGTGTCCTTTTTATGATAATTTCGTGATTATTCAATGCATAAATTAAAAGGTAATATCCCTGGTAATGATTAAAAGCAACAAATAAAATAAACCAGGAAAAAGCCAACACAGAAAATGGCAGACAATATCGAAAGCCAAGTTATGTGCAGGCAATAACTGTATTATAAAATGACAAAGTCACAAGTGGCTCAGGGACCAGACTTTGAGAAGTACTCCTTAGCAGGAAACAGTCAGAGTAAAATGAAAAGGCTGCCTAGTTTGTCCACTTGAACTAAGGTCACATACTTTCCTATAACTTCTAATTTTGGGTTTCTTTCCATACTTCATTGTTTAATAGCATTTAAATAAAATTCAAATTCTTGTGTCTTATCCCATTCTACAGACAGACAGACAGACAGACACACACACACACACACCACCACCATTACACATATGTTCATTGAAAACATGACATAAAGGCGTGTCATAAGACATTACTAATAAAAATTCCTAAAAAAGTCTTATGAAAGAAAAATTTAAGTAGCTGAAGAAATTGTCTTATAGAAGACAGGAGTCAAGTAAGCCATTGAGCCTATCTTCAAATATCTGAAATTTACAGGAAACTTACAGAAAAAACAAACAAACAAACAAACAAATATTGCTTTCTATGGTCCCAAGTGGTAGAAATATGCAAAAGAAAAAGAAAAAGAGAAAGAAAAAAATCCTGGAAGAAAAATGGTGATCTGTTATAAACACAATTCTAGCTTTGATGTGATGCAAATACAATCTTGGAAACCTTGGTAATGAGATTCCCTATTAGAACCTGTGAAAGTTTGTAAAAGTGTAATAGAGAGTAGCAGGCACAGCCTCCCTTCCCCATATAAGGCCCCTAAGATAAGTCACTTAGAAAGGAAAATATTATGGTCCATAGTTGTAGAGGCTTTAGTCTATAGCAGATTGGTCCCATTGTGCATCTGTTCTATGTACCTGTGATAAAGCAGTACACTAGGACAGAAGTGGATGGTAAAGTAAGTTGCTAAACTCATAGACTGAAAAGAAGAAAACTCAGAAAAGCCAACTACTGACAACCTGCCCACCCTTCAAAAAACAGACATAATATGACCAGAAGGCCTCCTAACCAACACTGTCACTGTACGGTACAAGCCTCTGCACATTCATTTGTGTGGGATAACAAAGTCCACCACATCAAAGTGGGTGCTAACCAAAAGGCCTTTAAAACTCAAAGGAGTGCATGTATTGATCCACCCTGGTCTCACTGACCATGATTCATAATTCGCTGACTCATTATGGTATGCCTGACGTCCATATGAAACAATCCTTCTTCCTATCATCCTAGGCCCACAGACCAGACATTATATGGGAGGGCTGTCAAGATAGAATCCACCTAAGAAAAAGTAAAGGTTTCATGTTGATTTCACTGGCCTGTAAACCGTCCAGCCCATCATATACTTTCTGAGTTTTCTCCTGTTGGGACTTGTGTCCTCTAGGACCCTGTGGAACATTCCAGACACACATCCACATACTGGCTCTTTAGAAATCATTCAACCAAATGCCAGACACATTCTATAGCTCCATCAAAATGAGGCAACAAAGTACTAAAATTGTTAAAAACTACTTAAATGACATAGTCAGAATTTTTCCCCAGGTCTTTATGTTACTTGGATTTATTTTTAATGGAGTTATATTTCTATTTAAAGCAACAAAATGCATGTGCTCTAACTACCACAATTGAGAAACCAGCCATGCCTCATGTAACAATGCATCAAATGCAAAACAGTTATGTTTTAAATCCTTGCCCAACTGAATTTCTAGTGCAGATGTATATTCTCTCTTGAAAATGACACTGTACGGACTAAGAGTGTGGCACAGTCGGTAGGGTGCTTGCTTAGCCTGGGAAGAGCCCAGGTTCAATCGCCAGCAGCACATAATACTGGGACTGAATGTACACAGCTATAATATCAACACTGGGGTGGTGAACGAGGAGATAGGAACATCAGAAATTCAAGGTCATCTTTGGCTGCACAGTGGGGTCAAAGCCAACCTGGGCCACATGGGTCTCATGTGAGACCTCAACTAAGAAGAAACATGAATGTGGTATTTTAGCAAAAATGAAATTAAAACTATTAGTATTTAGACTTTTCTTCTTTATAAATGTTGTTACTATCAAATACGTGGGTGTATACATGTGACAAGCATACAAGGACACTTATGCCAGAGGGGAAAGCACAAGGTCAGAGGAAGTGGTCTTGAAGTTTGTTTTCTCCTTTCTTCTTCACAGGGCATGAAATGTGTCTAGATGTTGAGCCATCTTACAGGCCCAAATATTTAGACATTTTTTCATGATTAATAAAGTATAAGTTAGAGTCTCTCTGAGTGTATACGCATACAAGTATTCCTTGTATATGCATACAAGGAAATAAAAAGTATTGACCCTCTGTTCTTTTGTGTAACATGAAGTTATCAAATGCTAAGAATTATTTGAATGATTAATAATAATAAGTGAGTATGGACTATAAATCATAGTTGCTTATAATGAGGGTTTGTCATCATATGAAATTCTATGAAACATTTATATTTCGTATTAATCCTAGGGGTGGGAGCTCTGCTCATTTCATTGCATGAGTCAAGAGATTTATTTATTTGTTTGTTTATTTATTTATTTTACCGAACTACATTCAGTTGACTTATTGATCAAAACAATCCTTGCACAGTAAACAATGCCTTTTTTTTCAGATTAAAGTTCTAGTAGGAATCCAATGGAAATATTAAGAATGATCTACGAATAGTATGCTGTGAAAAATTACTACTTCAACAGCCTTAATTCAAGAACAATTTCAAAAGGCAGAAGTGTGTTCCAGAGGGCAAAACTAGTATATTTAAAGGTGGATTAAACCTGTCCAGTGACAGGAATGCAAAGAAAAGAACAAATAGTGGAAAAATCAATTTTGGCTTCTTTTGTGTTTCAAACATTAACCTGGACCCTCTCCAGTACTCACGTGTGAAACCTAATGAATAGTCTGATGCTGTTAAATGCTGTGGGCTTGGAAATGTAATGAAATCAGGCTCATCCTTTAGGAATAAGATAAGAGCCCCTGCTCAAGAGTCTTCAAATAGGCTCTGGGTTGGTTGCCCTTGCACTTCTACCATGAGAGGAAGAGCTGCTTCTTAATCTTGGAAAAAATATAAAACCTTAAAAGTAAGTAAAATTATATATATATATATATATATATATATATATATATGGAGAGAGAGAGAGAGAGAGAGAGAGAGAGAGAGAGAGAGAGAGAGAGAGAGAGAGAAAATAAAGTGATGGCATTATTTCTGGCCTTAAAAGGTATGCATGATGTCACATTTCCTAACTGACTCCTTGTCCTCAAAAGAAATTCAATTTATGTCTTATATATTTAGTAAAATAGACGTGGATACAATTTTCATTAAGGATACTTACCATTTTATCAATATATGTGTGTATGCTCATGTGCATATGCTTGTGTGTGTGTGTGTGTGTGTGTATAGGAGGTGCACACTCACATATAGTCTTGTGTGTTTGCAGGACCATTGTTGGCCACAGTGTTTTCCTTTGCTTTCTGACTCATTGTCTTCTTTGATTTGAAACAGAATCTCACTATGTAGCCTGGAATTTCTATGAAGATCAGGGTGGCCTCCAACTCACATGGATTGACCACCCTCTACCAATGTGCTAGGATTAAAGGCTTGCATAACTACTGTCAGTCTCCACCTTATTTGGGGGTCAGAGTTTCTCACTGAACCTGAAGCTTTCTAATTCAGTTCAAGGGCTGGCGTGTAGGTCATAGAAAACCTTCCGTCTCAGACTTCCCAGAGCTATGATGACTGATATGTCTCCATGCTCATTTACCCTTGGGTTGTTTCTGGTTTTGTTTTGTTTTTACAATGGGTCCTAGGGGTTGGGGCTTCGGTCCTCACACATTTCCACAAAGCATTTTACTCTCTAAACCATCATCCTGCTCTGGGAAAATGAAGAAACAAAACAAAGCAAACACAAAGGCTGCTCCTCTGTTCTTCCTTCACTCCCTTTTTAGCTCAAAATATATTTTCTACTGTGTGGTAATGATTTTTCTGCAGATTATGACAAGAGTGTTGCTAGGTATCCACTGCACAAATGAAATATACACTTTAATAATATACATATAATAAACCAGTCATAAAACATTAGAAATAACAAGTGTTAAACTGAAGCATGGTGATATGTTTTTAATATCCTGTGTTACTGGATTGTGTTAGCAGGTCACCAAAATAAGAAAGAAAATGGAACAGGTTTAAGAGTCTTTATTGGCATATAAACCAAAGCTATGTAAAAGGTGAAAAGAGAAAAAAAGAACCCTTAGCTCCAGACATATAAACACTAAAATTATATCCTATCACTGAGTCTCTGCTCTGGTTGCTTTCTGTAATCATTCTTTGAGTCTAACGCTGTTATCATAAAATAAGCTCAACATCCCCAAGAAAAGAATCTAAAGGCTTTTTGTTGCATAATTAACTCATAATAGGTCGCTTTCACATCTCTGTGGCCAAGACAATAAAATAATATGATGATTATTGAGTCTTTACAAGCATAGAATGTAGAATATAACAGTTATATGAATACACCAGTTCAAAAAAAAGTCTGCACTATAATTTCTTCTTTAATCGTGAAAACACAGAAGCTCTAACACATAAGTAAGTAACTGTCAAAACCCACCCATCCTTACTTAGTCCTGAAGGTAAAACCTGAGCCCTCTGCAATCACATCTCCTGTATCCTCATCTCCTGAGCACATGCTCATAGCCACCAGACAATTAGGTCTCGCTAATGTTGGTTGCTATATATTTATATTATAGTAACCATAATTATTTCATTACCTTAATTAATGTATGCTAATCAGTTTCCCACCAAACAGGAAGGCATAATAATTGGCCATTTGCAAATGATAAGCACATCCAGACAGAAGTTGACAATATGGAAAAATTTTATAAGGCAAAAAAAAAAAATGAAAGGTAAAACAACATAAAGTATCATTTAATGCTGTAATGAGTGAGACAGTCAGAAAATAACTGACCAGTTTAAGCAAGGCTAATTCATGGTACGATCTATGTGCTTCAGTTCAGGTGTGGGTCTGTATTGTGCTGGAAAACCTGCCATGGACTGAGATCTAACTTTCACTAAATAAACACAGATGCTCTCCTGGAACACAACCTCTTGTTCATCTAACCCATAATTTAAGCAGACTAACAAGGGAGCTTCCTACTGAATGTGTTTAATTTGCATTCCTTAAGTGTAAAGTCCTAAGTTTTAGTATACTCACCATGCAGATTTTAAAGGTGAGGACTGCAAATAAGAAAAATGTAAAACACGCAAAAGATAAAGGCATGCATCAGGGTTTCTTTTTCCACAAGTGTCAGTGACAAGACATTATTCAAAATTTTCATTATCAAAAGTGAACTTTGCCAAGCTAAAACAAGATGTAAGTAAAGGACAGCATCAAAAAAAAAAAAAAGGTTCCAGTGAAAGTGAATATTTACATATTTAAATAAATAAGGAATAGAGAAATAGTTTTCACTTTACTACATCTAAAAATAAAACACAATTTATTCTGAACCTACAAAACCAATCTCATGTTTTATTTAATTATACTTGTGTGTGTGTGTGTGTGTGTGTGTGTGTGTGCAGGAGAGGCCAGAAGTCAGCATCAGCTGTTGGTCTTCAGGTACTGTCTACATTTATTGTGAGACAGAGTATCACTCTGGGCTAGCTGATTATGCAAGACAGGCTGGCCAGCAATCTCCAAGGATTCCCTTATCTATTCCTCTTCTTCAGGTGATAGATTTAAAGGTGAGCACCATCATGCCTAGAATTTTAGTGGGTGCTTTGGATTGATTTCAAGTCCTCATAGTTGTGCAGAAAACATTTTACTGGATAAGATATCTCTGCAGCTCATACACTATGTTTAATAAAGAAACCCCTCCATTTTTCTTAGTGGTCTTCATGGATTGTGGTGAATGAAAATCTTGTTGTTGTAGAGGCTGACTTTTCAACACTTGATTGTACAGTGCTTGCGCCTCAATTTCCAACTCAGCTTGTTATTTTTAGTTGAGAAATGGAATTTGTTTTATGTAAACCATGAAAAAATGTGACAATTACAAAGAGAATGATTTAAGAAACCACAGTGGAAAAATTGAATGTCCCACTGAAACGCTAGTGGCTTTTTAGTTGAAGAAATATATGGTCTAAAATGTAATCTTTGACAGCAGAAACTATTAAAATGTACAATGGGAAAATGTAATCAGAGTCACTGTAAAGTGTAACTTTGTTCTACTCTGTTTTTCTAAAACAACACTTCTCCCAGCCTCATTCTTCTCACAGTTTCTTTACTGAAGCTGTCAGCTTAGACAATAACTGGGAATCAGAACAGAGAATGCTTTTGAAATCATTTAACCCTGTGCCTCCATGTTGTGGAAACAGGCAGTTCAAGTTCCAAGGGCTAAAAGGGATTTGCCCAAAACCACACTGTAAGTCAGCAGGAAGGTGGGGAACTGGGATGCTGACTTGGGGGCTGGAGGGGGGAACATGCAGTCATTCAGTTCTCTGAGATACAAAGGACTATCTATAATCCCCTTCTGAGGCTTGGGAGCTTGGATGTCAGAGAGGTTCACTGATGCGCTCAAAACCGAGTGAGATGTTGCCAGGTTACAGCTGCAGCTCATAGTTTTTCTGCAGACCATTCTCATAATATTCTTCCCTATATTGAAATTAGATTGATTTTTTTTTTCATGGACACATGTGCAGAACACTATGCCAAAGAAAGACAAAAGCTTCTGATGTGTTCTTTCTACCACACATGCTCACATACTTATAGAAAGTGTGGAAAGGGAAGGGTATATGTACTTGATAGTGTAGATGTGTGCACATGAGTGTGTGCATGTCTGTTGTGCTTAGAAGTTGGCATAAGCTACCTTTCCTCCACAGCTCTCTGTCTTGACTTTTTAACAAGGTCTCCCAGAGAGGCTGACGTTAATCAGTTCATTGAGAGCAAGGTGCTTTAGAGATCTACCTGTCTCTGCTACATCCATCAAGGTTGGGAGTGCAGCAGGCTGAAACTGATCACTGTACCAGGTTTCACAAGGGTTCTGGGGACCAGAGCTCTGGTGCCCATATTTGTTCTGCAGACACTCTAGGGACTGAGAAACCTTTGCAGCCCCCTCTTAATCACTTTTCATTTTTCTCCAGTCAGGTGTCAATGCCTCAGAGAAGTCATTTTCTGAGCAAAGTAGGTCAAATTCCCATATAGCTCCCACTTTCAGAACTCAGTGAGCATCAAGTCTATACTTGTCTGCATGAGAGTATAAGCAATGTATACCTGCCCGAATAGATCAAATCTTTCTAAAAGTAAGAACTGTGTCTAATTTTCCCGAGAACTGCATCCTTGGCTGAGAAGCACTGAATAGTAAAGGTAATTATTGAATTATTGAATGAATAAGTAAATATACTTAATATGTTTAATTCATAAAAACAATCAAGTGTTCTATTTTCAGATGAAAAGAAAGAAATCTGATAAAATTCTCACTACTTTTATAGTACAGGTTCAAACTGGCACGGCACATTTAAGGCACAATGTATAGGAATTGGAAAAGGCCAGAATATGTCGCCCCAAAATATATTTATTTTGAGGAATTGCAGATGTGGCTAAGGAGTTAAATTGGCTTTCTGCACTCACATGGGACCTGGGTTCCTTCTCACGGCCCCTTTGTCAGACAGCTCATAAGTTCCTGTCACTCCAGCTCCAGGGGATCCCATGTCTCATTCCTCCGTGGGTACAAACACTCAGGTGCATATGCCCCCACAGAGAGACATGGACACACAGCAAAAAATAAATAAATAAAAATAAAAAAGCAACGTATCTATTAAAAAGAATTAATTTTTAAGTAGATAGATGTTGTAAAATAGTAAACCCAGGAAGAGCTGTTTGGCCTCCCTGCATCTGCCTCAATGCTCTCTCTAATGTTCCTATCCTGCAGGTGGGCTGCCATCCTTTCTCCAGCACCAGGAAAATCGCTATTCCCACAGGCAGAAGGCAGGCATACAGGTGAGTCTGCACAGACAAACCTTTAAAAATATCCTTCCACTAGGACCTCACACATGTTTACCTTCCCACAGAGTACTCTACATGCAAGGCCACAGTCATTGGTTCTATTGCTTCTGCTCAATATATAATGTTTTCTTTTAATGGTGTATACAGCTGGTGTCTCACCGGTTTTTTAATTTTCATATATTTCTATAGCATTCTCTGTGCATTTGAAAGTTAAACTATTAGTATCAAATGAAGTGGACATGCCCTTTCCCCAATTCTCAGATTGTTACTTTGGTTTCCAAACACAGGCATGTAGGCAGCCAGTGCTTAAAAGATGGCAAAGATTAACTGGTGCTAAAAGAAGGTGTTTACATCTTCTCGTCAACAATGTCACTGCGCAGGCGCTAGCCCGAATCTGGCGCCAACCCCTCCCGAGTGGGTGCATACAAATCAAAGTGCTGGCAGACTGACCAATCCCAGGAGGACACATAGCTCTCCCCAGTGCTGGGGTGTATATAAGCAGTTCTCCCTGGGTTTCCGGGGTTCCTGTAGCATCGAGGTGTTCCTGAAATAAAAAAGGCTGTTGAGAAGAATTCGACCGTGTTGCGTTTTTTCTTGCTGGATGAGGTGAGCGCAACACAGGCACACATAATCGGAGTACAGGAAAACATGTTTCTACTCCCATGAAGTATATAGATACAGATCAAGAGTGGGCTGTACTCAGTTAATACAGAAAAGAACAAAAGAATTGTACAAAGTTTGAAATAGCTTGCTTTCAAAAAAAAAAAGAACAATTATCATATTAGCATGGGCTAGAGTTACTGACTCAATAGAAAGTCAATTAATAGTCTCTCAAGTAGAAAATTATGTACCTGTTGTTTGCAATTGTGAGAAGATTCTTAATATATGCAAGCGAGGACTACAAATACAGAAACATTACCACGTTGACAAGCACTGCCTAATATGTGTTTGCAAACAAGATAGTTGAGCCAACAGCACCAGCTTCTCACAGTTTCAAAGTGGGGGACTCAAGCACATTGTAAAAATCATTTCCACTTTTCTAATTCTGTATGCTGTCCTTAAAAGGAGGAGATTATATCACACTGTGGTCCTAGAGAGCTTTGATGTATGGCTTCTTTTTCCTTTTTCTTTCTACCTTTCCCCCCTCCACATAGGGCAGGGGTGCTGTGTTATATGTGAGGATCCTAATCTTTGATCTTTGTGTGTGAAGCTTCTTTCCATGGCAGGATCACTTATGACCGGCTAAATTAGGCTTTGATCAGAGACTTTGATTTGCTTCTTAATGCTCTACTTCATCACTAGGCTCTCTGATGTGTCTGCTCCCATCCTGCCTAGCTCGGTGGCAATAGTGATGTATTTTATTGCTGAGCTTCTTTCCTGAGGCCTCAAGTAGCTTGCACATGTGTGCAATCCAATAAAACCTGCTGTTTGGGGGAAGATGTGTATGATTTGTGTCTGTGTTATACATGGTCTTTTTCCTCAACACAAATGCCTTAGGGCAAAACCAGCGTTTTGTTGGAGAAAACACAATTTTCTCCTTCAATTTGATTTTGCTTGAAGTCATTTGTTTGGTGGTAATATGTGTTTTCATGGATATTTTATTTATCCTAGGCACTGCTCTGCTATTTAAATAATTCATTTATATATAAATGTAAGATCAAAAGAGTTATTATTAAAACGATCGCACACATTTTGCCGTATTCTGCTATCTTTTTAAAGGTCATCTTTTTCACTTCTTTCTCTGCAGTGCAGCAGCAATTATTTTTGCTTTTGTAGACAAATACTGCTTTCTGAACTTGCTAAAAATGTGAAAGCAATGAAACCTAAAAAATGCCTATGAAGAAAGAACCTAGCCTATTAAAGTCTTTTTTTTTTTTTTCCAGAGACAGGGTTTCTCTGTGTAGCCGTGGCAGTCCTGGAACTCACTCTATAGACCAGGCTGGCCTCGAACTCAGAAATCTGCCTGCCTCTGACTCCCAAGTACTGGGATTAAAGGCGTGCGCCACCACCGCCCCGCTTAAAATCTTAAAACCAGAAAAAACAAAGGAGCCCAGAGAAAACCTCTGGGAATGACGGATCTGCCCAATACCTTGATTTTGGATGATCTCACCCATGTTTACACATATCCAAATATTAAAATTTTACATATAAAATACATATAGATATTAATATTCACATGTATATAAAAAAACCCACATAATGACAATAATCCCCCACAAAGCTTTGCAATATGATCATGTAAGTAAAGCTTTATAATATAATTTATCAAGCAGTTCTTACTCTGCAATATTTTGATTTTGGAATCCCATTTTCCTAGGGACGTAACATCTACCTGTAGCATAGTAACAGTATGTTTGTGTATTTCAGCTTCCCTTCAGAGCCCTTGCTGAATTTTTATGCGTTGGAAATCACATGTATTTGTGTGTATGTGATTTTTGGTAAAACCAACATCAAAAACACTCCAGAGGAAGCAAATGGATTTTTGGCACCTCAGGAACAGAATTACATATGCAAATTTAGGTAATCCAAGGAGGAGCCAAGAGAGTAAGTAAGGAAGCAGAGTGCTAGGCTAAGGAAGAAATGCAAGGCTTCTCTGCAAGCCCCTGGAGAGCTTAAATAACAATAAAGCAAGATAACAGCTCATAAATATTTAAAAGGTATAAACATCAAATATGGATAGAAGTGATTACAGCTCCACACTCTTCTGACACATTCATATCACTGGAAAGGAAACGGATACTGTTTACTGTCAGCACCATGAAATAGGACACATTAATTATTTATGCACAACATTCTAGTACTGATGGAACCTTCTATCACCTTCGCATACCCCATCTCAGAAGATGCTCAAAAACTCGACTTAATTATTCAACAGAAGGGAAGTTCTTTCCAAGGAGATCCATTTTACTTGGCTTCCAAGCAGAACTTCTTGAAAGGAGAATTTGGCTTTGTATAATATGCATGGACAGGAACTTACACTTTTATATTCTAGCAGTCCTAATGGGAATGAGCTAAAGCCAATGCCAGGAACAAATTCAGGAGCCACTTGGCTGTGCTGGGGCTATCAGGGGCAGATGGATTAGAAAGCATTAACACTTATCACAGCCCATGTTGAAATAGAATTGGAAAGCCTTGGCAAGATTGCCAAGGCGATTACAGGATCTAGAGAAGCAGTCCAGGAATCTCTCAGCACAGGTGTGCAAAGGGCCATCCATAATGAGAATCTTTCCAGTCTTCATTTCTCCGTTCCCTCCTCTTCTTCCTACTCCCTACTTTCATAGAGTGCCGTGTACCCCCAGGTTCTGTTCTTAATAATATTATGGAAATTAGATGGAAGCAAGATCAAGCAAGCTACATTTCTGCCCTACTTGGAGCTTGTACTGAAAAAAAAAATACCTGTTACAATAGAGAGTTTATCTATTCTATCATCCTTAGAGGACATGGGCCTAGCTCATGTAAGCATGTCAGTAGTTTCTGCCAGTGGACTTGGACAATCAGTGCAAAATAACCAATATTTTTATAAAATCTTCACAAGCAAGCTAAGAAAGGTAGCTGTAATCTTCTTCCACATGATAGCATGTTACTAAAGTTAGATGCAAGTATTACTCTTTCCTCTGTACTGGGAGGGCATGGAGCTGAGGCTTTGATATAAAGGAACACAACAAAATCCATAAATCAGTAGGGAGAGCAGTGGGGAGAGATAAGCACTATCAGTCAGTCTGGGCGTGTGCCCCAAGGTGACCTTCTGCTCCTTGTATTACCATGAAATCCTACAACAAAACCATCTTCTCTGTCATCCACCTACTAAAGCTGCCAGTTAAGATGCATGGGCAATACGCTTCAGATAAATTAGACTGGTACAGCAATGAGTGACATGCAAGAGCAAGCATGCATACATCTCACAGGCACAGAAATAATCTCAAAAAAAATCTCAAAAAAATCAACACTTACAAATTTCACAGTTAGTAAATTCAGACAAATTTTGGTTTTGAAAATATAAGGGCAAAATTAGTGTTCATTTCTACCAGCATTTCTTTTTCTTTTTATTCTCTTAAAAAGTGTTCTTGAAGAGGCTCTTTAGCAAGGGAGAAATCTCTACACAAAAGTTTAAACAAATAATTAAAGTGTATGTATGTGTGTGTGTGTTTATTTTAAGACCACGATCCCCCAAAGTTCTCCTAGAAATTACAAGGCTAAACTCTCAAGCATCGCAATGAATACTGAAAAAGGGAAGCATATTTTATAGAATTAAATAATGATTTGATCAATCATCAAAACCATAAGAAAAAAGTATATTATAAAACAGTAGGAGGGATGGGCAGCAATGAGTGAGTATTAGTGTATTTCACAGATTTGTATCCATTTTCATGATGGTAACAGATATAGATATTAATTATATATCATTCTGACACAATGAAAATTAGGCTTCCTATCATATGGTGATATATTTCCCTTTTGTTGTTATTTATCTGATAATTTACTAGGATGTTTTATAATTTTATTTAGGGTTTTGTATAGTTTTAATGGGATTTTTTGTTATTGTTCTGAACTCAAGGCATTGTGCATTCTGGGCATCTACTTTACCACTGAATTATGTGTCTTCTCCCCTGGGTGTTATATGTGATCCTTTAATTTCTGAGAAGACGTACCTAGGTATCTTACAAACTAGAAATTTATTACAAGTAAAGCCATAAAAGGGCTTTAATAGAATAACACACACACACTTAATAAACTCTATTTTCAAAAGAACTAAGCAATCAGATTTCCGGAGGACTTTTCCTCCAGGGTATTAAAAGATACTGCATATGCTTTATGATCTTCTAATAGACATGAAGATTAACTGGACTTAACATGCCTGTGTGCAGAGAGGTTTCAGATGGAAGACACAAATACAGAAGGAACAGCGACTGCACTGAGACACAAAGAGGCCAAGTGGTTTCGAAAGTACACACACAGTGTCCTCAAATGCTAATTCCTGGAATAGCTCCTACTTCATGTAGAAGGCCTCTAGAGGTTACTAAAACTTAAAGAATGCTAACAGCACCTCAAAGTCAAGGTGTCATGTCTGTCTGCATGTTGTATCATCAAGATCCCATTTATAATTTATATGCCAAAAAGATCATCACACATCAAATACCATATTTTTTCAGGTGTCATTTTCTCTCACTGACAAAATGGATTCTTAGAGTATAAAAAATCTTTTTAGATTGAAAAATATATTTTCAAATAGCTCTGTTGAAAACAAAGAATTACCCCTAATTTTTGACCTTTTTTTTCTGAATGGACCACAATACTACAGACCAAGCATAACATTGAGAAACATGATTGAAACAGTCAGATTTATGATGTGTATACATACTATATATAATGTGTACTATATATAATGTGTACTATATATTCAGTGTAATCACAGTCCATATGCTATAACTACATGTAATTACAACTGTTTTTCCAGTAATAAGAATTTGAAAATATAGATTTAAACGCAGTTTCCTTGGAAAAACATCACTGTGTGTCTAGACCGTCAAAACAGACTTGCTGCCTTTCAAATTCTTAGACATTGGGTATCATACATCTTATGATTGTAACAATTCAATAAAATACCAATTGAAGGATCAGATTTCACATTTATCCAAATCCCAGGGACAGTTCAAACTCTCTCCAGACCACAGAGGGGAAAGTTCCCTTTGACCCCTGAAAATATAAGATTTTTCTTACATAAAGCATCAGCCTCCTAAGAAGTTAATCTTCTCAGAACTCAGGAGCCAAATTCATTTTCCCATTAAAAAATGACATTTAGATAAATATGGTCAAGATGTAATTTTCAAATATGCCAAGAGATCAGTGAACAAGAAAAATAACTTCGAAGGAAGAGTTTTACTCTTAAAAAAAAATAACACTTTAATGTAACACACACACACACACACACACACACACATTCATGCAAAGTCACACACATAGGCATAAACACACACAGATGAATATGCATACATGCATATACACACACACACACACACATATATATATATATACCCTCTCTTATACACACACACACACACACATTCATGCAAAGTCACACGCATAGGCATAAACACACACAGATGAATATGCATATACACATAGATACATATATATATATATATACACACACATATATATACATAATATATGTATATGTATATATATGTATCTATGTGTATATGCATATTCATATATATACCATATATGCATATATATGGTATATATATATATATATATATATATATACCCTCTCTTATACACACACACACACACACACACACACACTATTATAAACCTGATAATGCCCTTAAGAATAGTGAATATCCAATTTCTGTGACATTTTCTTATCCTTTGTAATTTCCTCTGTCCTCACCTGTGTAGTTTTGTAATTTGATGATTAAACACAGTACAAATGCATAAAGAAACTGATTAAGGCAAGTACTCTTACCAGGAATTTTTGATCCACGGTGGTCTGCCTGGATTATCACGGGAGAATCATTGCCTGCAGTCTATAACACCTAGAGATTGACCAAAATAGCAGTTTTAGAAATAATTTCCGGGTATAGAGAAACTTTTAAATTAATTTTTGTCATTATTTTATCAAACACACTAATTTGACTCTTCCTCCCAGTTTGCATGAAAGACAATCCACGGAGTAAACACTCACTAGCATGGAGCTGTTGCTGCAAATTCTGGGACTATATCTCAGAACATCGGAAGTCAAAATGACTTCATCAGAGCAGACATGC
This sequence comes from Mus caroli, assembly GCF_978045245.1. Classification (NCBI taxonomy): domain Eukaryota; kingdom Metazoa; phylum Chordata; class Mammalia; order Rodentia; family Muridae; genus Mus; species Mus caroli. The sequence continues at coordinate 45,093,872 of NW_028227262.1, forward strand.
AACAGTCATGTAATCACTCTTCACACAGGAAGCATTATGGAAGTACCTGCCCCCACAGAGTACGGTATTCTGGAGCAGACCACAATTTGTCAGAGTTCATCCCTGGCTGTCCTCTACAAACTCTTGTGCATGAGAGCCACTTGGTCTGATGCTGTGACCAATGAATGCCTCTAACTGACACAATGCCAGTAAAATGAGGAGAGTTCTATTAAAAAAGCACTCCAAAAACAGACATCCATCAAATTAGAGACAACATGGCCTTCGATTCAAAAGGCCATTTCCTACCCACAGGGGTTCATGCCAAGCTCCCATCTTTTAACAAATCAACGGGAAATGAAGGATGTATTTCAATCAATATACAAAGCCTTTCCTTGTTAATTCCCAGACCGTTTGAGGCTTGGTACTAAGACTACAGGAGAGCATCCATAAGCCTGTTTTCTAATTCAGACCCATGAATACACCTTTGATGACCTTAGTTTTTCTCTCAGGCACCAAACAGTAAATGTAAGAAGCTAACTGGATTTTATATAGCTGTTGTCAAAAATCTAATAAGCATCACTCATACTGGCTAAATATCATCTAGTAATCCGAAAGCAATCTGGCTGAAGTTGCTAATTAAGGAGATTTATAAAAGTGTAACTTCTTTGGCACTAAAGGAAAGTAAAGATTGTTTTAAATATATCTCGGCAAGTAACCTTCTTCTCTTGCAGCATTTGTAGGCAATCACTTTGGCCTGAATCCAAAAGCTGTTGCCAAGAAGCTCGAAACAGATTGTGATGCCTCCGGAGAGAACCTCACACCAGTACACTGGGAAGAAAAATTCCATGCTAGCAAGTAAAAGAAAGTCCCTACTGCTGAGCAATTGACCAAGGGACACACTGCACAGACTGTGCCCTTTACACCTTTGTTTAGCAACTTCCTTTCAATCCCATTAGGCCTGTTTCTGAAGCCATTATTTTTTGCTTGAATATAACAAATAGAATTGCTTATGGGAAACTAACAATGCACAAAACAGCACTTTATGTGGCTCCCAACCAGTCTGTGAGTGGGACACACACCACTAGAGCACACTGGGATTTATTGGCTTCTGGAAGCAAACCAACAATGTTTACTTAACTAGGGAAATACACGGACTGAAGTCATTCTGTGCTGCTCAGTATCCTAAGGGTTACAAATAATCTCTCAGTGGGGAGAATCCATGCAGTGTTGGCACGGATTGATTTTGAGTGAGGCTTTCTGATTCGCCTGTTTCCTATTCAAGGCTGAAGCTAAATAATGTAAGATTCAATATGCTTTTATAATTCTAGTGATAAGGATGCTGTATAGTCAGTGTATTACACAGTTGGGGGGTCCAACTTCTACTGTTCAAATATTCTGTCATTGTGAGATCCTGCAAAATCCATTCATGTCATATAATCAGCATTACATGGGTCCCAACAGGTCTCAATTTCTCACCAATGTCAAGAACACGCATGACAATAGAGATCAGATTCTGTGATGACATTCTTACTTGGATTTTTGAAGAGTTATTTGGCATCAAGTGGGGAGTCTCTTGCTACTGTAGCTGCTGATCAGACTTATTTGTATGCTCACAGAGGCTGCCTTAGCCTGCTGAGCTCTCGTCTGCTTCATTCAACTTTGGTGAGAAAGATCCTCATTAATCATGTGTAATCTAATCTCTCTCTCTCTCTCTCTCTCTCTCTCTCTCTCTGTGTGTGTGTGTGTGTGTGTGTGTGTGTGTGTGTGTGTGTAGGATGTATATGGTCCAACAGTGTCCTAATGCAGATAGACACACATGTAGATGATACCATTATAATCTAATAAAATACCTTTCCAACTTTGCTGTTATTCCATTTAATTGAATATGTGATCTTTTAAACTAATTTAGTTTAGAAATCCTTACCCTCTATGCCACTCCTGTTGTTACTCGGTACTAATGTCTTATTACTTCATTACTACTGAAAAAAAAAAAAACAGTTTTATTTCAAACATCCCTAAGACTTTTCTACTTAGGAGATATAAATAATTGTAAGGACAAAAACTAAGAAGGAGCATTGAAAGGGATCCTGAAGACTGACTGATAAGCTAGAAGTATAAGAGAATTTGATCATTTAGTTGCTTCTTTACATAATAACTATAATTCAGGTACAACAATCTAGTTAAGTTTCAATGTACAGAAAAGAAAATACAACAAAGGAGAAATTATACTGGAGAGGGAAAAAGAACTATCTTGAGAACAAAGGGAGTAAGAAGTAAATGTGATGTGTCTCTTTGGAACTAACATGTCTATTCCACGAAAATGCAGAAACTCTGAATTCGTTCATCTCTGGCCCAGACAACTTCTTGAAAGGAGCACCTTGCAGATGTGAGGCTGTCTCGCATCTGCACATAGTATTTTTCACACAATGCAGTAAGCAACCCCAGGAGGTTTTTATGTGCTCAGCAAGATAACAACTTGATCTTTCCCTGTGCTGGAGGAAAAGTTGGCTGCACAAGAAATCCTTAGAGATCTGTCACTTTTCAACACGATGTCTTCCTAAATGATTTTCAAGGTGAGTTTATCCTCGGTGACTATGTTACAGTAAAACCCATATAAATTGTAATCCCGTCCTTGACAAATAAAATGAGGAACCACAGATATTTCTGTTAGGGTCTACACTAAGCTTTTAACAAACTAGCATGTCCTAATGATTGCTGCAATCTTAGTGTCCTGGCATGGTTAAATATGGACGGGATGAGCTCACAACTGAATGCATGCAAGCTATGCATGTACTTAGTGGTGAGTGACACTACACAGTTCCTTAATGTGACAAGGCTGGGTGTGAATGTCTTACTCACACAGAACAGGAAAGGATAGGATCTATCAAGGATCTATCAAGAGAGGCAGAGAACAAAACAAACAAAAGAAGGGTTAAATTATAGCTAGTGTGTACATTCTTACTGTCTGAACATACACTAGTAATATGGACTTCTAATTATTTCTTGGCTTAGCACAGCAGTGCTTAATGAACTTAAAGGGCCAGAGTAGCACCATTCTCTGTATCCTCACTTCATGCCAAGGCAGACCATCTTCTCAGCCTCTCTAGTTTCCTACATGGTAAGATCCTCTACTCAAACTTAACCAAGAAGAAATCATATGATATCCAGATGGCAACTGCATATGAACCTTGAGAACTCCTGGGAAAGTCATACATGTGAGATGCTGCATTCATTTGTTTCACAAGGAGAGAAAAGGGCTTCTTTATAATAATGTTGGCATGTTTATGAGTTCCTTAATACCAGGGAGAAAGGGACTGACGAGATGGATCGGCAGTTAAGAGCACTGGCTGCTCTTCTAGAGCTTCGCAGTTCAATTCCCAGCAACCACAGAGTGGCTCTGTAATGGAATCTGATGTCCTCTTCTGGTGTGTCTGAAGACAGCTACAGTGTACTCGCATACATAAAATAAATTTTAAAATCTTTAAAGAAAAAAAAAGTTCAGGAAGAAAGAATTACCTTAGTACCTTCAGTACCTTTAGGTGCTCTAGTAGCTAAGTTCAGAGGCTATCAAACTGCCACTTATCAATTTCTTAAGACTTGTACACGAAATGAAAATGCCTCTTATAAATGAGTGTGTTTATAATGGAGAGTGCTTCCTTTTTTTCTTCTTTGATGAAAATCTGCTTAATATCAATTGGCCTATACTGGTGGTTTAAAAAATAATCATTAGTGAGAAAGCTGACAGATCTCAGCTTTAGTCAATACTGAGTCAATAAACTTAAGACGTTAGGATTGAAAACATCTCTTTTTCTATCATTAGTAGACATTTACCTGGCAGGAATGAGCTCTTCCATACCCAAACTCTGTGTCAGATGTTCAATACATGGTTTTTAAGTGACTATATATTTTAGGAAGTGAAATGTTATATGGTGTACGAAATAGGGACTGGAACATGAGTTCACAGTAAATGTGGTAAAATGAGTGAATGAGGCCACAGCGGGAACTGGTTGATAAGACTAGGAAAAAAAAAAAAGATGCACAATGAATTATAAACCAAAAGGGAGAGGTGGCAAAAAGACAATCAACAATGAATGTTAGTTATGAAATATATATAGGGCTAACTTTTTATGAACAATATGACAACGTTGGTTGTTTTTCCTAAAAAATAGCCCCAAAGCAGAACTCCAAAATATTATTCCTATTTCTCATTACTTTTTGAGAATTTGTTCACTAAAGCTTAACTTTCAAAATGTCAACCTAAAGTATAGTGCATGCTTTTCTTAGTTAGATTTTTATTGGTGAAAAAAAAAAAAACACCATGACCTAAAACAAGTTGTAAAGAGAAGGATTATTTCACTTAATAGCTTACAGTCCTTTGGGAGAAAAATCAGGAAAGGAAAACTAGAAAGTGTAGGAAAAAAAAAAAAACCATGGAGGAAAGGAAGAGTGCTGCTAATCCTCTTGCTTTCCTTGATTGGTTCATGTTGTTTTCTTATATACCCCATGACCATCTGCCCAGGGGTAGCACCACCCACCGTGGGCTGGGCCCTCCCACATCAATCATCAATCAAGAAAATTTCCCATCCACTTGCGTGCAGACAAGTGATGGAGGCATAATCTCAGTTGGGATTCCTCTCTCCAGATAACTCTAGTTTGTATCAAGTTAACAAAAAACAAAACAAAACAAAAACAAAACAAACAAACAAAAAGAAACAACAGAACAGTGTTGGACATTGTGTTAAGGAATTTATATATTATTTAACCTATGATAACTATATACGAAACTAGATAGCTGTGACCAAATGTCTATAGACAATCAGAGGAATTCACAAACAAGTTACCATATATGAGTATCAGAGCCTGACCTGGGACCCAGTGCAAAAAGCTCCAAAGCCTCTGCCATTGCTATACTAGACTGTCTGCCAATACTCTATCATTTATATGAAATATATTAAGCTTTCTGGGAAAAGGACCTTACCACAAGTTGACTCTCTCTCATTGTGTTTTAAGACATACATTCAATAATATAGATAAATCAGCAAAGAACGGTTCAGGTCAAGTCCTGAGTTCTAATGAGCTTTGTTTCTAGTTCTGTAATTAGCACTACCCCTACATGGCTGTTTTAAACAAAGAGGAAACAAACTAAAACACAATGTGGACCTCAGAATCTTGATCCACAGAGAATTTTAACTGTATTCAATTTATGGGTTGTGTGTGTGTGTGTGTGTGTGTGTGTGTATGTGTGTGTGTGTGTGTGTGTGTGTGTGTGTGTGTGTTTCTGCACTTCTGGTTGGTTTTGGCCCCAAATGGGATGAATTGGAGGGGAAATGTTCTCTGTTAATGGAAGTGAAATAGGCAACATGGGGCAACTGACTATTTGCCACATAGTGAATTTGGCAACTTATGGGCCCTTCAGTGATAAATCTAACAGAGTCCTATGGAGAAGGTGAAGAACATTATTTTGTATTTTTACTGTAGAAAGATGAATACATAGACAAATATAGGGGTGGCAAATAAAACTCTGCTTGCACAGTCTGAGGCTTTTGAAACTTGGAAGAGACTTTAACCATCAGAAACAAAACCGGAAACAAAATTACATACAATAGAATTCTAATTCTATTACTATAACAGACTATGAAAGAAAATAAGTCCCAGAGACATTGAAATATACTATTGCCTAGCACATTCATACTATATTCAAAGACAGTACTATGTGTATTTATTTCATATCTAGCTCTCAATAATATTCTGGGGAACAAAGGGATTTTCTTATATCCATGACTATCCCAATAAACATCATCCTGGAAGGTACCGAGTGGGACCAATTGAATCAGTAACACTTAGTTATCTTAGGGATTAATCTAACTCCAGCATGCAATGCACAGTCAGTAAATAAGCCCAATATCTATCTGTGTCACTTTGGAAATTGCCTCACTCCTCACTTTCTTTTCAATCTTACATGGCTATGACAAAACTCCCTAGAAAAGCAAGAGTTCACCATTGTGGAACACTGCTGTTTTAGAGCAGACTCTGAGCTTGCAGGCTTCAATGGAACATTCAGATTTACCATAGCATCCTGGAGAAGGTATTCATAATTATCAAAATCAGGTAACATTAAAGTCTACTTCCTAAAGGTCTCAGTCCTTCTGGTTTGCCAGTTTTCTGTTGGCCATTATAAAAGAACAAAATATCCCATCTCAGAGTATGTTCCAGAAATTTCAGATCTCAGCAAACTCAGGATTCTCTCTGGAAAGACTATTTTCAAAACTAAAAATAAAACTGTAAAGGAAAATTATTGTCTTTTTTAAAATTAATTATTTTATTTATTTACATCCCAAATATTGCCTCCATTCTCCTCCCAGATTTCTTCACCCCATAACCTTTCCCCTTTGCCACTGAGAGGGTGCTCCCCACCCATGGTATGCCCTTTCCTTGCCACATTAAGTCTCTACAAAATTAGTCTTATCCTCTCCCACTGAGGCCAGACAAGGCAGTCTTCTGCTACATATGTGCCAGGGGCCTCGAACCAGCCCATATATGCCCTTTGGTTGGTGGCTCAGTCTCTAGAGCCCTGTGGGGTCTGAGTTAGTTGATACTGTTGTTCTTTCTATGGGGTTGCCATCCCCTTCATTTCCTTCAATCCCTCCTCTAACTCTTCTAACTCTTCCATAGAGGTCTTATTCACTGTATTATTACTATGGAAAGGCACCATGACCAAGATAACTCTTATAAAAAAGGGTATTTAATTTGGAGCTTGCTTTAATTGCAGGAGTTTAAACCATTATCTTCATGATGCATGATGACATGAAGGCATGCACTGAAGGAATAGCTGAGAACTACATCCTTATCAATAGACAGAATGACAGAGGAAGGGAGGGAGGGAGAGAGAGAGAGAGAGAGAGAGAGAGAGAGAGAGAGAGAGAGAGAGAGAGAGAGAGAGCCCGCCTGCATGGGCTTTTGAAACCTCAATGACCATCCTCCCTGACACAGTTCTTCCAACAAGGCTATACCTCCTAATCCTTCTAATCCCTTCAAGTATTGTTGCTCTCTGGCGACTAAGCACTCCAATTTGTAAACCCATGGGGGCCATTCCTATTCAAACCATCACAATTACTGTCAAGGAAAATTAAATTTGTTAAGAAAGCAGCTAGCTAGCAGGTATAACCAGACATTTCTACCTGAACCTTTTCCCCACAGAAAAGATTTAATCAAATGAAAAGTAGATGTTGGTTATAGATGTGACACAAAAGACCTGGTGTCAGCAGAAATGGCAATTGGGTGGCATTAGGCAGTTTCTGCTGATTGTGCTCTTTCTCCCCCAGTCTTCCATAGGCTCCTGCTTTCCACCAAGAAGCTAAAGTTCCCACCTCTTCCCTCATTATCACCACACTTATATTCAAACATTTGGTTTTTCACCCCTATTGTCTTCCCATTTATAATTTCAAAAAGATCACCAGACTAAACAGCGATTGAGGAATATAAATATAAATTTCTTACTTAATATTGAAAACAAAACAAAACAAAACAAAAACACCAAAAACCAAACTATAAAGAAGATACCTATTGCCCATGGCTACATAGACATTTCTTTAGAAATACTGTGAAAGGTAATATAGAAGTTTCCCATGCACTTTTAAGCTAGAGTATTGTTCGCTCAGACGGTGGGCTTAGTGACAAACATTTTTAAGCATGATTAGATTACAGAAACCAAATAAATTGCAGTTCATTAAAGTTGTACATATGAAATATATATGAAAGCTGCCTGAGATCTTTCAGTAACATTTAAGTATACAAAGAAATTATCATGGCTGTTATGGAGACGTTCTGTCCCTGAAGCATTCACTATACAAGGGGCCTCTTGTTTAGTCATCCAAGTATATGTTACTAAGTACGATGTGTCTGGAGTAATAGTCAAGACACACCCCTAAATGTGAGGCCCTGTGTCCTGCAAAATAGAAACTTTTCAAAAGAAAAGAAGTCTTGATCCCAAGATAATAGCCCCCATTTCCTGATTGAGCCCCTGCCCCTGCTCCTGTGGTCTGAATTGTTGCCTAAGAGTCTTCAAACCTCTGGCCAGTCACCCACAAACCTTATCTGAGTGATTTGTAGACATCAGTTCCTCAAAGGAAATCAAGAGCTACATGTTCTATTCTCTTTTGAGATATGACAGAGTTTCAGAACTCTCTGACTGACCACCGAACTGCATCAACACTTGCCTTGGTTTAAGTCTTGATAGTTCCTTAAGGTGTTTCACGCTAATGAGCCTCAGAACATTGTGAGAAATTATTTTGTGGTTTCACTATTCCATCAATGAGAAATTCACTTTCTACACAGAAATTCATTCAGGAGAGATTTGGAGATGGCAACTTGTTAAAGTATGTAAGGGTGGGTTGTTTGTCTTTTTACAAAAGTAGTGAATATTCATTACACAGATCTGGTGAAATAAACATTTATATATGTGCAATATGTATACATATATACACAATTACATATAACTGTTTATACAATAAAATGAAAATTGTCAAAAGGGTTAAGTAGTTATGTTACTATAATTTTCTCAGAAATTTCTTTCTGTTTTTGTTATCATTGGCAAATTGCATAATTTCTGACTTACGGCCATTATACAGAATTACAAGTTGAAAAACATAAATCAAAAAGGTCACTCAAATCCTTACTGTGGGCAGGTCACAAAGTAGTCAAGACATATGTCTTTATGGCAAACAAAATTCCCAATCTTGTTTGTGAAAGTGTCAGAATATAACAGCTTTACAGCATAGACGAAGGTAAGGTTGATCTGAAAGGTCATAAAGGCCCCCTGGCTTTAAGTGTGTTCAGTTGCCTTTTCAGCATCCTTAACTAAAACACCTCCAAATGAAAAGAATGCTGTCTCTAGGCACTCAGTCTTCATATTGACTTTTGTTTGTTGTTGGAATTCTCAACTTTTATCAGGTCTGAGACTAGTGGCAAGAGTGAGGGCCCCGTTCTCTTGTGCAGTACTTTGATGTGTCTCCGTTCCTCTACTTTCCATCCTACTTCACTACCTGAAAGCTTTGCCTTTATTTTTAATGTTCATGTGCCTGCATCCATATGTACATACAAAACTAAATTAAGATAAACTATTGATCTATGTTCAAACACCATTGTAAAAAGGTGTTTACTAACATCTTTTGAGTTTAGATAAAGAACTGATATATGTTCAACCACCAATATAAAGGGATGCTTACTAACTATAATTTAAAATAGAGAAACTTTGGCAGTAACTTGAATTTTTGATAATAGTATAACTGTTAAGTATTTCAAAGTTATTTTCAAAGAAAATGCTCACCATGCTGGAGCTAGCCAGAGTCCCTTCACCCTACAGACCTTATACCACTGTGAAATTACATACAATGTACAAGGAAGCATGTGAAGGGGCCCTGGCAGGTCCCAAGCATAGCACACATGGATTGGGCAGGCCTTGCCCTTCCCCCATCCCCTCTTTCTTGCTAAAATAATAGTCATCAAGGTCTCTTCCCTTATTTGACCACTCCCCTCCCCTGAGGCTGACCACCATGGTCCAGCTGTCAAAGTATTGAAATCCAATAATCAAAATCCTCCTTTTGATTACCCTGATCTACATGCCTAAGTTATGTACCTCATGCTAGGATGGGTTTCCCCTTTTTTAGATCTCTCTGTCCAAATGCAGTCCTTTGTCTTTCAGGAGCAAATATCTATTCCCCCTCACCCTTCTTCCTTTCCCCTTCTCCCTCATCTTCTATCTCCTGGCTTTCTTTTTTGTTCCCTGCACATTGTCCCTCTGGAGCAAATAAATCTCCTTTGTTCCAAAGATTTGGTCTTGGGTGTCTTGTGACAACATCCAAGTTCCTCTCAGTATGAATAGCCATAGGCTATCTTCAGGTGCCAAGCAGGGTCTAGCAGCTATGAATCCCAGGTCTGCTGTAGGTGTGAACATGAAAAGTCTGAAAATCTATCAGTTATAGAGGTACCATGTACAAGTTAATTAACTGTGTAAAGGGTGGGATCAATATTTGAAATACTGGTTGTCTGGGTAGTCTCATAGAGCTTTGAAAACAGTATTATATTTCTAGCAATGAATATTAAGAAATGTCAGAATCTTGCTTTGAGAAATCCAGTCATAAATGTTCTATACTAAAGAATAAAGAAAATTAACTAAAATAAAGATATGAATTGAGGAAAAAAAATTAAAATAGAGAAACTTTGGCAGTAACTTAAATATTTGATAATAGTATAACTGTTAAGTATTTCAAAGTTATTTTCAAAGAAAATTAAGGACTAAGAGAAGCATCATAATCATATTAAGGATGAAATAAAATACCACAGATTTGATGAAAAATTCAAGCTAAACATTTGCAATGAAAGAATTCTATGCACCTGAATTTACACAGGAAATAACACTGGAAGAAAATTATCAATTGGCAAGCACTATTCCTTAGGAAAGGGAACAGAAAAGGAGGAATAGATTGAATTTAATACATACATCTTTACTAATTATGCACTTTTTTAAAATAAAACTAAATGTTACAAACTAAAAACACCCATTCCCTACTACACAGTCTTTGGATAGGAGGTCATGGCAAAAACTTATGAAACTAAGGTAGTCAAAGCCTTCTGATTTGAGAGTTGGGACTGGGCTTGGGAGTCTAGAGATTCTGCTCAGAATCATACAAGAGCAGGAAACAGATATATAAAGAAGATATATGGAGTGTGAGGAGAGTGTGAGTATTGATGGGGTGACAGAGGGCAGAGACTAGATCATAAAGAGAATTGCAGCTGATTAGGTGGGCTGTCATGACAGCCCTGGTTATCAGGCTTAAGTAATTAACCTTCTTCCCCTAAAAGAAGACCATTGGATGCTTTAGTAAAAAATGACAAGATCAGATTTATATGTCAGAGATAATTCTAGTTTGACACCTTTATAGGCTCAGAAGCAATTAAAGTTTCAATGACATTGGATGTCCTGATTTACTAAGAATAAAATAAAAGGACCTGGGGTGATAGTTTAATTGGTTAAATTCTAGACTTACAAGTATGAGGAGCTGAGTTCACTATCCCAGAGCTTATGTTAGAAAGCTTGGAATGGTGGCTTACAATTGTAACCCCAGAGCTGAGGAGATAGAAACCGGGAGAAAAATCCCTGGGCTCACTGATAACCAACCTGGCTTCCTTATGTCCTAGAATAATCAGAGACTATGTTTCAAACAAATTTAAGATGGTATTTGAGGAATTATATTCAAGGTTTATGCACTCTCGCGAGTGCACGCACATACACACACACACACACACACACACACAGAATGAATGAATGACAAAAGGGAGAATAGAAGGCACCTAACTGACCTAGGGATGGCTTGAGTTCAATAGTTACCTTATGGGAAAAAAAGAGTTCTTTGATACCTTTCAGCCAGGAATCTTTATCTGGAAGAGAGTGGAGAGGCAGAGAAAATTCTGTGTAGTCCTGTGACCAAAGAGAACCCATTCTGGTACTTACTAGCCACATACTTCAGGTGTGCCACTGCCTCTCTGAACTGTTGTTCCTCATTGTTCATTCTTAGCTGGAGCTAACGAATATCTCCCAGTGACAGCTTTCCTTCCCACCAACTGCCTACAAAAGGCAAACTGTGTAACACAGTGAGAGCATCTAACATAAGGACAATTATCATGCACGTTCTCAATGGCCCATGGAAGCTGGTGGTAAGAAATATCTCAAGGGCAAACACCTAACTTAGAAAACTGTGAAACGAAATAGCTAATCAGTTATGCATGAATAACTCAAATGCTTAAACATATGTCTAAAGCTGTTATGAAGAGACATAGTGATGCATTCAAAAGCTAAGTAGGCTGTAACTACTGATATTATCTAAATGGTGCTGATTATTTAATGTCCTACAATAAAACGCATATTAATATTAACTATTATATAACATGTAAAATTTTACTGATAACTCTCAAAATACTTTAGTGGACATTCTCACAAATCATAATTCTCCAACTCAAAGTTCTAAGAAATTGGTGGAATTGAAGCTCATTAGTATTGTATTTTCTTAGTATTTTCATGAGGCCCTGGATTTAATTCACAGCATCACAGAGAAATAAAATGAACCTCTCCACTAGAAAGCATACAGAAGAACGGTGTACAGAGAGAGCTTTGTCCCTTAAAGTACCAAAATAGTACTTAACAGCAAGTTGCAGATGTCAAGACTGGGAGTGCCAGCCTCAGCATCTCTGCTCAGTGTGCCTGTATGTAGGCATGCACACAGTCTCTATATTAAAGAGATGGATGTGTCAATACTAAGCCTAACTACAGCAGCAGCAGCTGTCACTCTTCTACTTGGCTGCTTCTCCTCCTGCCTAGTCCTCTTTGAACACGGTAGTCAGAAATGTAAAGAAAGTTGGAGATTTTTAGCATTTAAGTAAAAATTTCATTAGGGATGTCATGAAAATATTCATTAAGAGATGGTTATATTGGAAGGTGAACATTGAGAATATATAGCTGAGGAATATAACACATTTAGAGTGCATTTCATTTTGGGATGGCAAAATCTACACATCTATTTTCAAACGAATAATTCAATTTGCACAAATTCTCTAGTTATTGATGTCAACATTTAATAGGAACTAGATCTATGTTTAATTTAAAACAAATTTTCAAACTTTGAAACTAATTTCACCTATGAGTTAGGCTATCCCTTCTCTCTATATCATTGTGCACCTACAAAGAAGGGGCGGAAGTGTCCTCCTTAGTAATAATGCCAATGTTAAAAAGAGGAAAGAAAGAAAAATAATAAAAACTGCCTAGTTGTGAGAAATAAATCTCTAGGACAGTTTTAATGCTTCAGAATAAGTGAGAAGAAAGTTACCAGATCTCTGTATTCTTTTCTCTTGTCCTCTCTTCTCTCCCCCTTCTCTTTCTCTGTTTTGTACATGGTGTATGTATGTATGTAGTGTATGAGTATGAATTATACGTGTAGTTTGTCAGCAATCCTAGAGATCACCATTGTCTACATTGGCTAGCCAGCAAGCTTCAAAGATCTAACTGTGACTGCTCTTCCACTGTCCTGGGATTGGAGGGACATGCAGCCACATATGACTTTAGACATGAGTGCTATGGATATCAACTCAAGCCCTCTTGCTGGAGAACAATGTACTCTTGTTTTCTGATAAGAAAAATTCCTAAGCTTTCCATTCTTTTTTTTTTCCTCCTTTAGTTGTGAAGATTATTTTTGTTAGAATAAATATCTTATAGCACAGAAATACAATTAACATCTATTAGCAAGTACAAACCAATATACACAAATGTAACTTCCTGGTGTCTATCACTGTACAGGTAGGTAGTGAAATGAATGTGAGAGGAAACTCTGTTGTGGTCATCTGGTTAAGGAGTCCCTAACTCTGTTCATATCACAAACACACTTAGAAGTCTGGGACCTCCTGTGGCTCTACAAAATCATGCACTTGTCCTTAAGCATACAACTCAATAAACCTAATAAGGACATTGGCCATGCAAGGTATTTAGGACAGAGTTCAACTGCAAAAACACTATCCAGAGAACTGAAAACCATGGCAATCTCTTGAATTTTATTGTAATATTTTCACAATGATAAAACATTTCACAATTGACAGAGAAAGATCTGTGCTTATTTTATTAAGACAAATTTGAAATGAGGAAATATAAATTCAAAATGCTGAATTTACAGAAATAACATGTAAGATATGCCAAGCTATGATGGTTGACTACAGAATCTAAGTACCATTATTTCAGTTCACAAATTGTAAACCCAACTTCTATTTTCTTTAAGGAAAATACTTTGTATTTTATGAAGGTGGTCCATTTAAAATGGCACAAAAACACTCTTAGTCTTTACCATGAAAGGAAGACCTTTTCCCCCAAAATCATCAGCTGGTAGTTTGTTACAAAGAAGCAAGCAAGCTGTGGACCCACAGCTTCTTTGTTCAGGATGGTGTCAATTAGAAGCCTTTACTTTCATCTATTCCTGTTTAAAGTCAATGACACAAAAGCCAGAGTGCTACCACTTCCTTAGACTCTCCACATAATCCAGGCATCATAGAAGAGCTCAAAAGACTTCTTATTTTCTCTTCATTACATCGTCACTGCTCAGAATTTATTATACAAGGGGCCCTTTGATGGTGCAGAAATGAGCTCTTTTTGAATCTCTGGCAACAGAGCTCCTGCAGGGACAGTGTGTCACTCTGCATACATGCTAAGTATCCACTTGCCACAGGTCTTTTATCTATTGGACTTTCATAGTAGCACAAACTCACAGGAAGGATGAGGGAAGAGGGAAAACAGCAAGAATCTCTCTCCCCAAAACAAATAATCAACAAAAACATGATTTTTTTACTTTCAAAAGATGGTGATGTAATGGAAGAAGAGAGACTTTGACTCATAAAGCAGAGTCTGAGGTATGAGAGAACAATGGGGGAAATAGCAGGGAAATGCTTTCTTAAGGTTAAGATATATGTATTATATGTTGAATATGAATTTATGTGCAAGGACAATGGGGGAAATAGCAGGGAAATGCTTTCTTAAGGTTAAGATATATGTATTATATGTTGAATATGAATTTATGTGCAATTTAATATATAAAGACTTAGTTTACATTTAAATATAACAAATACGAGATGATAAAATTTACTTTATTTCAAACCATAATGATATCATTAAAATCCCAATCCCAGTGGGGCATTTCATCAACCTGTAGAGAGGAGAAAGAACAGCAGCTTGAGTGATAGCCTAATTAGCTAGTAAATTCTATGGGTGTGGGTGTTTAATTCTTTTAAACCCACAAATATTTCTGTTGTCTTTAGTAAGATTGAATTTGAAGATTAAATTTGCTGGAGTATTGTGAAGTAAAAATAATGCTAAGCTGAACATAGACAATGGACTTGGTTCTGAATAGGTCTCCTTCAGATGTTCAAGGCCTTGTGGTTGGGGCAATACAAAATTCTTCAGCTTTTCCTGACACTAATGATTCAGTTAGTCCAGCACCTGGTGGTGAGTACAATTGAATTTGCTTCTTTATCTGAGCAAAAGCTTGCAGGAACACAGAGGCATGGGCGAAAGTGGCTGGTCAGGAAACCTTTTGTCGCAGCATTATTTTCCCTTGCCATGTTTTCACACATCGATGATCAAAATTAATGAAGTTTCAGAAGGGCATAAGAATTACCAAAAAAAAAAAAAAGATTATGAAGGATTTCTAATAAATTGTATTGGTCATAAAGCATGTTGTAAGAAATCATAATTAATAAGAAGTGAAATGTTAACACCACCTCCAAATAGAAAGCAGGATCCCCTTGGAAATAACACATGGAGCTAATACAAAAATCAATGTTAACCATGCTGGTTGCTTGCAAAATTACACAATTAATCCTGTGTAAACTAACCTATCTGCAACATACACTACAGGGTTGCTGACGGCTGCTGAATGGCACAGCATATTAAAGAGCGAGAGCTTTAATGAGATCCCATGAGACTCTAAAGTTTTAAATCATTTTTTCTTTCCTAAAAGAATATTTTTATTCTATTTATTGAATATTCTTCTTCATAGCTCATAAATGCATGGTCAAGTTCACTATTAAATCAGTCACCAAGACAGTCTAAGTCAAGTTTAAAATATGTTCCTGAGCTGGTTTCAGTATAGCGAAGGTTTCAGAGATCCACCTTGTTCTCATCTAATGCCATCCTGTGCTGCAGGGCTCTCAGAGGCTAATGAGCCATTAGAAAATTGCTTCATTCACATAGAGCTTATACCACAGGAAAATATACAGTTCTATATTTGAGATTTGTTAGTCTTGTGTTATTCCACAAGAAAAAAGTAAACACAAATAAACTAATCTCTTAGGTACAATCATAAAACCAAACCAAACCAAACCAAAATCTATTTCTCTTTTACCCAAGCAAATTTGAGTACAACTATTTACATCTTTGTGCAAGGATCTCACTGAATGCTTAGCCAACTAAGCAGACAATTGTATCCAGATTAAGAAGAATATATAATTTTCTGCTGATTGGGAGATGTCTTTAAGACATTTTATCAATGCTTGGATTAACTATTATCTTATCCAAAAACATGCCTCCTGAATAGAGGCTAAATGATTTTTCAAACACTCCACTGTGTTTTCCTTACATGGTTAATTGAATTGAAATTGCCTGAAAGACAAAGCATATTATTGTTAAGAGTATACATTGCAACAGCACCATTACATTTGCTCTTAACTTCCTCTATGACCTGATTATTTAGTCACAACTTCAGTCTAGAAATGGATCAAATTGTAATCCACAAACGCATTGCTTTCCTCTGTTGAAAAGATGTGTGCCATAGTAAATAGATTGGTAAATGCATGGATGGATGGATGGATGGATGGATGGATGGATGGATGGTTGGATGGGCAGTAAGTGGGAATTTGGATAGAGAGATGAATTTGGGAATTAAAAAAGCGTGAAGAGGACCACAGTCACCATCTTTTCTCAGGCTCCCCTAAGAGTTACTAGTTGGTTTCCTCTGCTCTGACTTGACTCTAGGAATCTCACTCATATTGGAGAACAGATACTATAGCAAAACAACTAATGGGCCAAATGCTGAAAGCAATGAATGCAAGGGTCTAAGGCAACAAAGGAAATGGAAGGAGAGGAGATAGGTGGGAAAGCTGCAGGGAGGAACAAAGATAAAGATGCACAAAGGAAATGAATATGCTAGAGTGCAGCTAACTGGAAAGGGGGGAGTTGCTTCTGTGATACACCAACATTAAAAGAGGGCCAATGGTCCACACATGTTACTGTCAGCATACTGGAGTCATTTCCCAGCACTGCTTGATTTACATCCCATGCGTTTTTGCAAACATTTGCCACACACAAAACATGCACTGTCTATCAGAACAAGATGAAACTTTTAGTCATGATTTTTTTGTGTGACAAAACCAGAATCCATTAGAAAAACAATAATAATTTGAGCTCGTGTGTTTGTTTTTATCCCCTCCAGCAGAAAGGCTAGAAGCTAGGTCTGGACGTTCAGAGCATCACTAGAACTTGTACACAGGAACAATGTTATCTTTGACGGCAGCTTCAGGTCTACCTTCAGTGAGTAACCATTCCCTGTGTCCTATGCCTCTCCTCTTATGGCTTTTCTACCAAAGAGATTTAAAAAAAAAATGGAAAGAAACAGTCAGAGAAGAGAAAGCATGACTTACAAATCCTTTCCATTCTTTGAATAAACATCCCACTTGAGGTTTATCAATGCAAAAATCAGATTTTATTGGACAGAGAGGAAGTGGATAGCCAAAGAGTGAAAACAGCATTGACTCTCCATTCAAATCTTGGTAATGGTAATGCTTACAGCTACTATGATTATACACAGCGTAAATATTAATTTTGCCTAGAAAGACTCCCGGTGAATTTATTTACCTGAAATAATATGCATGAATTAACCTGCCATGCATTTTAGCTTTTGCCAAAGTTTTTCTCTGTTCCCAACAAGAAAATATTTTGACAAAGTCTAAGACACACTTCTCCTGTAGCTTTCAAAATTCTCCCATAGTGAGTCTATTCAGCAAAGAGTGTTTCATTTATTGAACTACCTGCTAAGCATTGTAGAAGACAACATACTACGGAGAGTGAAAGAAAACCCTAGCAAAGAGCAGAGAAAGAGACTGGAGAATCCTGTGATCTTGCAGACTAGCCAATATGTTTGACTCAATGAGCTCTGGGTTCATTAAAAGAACCTGTCTCAAAATACAGGGTGGAAATCAGTTGAGAAAGACATCAGTTTGTCAGCCTTAGATCTACCTACACACATACACACACAAACACACTGCACATGTGCACGCACCTCCCCCACCCCATTTGCAATTTCTGAAGAGTAAAACTATTCTATCTATAAAAAAAAACATTGATGTGTTTCCACATTAAATAACAGTTACAATGTAGTCTCCCTTTTCTCAAAGTTATCTGTCTTGAATTTAGAGATTTTTGTTGTTGTTGTTCTTGTTTTTCAAGACAGGGTTTCTCTGTATAGCCCTGGCTGTCCTGGAACTCACTTTGTAGACCAGGCTGACTTCGAACTCAGAAATCCACCTGCCTCTGCCTCCTGAGTGCTGGGATTAAAGGCGTGCGCCACCACTTCTGGCACAAATTTAGAGATTTTAATGTAACATAAGAATTGCTTATTTATGTGTGTGTTTTGGGAGGCAAGGGTGTTTGTAATTGTGTATTATGTGTTTGAATTGTGTTGTTTGATTTGTCTTTAATATTTGTTTATGAGCTATTTTCTTTTCTTTTTTTTTTTAGGCAAACACTCATCCATATAAAAATAATAAAGAAATAATTATATATATATTTTTAATTAGGTATTTTCATCATTTACATTTCCAATGCTATCCCAAAAGTTCCCCATACCCCCCCACTCCCTTACCCACCCACTCCCACTTTTTGGCCTTGGCGTTCCCCTGTACTGTGGCATATAAAGTTTGCAAGTCCAATGGGCCTCTCTTTCCAGTGATGGCCGATTAGGCCATCCTTTGATACATTTGCAGCTAGAGTCAAGAGCTCCGGGGTACTGGTTAGTTCATAATGTTGTTCCACCTATAGAGCTGCAGATCCCTTTAGCTCCTTGAGTACTTTCTCTAGCTCCTCCATTGGGGGCCCTGTGATCCATCCAATAGCTGACTGTGAGCATCCACTTATATGTTCGCTAGGCCCCGGCCTAGTCTCACAAGAGACAGCTATATCAGGGTCCTTTCAGCAAAATCTTGCTAGTGTATGCAATGGTGTCATCGTTTGGAGGCTGATTATGGGATGGATCCCTGGATATGGCAGTCTCTAGATGGTCCATCCTTTTGTCTCAGCTCCAAACTTTGTCTCTGTAACTCCTTCCATGGGTGTTTTATTCCCAATTCTAAGAAGGGGCAAAGTGTCCACACTTTGGTCTTCGTTCTTCTTGAGTTTCATGTGTTTTGCAAATTGTAAGATATAAGATATGAGCTATTTTCTAAGAAATAGATGCACTCTTTAGAATTAATTGAGCTATCTATAGCTCTATACTTTGTATTCATTTTCAAGCTTCAAAGATACTAATTTTAGAACTTTAGAGACCAAACAAATGAGAGCCAATACAATTTCCACCATAGTACATACTTTCCCTTTTTAATCGTTTACCTATCATAGCAGAATGCATGCTCTCTAAGAGTAGGGATGGCTTTAGGTTGTTCATTATTGGCATGAACTTGGCAGAAATATTTGTACTTTTATAGGTGGACAGTTCTTCTATACTTACTGAGTGACCACTTTCCCACTGAATTCTTCAAGTTTTAGAGCTAAAAGATTTTTAAAATTGAACATGGATCCAATAATACCAGAAAGTTCAGCAAACACAAATTTCGCAAGTGCTTTGTCTTAGTCACTGTTCTAACAATTTTAAAAATAGTTCATGTATGAATTGGGCCAGTGTTCTAACATTGGTCTTATTATTTATACCTTTTACAATAATAGTAGTTACTGTAAAAACTGACCGTACTATGAATAGGAAATTGTTCTCAAAAGAAACGGTATAACCACCTACACAAGTTATTTTAGCTTCATGAGTCAACCTTTAGAACACATTGGTTTTTTAATGTGCATTTCTAGTGCAGTTGTGTGCTCCTGTAAAATTTCACTTAGGTATTGTGTTTGAGATGAGATAGTGAAAGTGGTAACTTGAGTGTGTATATGTTACAATCTGAAAAGAGTTTTGAAGAGTGATGTTGTTGAATGAAGTAATGACCATCAAAATGTTCAATTCATGGCTTCTATGGACATGTTATCTTACACACCAGGTGCAACTTTGGAAATGAGATACAATGACTGGGGAATCTTAAAATGATACTGACTCTGAGCATGTGAATAAGGCCAATGCAATCTCAAGTTTGTTTACAGGAGAACAAGACTATGCAAGGTTAATATGGGTACAGAGCAGAAACAAAGAAAAACATTGAAAGGTGCTATTTGCCTGGCATTGAAACGAAAGATGATGCCACAGTCAAGGCTTACAAGCAGCCTCTATGTGCTAAAATAGGCATAGGAACAGACTCCACACAGTAAACACAGGAAAACAAGTGTAAGCCCTACAGACAGCTTGACATTTAGCCGTCTGACCTTCACAGTGGTAAGAGAACAAATTATATAGGCTTTAGGATATTTAGTCTGTAATAACTGTCTACTGAAACAACAGAAACAAATAGAAGGCATTTAGTAAGGATGTGAGCATAGAAATTTACACTTAAAGTTTCGGGACAATTTTTATACATCTCTTGAGTTCAAACAAGGTGCATACTGGCTTCATTCTATTTACTTTACAAGAAGATGGTGTAAGTCTTAAGTCTAAATTAAAACTATGTTGTCTTTTACCAAAACCTCAGGTCTAAAACTCAGATTTATGTTACAAAGTTACAAAGGCAGTTAGAGTTTTACTGAGTGCACAAAATATTTTCACAAATTAAGTCAATAAATATTAAGGTAGAGTGGTTTAATAAATCATATAAGTTAGCTATCACTTTTATATTCATATTAGTCTTAATATTAAACAAATAACTTTACCTAGCACTTCCATAGCATGTTTGTCTATAGTGTAGTGAAAAGAGAACGTGATGAGAGCACTGGTAAGATTACCTACCATCCTACAAACTATGACATACAAGTCCCTGTGTATATGCTAACTCCTGGAGTGCTAAAAGTCAGTCTATTGACCATGCTGACTATGAAACTGACTTGATACTTGCCTAGCATTTTACAACTGTGCTGTGTAGAGCTAAGTCTTATAGAAAAAAAAAAGCCCATCTTGTAGGAAAGCATATAAGACAAAAAATGCTCCCAAAGAAAGTGAATCCTGCAGGGAAGTCCTTGAAAAATCAGCAAGTCAACAACCCAAAACCTTCAGAAAGTCTCTGAAACCAATAAGATACACTTAGTCCCTCCCTCCTTTTCAGTCTTTATGAGAAGTAAGAACTGTTTGGAGACACTATCAGATAAGCTGAGCTCCTTAGAATAGGCAGAGACCAACTTAGCCGTCTCAGTGAAATACTCTCAGACTCGATACGCTGCCTTTACATCTTGCAGTATGTTCGAGATTTCAAGAGCTTGTTATCTGTCCTGAGGCTGGTTTTTGTTGATGTCATTATGAGTGTTTTCTGCTTTTGTAAGCAACAACTCACCCACATCCTTATAAGTAATCACAATAAAACTCATTGTTTCACCAATTTAGACTTTTGTGGTACCTTCATTTGGGTGTGTAATGAGTTCGCTATGTAGGGCAAGTAAGTATGTGGTTGTTCACATCTTCCCCAGAATAGTTTCATATATTGTCATGGTATTATAAATGGTAAGCATGAAGTATCTATTAGGTCTAAGGAGTAAGCCTTTGAATAAGTTTAGGGTACTTTACATACAAGTTTTCTGTTCTAATTGGCATGGTACCTACTCTGGAGTTGACATGAAAGCATGTCTTAATCTTCTCCTATAATGCTTCCACAACTGACATATACTAACCAGTGCAAACATTACTTGGCAATGATGTCAGCTTTTTTATTAATATATTAAAATGCAAAAAGATGATTAAAATATGATCTAGAATTGCAGTATGTTTATACATTTTCCTTTGTTGCCTAGTTTTTTACCTTCTGTGTGTGGAGGAGTGGAGGAGTGGAGGTGTGGAGGTGTGGAGGTGTGGAGGTGTGGAGGTGTGGAGGTGTGGAGGTGTGGAGATATGGAGATGTGGAGGTGGGCAGGTGGGCGGGTGGGCAAGTGTGCAGGTGTGCAGGTGTGGAGGTGTGATGTACATATATATGTGCAGCTGAGCATGGAGCATGCGTGTGCAGAAGCTGGAGAAGGGCACTGGGTCTCCTTTGTCCATGCCTACCATGTTCTCCTGAGACAAGGATTCTCACTGAATCTGGAGACAGGCTGACAGTTAGGAGGCCCCAGTGATCCTCTTGTCTGAATGCCCCATAGCTGGAGTTACAGGCTTGGAAATCCAGGACAGAATTTTTTGTTTGTTTATATTTTTGTTTCTACACATGCAGGGGATACAAGCTCAGGTCTGCATGCTTGCACAGCAAGAGTTTTATCTATATGCCCAACCCCAGGACTCTAGATCTTAATTTAATGAAGTACAAGAGTTTCTTAAAATTTTCTTTTTACATCTTTTATTTCTTTTATTCATACCAAAAGATCCAATGTAATTTAGCTTATGATGAGTTCATTTTCATATTTTCAGTAAAGATTAATAGTGTTATCTGAGCTTTACTAAATTTTCATAGTAAGCACCATCTACAAAAAGCAATCTGAAACTTCTCATGTGAAATTCCTTCAATATATTTGAAATCTATATTTAGACAAATAAAATCACATATTTGATGTTTGTCTCTTAAGTATGTTATGTTATAAATTAGTATGTTATGTGTTAAATATTCAATCATTATATACAGCTATATATTCAAAGTTTTCTTCTGTTTTTGAATTCTTGTTTCTGGGCATCACATGGCACAAATACTTCAAACTTAATTAGCTCTTAAAGTTGTCTTTTTTTTTTTCATTTTTCTCTCACTTCACCAGCACAGGTACATGTTCAATTCTCGATGTCTTTAGACATGCAGTAGCATGTATGATCTTTGTTACAGCCCAATAAACGATAAATGGCTGCTTACTATTTTTTAAGTTAGAGGATTGGGATAAGATTTTCATATAGCCCATGTAATCAATTTTAAACAGTAAAACCTAGGCTCAGTTGGTCAAGGGCATGCATAAATCCTAGGTTTTGGGCCATGATCTATCCAGTAGGTAGCACATGCAATGGACCATGTTCAAGGCCAGCCTGTGATACATGAGACCCTGTTTCAAACAAGCAAGCAAACAGACTTTAATTCAGAAAGCAAATACTGTTTATACAAACAAACTGTTATAAAAACATCCCTACATTAATAGTCTCTTGTTATCTGTCAGTCCTAGATAATAAGGGTTTTGTTTTTCTTCTTTCAGTCTTGCCTTTAATAGAATAGCACGTTAATGACTTCAAACAATTAAACTTTTATTTAGCCTTGTTAGGAAAGTTCTTTTAATAGCTGAATATGCTTGTAGGTTATTCCTTTTGGTTGTCTAATGGTATCCCACAGATGGATGAGTCATACTTTGCCTCTCTGTAGCTCCTCTGTAGTTTTTGTCTGTTTTTGATTTCTTCTGTTGCCTTGACTACATAGAATAGTGAGTATTCTAATATGTTGTTCATCATTAACATTTGTTTTATCTGAAAGTGCTCCATCCTTTCACCTATTTGTCCAGTGTATTGTGTTTTTATGTTTCAGTTTGAACAGAAAGTACTTCTTCAGGTAATGCCTTTGTTCTTTGTTCCTTGTGGGAATTTCTACATAAGTCATGAATACCATCATTTTAAAGTTAACACTCAATGCCTGAATTTTGATTTTTCTTCAGCTATATATTTGACAACACTTAACATCACTAATATAGCAGACCAGCCATAGGAATTTGACTTGACATCAACACAACTTATTTTTTAATATATCAACTTTTAAGTTTCCCAGTAGAAAAGGAGCTATAGATACACTATTTCTTTTTATATATATATTTTTTATTACATATTTTCCTCAATTACATTTCCAATGATACACTATTTCTACTGGAAAGAAGGCATGATACACATGAGTGCACTAGAAAAACGAAGGAATCTAATGTTCATTTGATATGGTCATTGTCCCATTTTTTAAATCAACACTTATCATACTTGTAACAAACAGATTAAAAATATCTTCTGTCTTCTGCATGTAACTCACAGCTTCTCTAAGAATTAGAGTACAAAATACACTCTACCAATCCCTTCTATTTTTCCTTAAGAGTTTATTCTCATCCACGGCAGCGATTTGCTAAATATTACAGAGCACAACACTGGGCCCTCTGTGAGGTCACTTATGGACTATGCAAGTCAAGAGCTGGGAAACAGATACTAAAGCTCTGTCCTTTCACAAGTCTTCCTTTGCTCCACATTTCTTATAAAGGTTTCCTGTATCCAATGGCTGTAAGTCACAATATTCACAATATACATTCTTTATTGAGACTGCCTTATTTTAATATAAGAACACTAAATGAAATAGCAACAGCTTTGATTACAAATATTTCTTTATGACAATCAAGCTTTTATCTCAGCCTTTCTCATTGCCACTGTAGAATACCAATTGAGTCTCATCATTAACAGAGCAATCTGCTCTTTGTGAAATATGTCCATGGTACATTTGCTGTTGTTTAAACATAAAATGCATTGATTTGCCAGACTTCTTAGATTTCTTTGAACTTTCTACAGAAGATTTCATCTATATTGTCATCCTTTAAAATAATGTGGCCCACTCCCATCTACTCTGAATTTACACACTACTAGCCAGTGATTCCACACTCATCACTCTATAGTTTCTAGCCTTCTGTCAACTCTAAAGGGAAAGTTATCACACATACTCTCTCTCTCTCTCTCTCTCTCTCTCTCTCTCTCTCTCTCTCTCTCTCTCTCTCTCTCTCCCTCCCTCTCTCCTCTTCTGGCTCTTACTCTCCTTGCTTTCTTTCCTTTCTGGCTTAGCTTAAAAGGCAGAGAGATTCCTTTGAGAGAATCTTTTTCATTACTTGCCTCCAATTTTTCTCTTTCATGAGCCTTTGTTTCTTTCCTGGAATGATTCTTATGTCTTTATTTATTTATTAACATTCTTAGAGAAAGCAACTGTAGGAGGACAAGAGATTTATCTTCCTCACAATGTTTTTCAGTGTCTGGGATTTAGTCTTGGATCCATAAATATTTGATGAATGAATGAGTGAATGAATGAATGAAACCTAAGCTACATACATACACATACACACTTCACTTGAGGGTATTAATTCTTTTTTCTCTAGCTTCTACCTGAGAGCACAGTTATATTCCTGTAGGTACATTTATTTTCAGTATGTGACAATGCTGTTTCCCAGCAGGAATCTGCTTAAACCATATTAGTCAAGAGTTTCACAGAATGCAGTGCCCTCCCTCTGGATGCACACAGGGCTAAAGAAATAGGAAAATCAAGCTACTAACATTTCCTTTACATGCAGATTTTCAAACTTCTATTCAGTGCATGCAGCTCATAGCAGATGGAGCACACACAAACATATATAAAAGGTTGCTGAAATCCAAATACAATAAGTCCAGGTGATTTAATATCATACGCCACTCTGGCGAAAATCCTGACAAAGAAGAAATTGGTTTGGTCTCTTTCTGTGTTGCCTTGTTTCATTCTAGCTTCAAATTTTGTTAGACATTCATATAAATCAATACTAAGCAAGAACAATCCATATAGAATCTGTAAAATCCAACAAAAAGTGGTAACATTCAGTTTCCTTTTCTAAAAAAAAAAAAAAGTGCATGTGTGTTTTGATCAATGATATCAGTGCTTACAAAAAGATAAGTTGACCAAATGTACTGCTTATGCCATGGACAGATGGCATTAGCAGAAAATTTGGAAGATCAAGTCCTTCTGGTAAGGTGATATGTTCCTAAAGTTATAGGAGAAAACAAGCTATCTGACAGTATTTTAAATTTTTTCTTTATTTTCATGTTATTGTCTATGCATATGCACATGTGGATGTGCACACAGGTACTGGAAAGGCCAGAAGAGGATATCAGACCCTGTAGAGCTGGAGTTACAGGTTTGTTGTGAGCCTCTTGACATGGGTCCTGGTCACTAAACTCCAGTCTTCTGCAAGAGCAGCGAGTGTGCTTACCTACTGAACCATCTCTATAGTTTCTCTCCTATTTTTTTTACAGAGAAAAGTTTGGACAAAGATGAATGCATCTATGATTTCGAAGCTGTGGTTTGGCCTTTGTTGTTTCAAAGCTGACTCTCATAAGCTTCATGAAAGATATATCCATTTACTTCTCCTGATCATAGGAAGAAGAATACACAGACATAGAGATTTTGCTTTTGCTCAAGTTGTCCTCAATGAAGATCAAACTTGAAAATATAAGAATATATACATATATATTATATATAAATTATATAATATATATTATATATATATATAAATTATATATATATAATTTACAACTGTATCAGATATCTTTAGAGGTACAACTATTTCAGGGTTTTTATTTGAGGTTTTTGCTTGGTTACTTTTCCACATAAAAGGGATCAAATACAGGGACTTCCACATGTGTGGCAAGGTTCTACAACTGACCTTCATCCCCAGATGCTGACATCAGTGACAATATCTTACATTTTAACCCAGGTTTTAAAAGGAGCAAGTAGATATACCAGGCTGACATCTAATTGTCAGTGTTCCCATTGTAGCCTCCACGGCACTGCCTTATAGGCATGGCGTTTGTGTGCCTGACAACAATTTCTCTTTAAGTGAATAGAAACTCTTAATATCACTAAGACTGTTTTCTGTAAAATATTAAACTTGTTCCTTTGAGACACCAGAGCTTTTTGTGTTTCTGTTTTTTGACATAAGTTCTTGTTTAAAGCCCAAACCAGCCTGATCTAGCTTCACCTCGCTAGGCACTGAGATTACAGATTCTGCAAATCATCAGACGTTAAATACATCTGTTTTCTTTCATTTCTCTGAGTTTCAGCATTATTTCCCATAGCATTTTGTTTACATTTTCTGGTTTATTTTAGTAAATAAGTTTCAGGCCTATACTCTTATTTTTCAGCTCATCCTAAAAGTATCCAGTGTCATTTAGAATAGTTATTTCACCAATTTCCAAATGATGAATAAACAGACGAATTAATGGAACCAATAAATAAAGCGTTTTTGAAATCGGTAGAAGTGAACAAAAGACAGACAAAAGACAGACAAGAGAGAGAGAGAGAGAGAGAGAGAGAGAGAGAGAGAGAGAGAGAGAGAGAGAGAGAGAGAGAGAGAGAAGAAAGAAAGAAAGAAAGAAAGAAAGAAAGAAAGAAAGAAAGAAAGAAAGAAAGAAAGAAAGAAAGAAAGAAAGAAAGAAAGAAAGAAAGGCAGAACACCAATCTGGAAGTCGTAAAATGGCAAGTAACTGAATCACTTGATAGACCATATCCACCCTTTTCAACCATCAAGTGATAAGCTTATGACAGGGATGCTTCAGTGCACAGAATCATCCTATAATTAATCACCTAGTGTGTGGCCAAGAAAAAGATGTCATTTTTTTGCTCCTAGTAAGCATAGACTGAGTGCTTGACAATCTTGGGGAAATTTTTCACTTTGCTGATGAAATCTTAAGGAGGAAGCACAGCCTATGAGACGGTACTCAGCACTGGAGAATTAGAGGCTCTCTCTCTTTCTTTCTCTCTCTCTCTCTCTCTCTCTCTCTCTCTCTCTCTCTCTCTCTCTCTCTTTCTCTCTCTGTGTGTGTGTGCGTGTGTGTGTGCGTGTGCATGTGTGACACATAGAGAGAGATAGAGATAGACAGAAAGAGACAGAGACAGAGAAAGAAAGAGATACACTCTATGCTTAGAGGCTCAGCTTCTCAACTGCCCTGTCTTTAAACAATACATTTTAATAACTGTGTTACTGTCTCTACATAATTCATTTTCAAGGAGTCATTTCAGAAGACAGAGGTAGAATACTTCACTTATATGTGACAATTGATTTCAAACCCTACAACACAAAAACTCCTTTCTTCTGAGGCTAGAATAAGTACCATGTTGTATTAAAAGGTATAAATGAATATTCCACACAATTCATGGACATATATCTCTCATTCAAAACACTTTGAGATGCAAAGGACTCTATTATTAATCCATACTGTAGGCACTATAACCATATTTTCCAAATAAATAAAATGAAAGAACTCAGTTATACATTTTATTAAAATGAAGTATATAAAAGCTCCAATCCTATTATTTATTTCCACGGTCAATACCAAAATATTTACATTCCGGTGTACAGCGTAAAGGTATCTTAGAAAAATATCCTAATTAGCTACACTTGAATTTTGAAGAAAGATTTATACAAACAGAAGCAGAAGTTAGGAGGATCTTGGCATAAAGGTCCCTATACCCTCCCACCACCATGTTCCCCAACCCACCCACTCCCCATGTTCCCCAACCCACCCACTCCCGCTTCCTAATCCTGGCATTCCCTTGTTCTGGGGCATACAATCTTCTGCAAGACCAAGGGCCTCTCCTCCAATTGATGGCCTACTAGGCCATCCTCTGTTACATATGCAACTAGAGCCACAAGCTCTGAGGGGTACTGGTTAGTTCATATTGTTCTTCCTCCTATAGGGTTGCAGAACCCATTAGCTCCTTGGGTACTTTTTCTAGCTCCTTCATTGGGGGCCCTGTGTTCCATCCAATAGATGACTGTGAGCATCCACTTGTTGTTTGTTTCTCTGTTAACAGATGATTTCAGGATCATCTCAAAACTGAAATGGACTTCAGTAGGTTATTAGAATCAGCAGTCTAGGATGGAATGAATAACCCTGCATTCAGCATCTTGTCAATGGAGGGAACAAGCCTGAGTTTGCCATACATGCCTTAGAGAAAGCCTTCCTCTACCCAGTTGGTTTCTCTGACCTGACTCCAACTTAGAGAGGCTCTAGCTTTATGAAACAGGGGTAAAACCTTTCACAACTACAGTATAAATTATACACATCTCACATTTTACCACATCATAAGGTTTTATCAAAGGATATCAAATTACACTGTGATAAATACTTCAAAAAATTAGCTGTCGGTTAAAAAAAGGCAGATCACAAATGAAATTCCTTCTGCTTTTAAAATGTGAACCTCTTCTCTTGTCCCTTTGAACACTACACAGGTAACAGTTTTCTATCTCAGATGCCTGTATTAGGTTATCTGACTGTCCCAATCTCATCCTCACCCTCTACCCTGCCTGCTATTTGAGTCCATACCCCAGAGCTTCAGCTTCCTTAAACCTGGACTTTTTATCATCAGGTAGGTGCTAGACTCAGAAAAAAGGCAACAATACTCATATTGATACTTCCTGGATGCATGTTTGGGGGTGACTATAAGTCTCTTGGGATCAGCAGGTGGATATAACTCCTTCTGGGGTTCATATGTAAGGACGGTGTTTTTCATGTATTAGGATCACCATAGATTTTTCATCTAATGATTAAATGTGGGAACAAGTTAAGAAAGGAGTGTGAAAATGGACTCCTAGGGGTTCACTTAGCTGTTTTTTCCATTGCTGACATAAACTCTCTCGATAAAAGAAACTTAAGAGTGGGGGAAGTCTATTTTGTCTCACAAGGAATAACTCATTATGGTGGGAAACCATGTCAGGAGGAACTGAAGCCCCTGGTATATCACATCCATGGTCAGGAGAGCAAGAAGATGGATGCACTCTGCTGCTCAGTTCTCTTTCTCCAGCTATATTCTCTGGGACTCTGACAAGATAGTGGTGCTGCCCATTGTGCTTATCTCAATTAATGTAATCAAGATGCACACCCCTTCCCTCCCCCCCCCTGCCCACAAATGCCTAGAAGCCCATCTCCTAGATGATTCTAGATTCTGTCAAGTTCACAATTAACTCTAAGCACCCTTTGGTTGGTTTGGCCCTTCTTGTTTTGTTATACGTTTCTGCCTGCATTATCACAGAACCTGTGATAACCTTAGCATGTGCTTTGTGTGAGACATCAGTGAGTTCATCACAGGAAAGCCAATCCCTGCAAATCCTCACTCCACCTTATAGACTACAAAGGACTGTAGGTCTCTGGTATGAGTTAGCCTGTCATCATGAGGATTAAAATATACAAACCACCTGAGTATTAAAGACAGAGAAAACATAAGCACAAGTCTGTAGCAGATGGAAGAATCTAATTAGAATGTGGTGAGTTTCTCTACTTCCATCCTATTAATGTTTGTAGTAACTTTTCATTGCTGGCTAGTGACATGACTGTTATACTTTAACTAGTGAAATACAACTTACATTTAAATAAATATATTTATACCTATACCTATATGTATACCTATATAATCAGTCAAAGACTCTGTCTGTCTGTCTGTATGTATGTATGTATACACACAAACACACACAAACATATTCAATGAGCAGGTCAAACTATAGCAGGTGATAAAAAAAGCTACACAAAGAGTTTGAAGTAGCATATCTTAGAGAACTAGTGCCCAATGACTGGTCACTTCAGAATAAAGAAAAACACATAAAGTCTGTGTGAGAAACTAGAAGCTTGGGAGGAGGGGGACTGGGGGCTGTTGTGCTACAGGGTCTCTAAGGATACAAGGATGCAGAGAAGAATAATGAAGCCTAGTACCACTTTACTTGGAAAGCAAGTGTGACAGTTACTTGGCCAGCAAAACTGTGGGGAGCCAG
The DNA here is from genome assembly GCF_978045245.1 of Mus caroli. Taxonomy (NCBI): domain Eukaryota; kingdom Metazoa; phylum Chordata; class Mammalia; order Rodentia; family Muridae; genus Mus; species Mus caroli. Next base: position 45,124,215 of record NW_028227262.1, read on the forward strand.
GGGAGATTTCCAGGAAATACGTGATATCCTTGTCAAAATGACAAGCAAGAAAGGAGATTTGAACAGTGGCATTTAGGCTGTGGTAAGGAGAGGCTATACAGGGCAGAAATCTGGTGAGACTTGCTGTGCTCTAGCAATTGGAAGAACGAACAAGGAATTTTCCAGAACAGTTGAAAGGGCAGCTAAATTTCTGTGTCAAGGAGAAAATAGAAGCAGGTATTTTGGTGATTTCAAAGGCCAGAAAATGGCAAGTTGCTAAAGCAAAACAAGAAGAAAGTGATCTGTGCTATAGCAAAATTACTGCACTTTGTCAAAAGGGACTCTGGAAGAATTGGAGATCATATGCTCTATGCCAATAGCCAGAGAGGAATTGTCACATGAAACTCACTGTGGTTCTCTACTACTCTGCCCCTCAGGCAGTTCTCACCACAAGTGTTATTTCATCATCTGAAAATGAAACCCATTTGAGAAGCATACTCCTGTAAGGTTATATTACTTGTAGATTTCTCATGTGCCATGCTGCAGATCCTATAACGGAAGGGATGAATTAAAAGGGTCACCATGGAGAACTGGAATGGTGCAGATGAAACGTCAAAATTACCCTGTGGTATCTTTAGTTCCCACAATAGCCACTTATTGCCCTTCTCTGTGTTTTATTTAATACCTTCCAGACTCTCTACTAAAACTTTTAGAATATATCCACTTAGCAGATAGGTAGCTTAAATAGCATCACAGTCTTGTAGTAGTGGTTTCCCAGATTTGTTGCAAGACATTTATGTACTGCCTTCAGCAAAATGTCTAGCAAATGCATTGATCCATACCTTTGTTTATTAAATCTTGTCTCCAGTGGAATGGTTCTTTCACAGTAATCTAAATTTTTGTTTCTGAATCACAGTCCCTCAAAACCATCACTTATTCTCTTTGATTCAAGAGGTGTGTTGTCACTTGACAGTGTGAATAAGTCAAGATGACCTGTTGAGAAAATAAAGCAAAAAATCTGATAACCTGTGAGTGCCTGTTCTAGGCACACTCCTGCTAGTTCTGTGGATTCTGAGGCTCTTGCTTATAAAGATACACTCACATGGTGGCTTCCATTTAAAGGGAACTTAATAGCCAATATAAAATAGAATTGACAATAGTATAGTACTTTGCTATTACATATGCTGCCTTTGTCATTAATATACCTTGTGGAATATGAAAATATACTCATATCCTACATGTGATTTGCCAAGACAATCATAGCCTATCATGTTCTTGTATTTATGATAGGTAAGTCAAAGCTTTAGCATAATAAAAATGATACCCCCACACAATCTGTAATATAAAAGAAAAAGGGAGCAACACATGAAGAAGAAGGTGGCAACAAGACTTAGGTAGACAACATTGTAAAGGTCCATGAGTACACAGGCATGTGCATCTACTGGGCACGATTGTACTTCTTTATAATCAAAGGGCATCAGAAGGAAAAGGAGTCATCCAAAGATGCTCCCTGAGCTATCTCTCCTGGGTCTGCTTCTTGTTCTGTGCTTCTACAACCAGGCTCCACACATCAGCCCTGTTTCTATTATAACTGCTTCTGCAAGCTATAAATAAGATATTCCTATAGCCAAATTCCTCCTCCTCATCATCATGTCACAGCAAACTGCCTACTTCCCTTTCTGTTGTGGTTACATGGCCATGAAAGGAAAAGAGAAACTGTTCTCTACTCTCTTCCCAGTAGAGTCCAGCAACCCTGGTCAACCTAAGCAGCAGGTCTCTCAGTTTCTGGCAGGTGAAATTCAGTGTAAATGGCCCTTCTGCTAAGTGATTTCATACTTTTCACAAGTCCAAGAGATTTATAAAAGAACTGAATAAAAGAGGGGATGAATCTAAACAAATCTGGGAGAAAGAATCAAAGCATCTTGTCAAACCCAAGATTATTAGTCTACAGTATTCATGCTGACACAGGGCCCCTTTATCTCATCTCATTGCTGCTCCCTGTAGATAAAAGCCACAGACATCTTATGAATCATAGTAGAGTACACAGCCTTTGTCATTAACATAACTTGTCGAATATGGAAATGTACTGTAATATCTTACAAGTGATTTTGCCAAGACAATCAGAGCCTATCATTTTCTTCTGTTTATGGCAAGTAAATCAGAATATTAGCATGACCTCTAGGGCATGAAGTCCTAAGGTCCAATGAAATAACAATAAATCTCTCTCTCTCTCTCTCTCTCTCTCTCTCTCTCTCTCTCTCTCTCTCACACACACACACACACACACACACACACATACACACACACACACACACACACACCATAACAAAACAGGATAGTCTCAATTTTGCCAAAACTCAAAAATTATTGGCATGTTACTATTCTCAAATCTGATGGTCTTAAGCTTTATGAAAAGTGAGTGATTGAGGATAGAGAGATGGGTCTTCTGGATGGCTCAAAACTACTTCTGTATTCTACAGACACTGCCACCCATATGTGTACACACACACACACACACACACACACAAAAGAAAAAGAATCTTAAAAACAGAAGTGGGTATATTGCAAGGAACATCATGCTCCCCTAGAACGCAGTGTCTCCCTGGAAGATTTTTAATTTTTTATGTAACTGACCATGTGGTGAATAATAAGTATAAATATATCAAAGGAGATAGTTTGTCAGTTTACTGTCAATATGACAAAATGGCTAAGATAATAAAGTTATAAGAGATGAGGTTTATTTGGCTTGCATTTCAGAGGTTCGACCCCTTGCCCTGTCACAATGAGACTCTAAAGAGTGGGGACTAGGTGGCAATGTAAAATTGCTTTCTTGATGGCCAGCAGGCAATGGATAGAGGAAGAGGGGAGGCCAAGTGCTCCTTTTCCTTTGAAAGCCACCTACTCAAACACCCATGGGCCTCCAACTAGTACCTACTTTCTAAAGGTTCTACCACCTTACTGTAAATCAATCTACCTAGAGTACATAGTAGTTGGTTCTATAAATCTGTTCATAAACATTCCTATTTTTCCATTTCTCCCTATCTTATCTACTAGAATCTGACGTTGAGAAGATAGATAAGCTCTTTCACTGAATCTTGACTTTTTTTTTCAAACCTAGTCTTTAGAAAAATAGGTGATATTGTAAGTTGTGTTTTTAAGACCCTAAGCTGTCATGAAAAGAATATTGACACAGAAACAGCCACAAGAAAAGTAACCAGGGCCATGTGGGCTTTATGTGGTCTTTTTTGCCACAACATCACACAGAATGAAGCCATGTTGGATTACCATCCCATCCACTCAACCCCTTACCAACACAGTGTTGTCCTATAGTCACTCAACTGAGTTCTGCCTAAAGCCCTGACAAAAAGTAACAAGATATTTCATGGTTTAGATTTATGGAATAGTTTGGCATGTATCAACAGATAGGTGAGAAAATGTCATTTCACATGCTACATAACTGGATAAATGGCCATATTTGAGAATTATCTTTTAATAACTCCACTTGTGACTTTTGTTACAGCAATTCTTGGTGTCAACTTGATGATATCCGGAACTAGCAAAAGCCCATGTATCTTGGTATACCTGAGGGGATTTTTTTTAACAAATTAAATAATTTTATATTGGGAAACCCAGTTTTAATCCATAGTTTTTGAGTGGGAAGATTATTGTTAATCTGGACCACATTTTCTGGAAGCAAAGGACATGGAAGTAGAAATCTTTCTCTCTTTGCCTGCTTGCTCTTGCTATCACTGGCAAATTTATTATTTCCCTGGCATTGGAGCATACTTCTTTGGGATTCTAGTGTTGACTGAACACTAACAGACATCCAGCCTTGCGGAGTGAACAATTACAGGATTCTTGGATTTTGCATTGGTAGACAGCCATTATGCCATTCAACTAGCTGGACCACAGCATGAAAGACATTTGGATAAATTATATATATATATATATATATATATATATATATATATATATATATACATATATATAATTTATCCACATATATATGATTACATGGGTGTATACATGTGTGAATATAAATAGAAAACATATTCTATAAGTTTTTATCTTGAGGGCCCTGAGTAATACAACTATAATAAGTTCCCTCCAAGCTTTCTTCTCAGTGACAAACTGTTGGCTCATTTCCCAAATGATACCCTAAGAATCAGATATAAAAAGTGTATATCTGTTAGCCAGATCCATGCTATTTTGTAAAGTTCCTCTATTTTTGCTGCACTGTTTCACGTCCACTAACTACAGTAATTTCATTTCCAGAAGTAAGGTAGCTTGTTTGCCTAGATTCGTGTCTCCCCTGTACCATCAATCCTTAATAATGACCAACGAGAAAAAGTCTTTATTGATCACCTTAAACAACCACTCACTGCTAACTCTATCAATAGCCAACTGCGAACCAATAAAGGAAACATTTCAATATGGTCATCACCCCTATTCCTGTGAAAATTACCAGAAAGGACACAATCCACATTCTAACATGGGGGTCTGGTCTCTTCTCAGACCTGCAGTCATTCTGCTGTCTATCTGCCTACCTGCCTGTATTACTATATTTTTCAATGCACTGCTCTTTAGAAAGACAATTAGTCTAAGTATTCTCCTTGTACTCCAAACCCCAAACATTTTACTATCCCCTGAATTTAAATTATCTCAAGTCCTATGGTGAATTATTTATGTGCAGTTCATCAAAGCAAAAGATGAGAACAGAGTAAATCTGATTTCAGAAGTCAATCATATGGGGACAGTGTTTATACAGCATGTTCTCCATGTGCAGAATCAATTTTAAAACATATGCCACAGTTCACCTTATTGTTCACCTTATATGCAATGAACAATGGAGTGTCCTGCCTGCAAACAATATCACCCGTTTTGTATACTTATTAATGCACTGAGTCTAAAATGTACTCTTTGGAAAAGGTTTCTTATTCTGTTAGGGATTTCGTCTTATTTAAACAGCAAGAGAACTGGGAAAGAGTTGTTCCACCTGACTTTCAGAAAATGAACTGCACTCTAAGAGGTAATGTTAACTTCAGGATCATTATCCACATGATTTTTGAGTTATCCCATTCCTTACTGCAAAGCTCTCTTTCTTGATGGAAGGACACTGAGTGTAACTTCTTTCCTCTGTGAACAAGCCTGTAAGACTGACCTGTCAACCACTAAATATGGCACATATTGTCGTCTACTAGAACCAAACTGATGATTGTGCTTGTTCAAATCGTTTCAAAATAAAAGCAAATACTGACTGAGGACAGATTTTCATAATAAAATTCTGTGCTATACAGTAATGATTTTTTTCTCAGAAAATTATATTCTTCCGTTCAAATTCCAGGATGGTTGTATAACGCATAGGTAGCTGCTGCTGACCTTGGGCAGACACCCATGCACTCACTGATTTATTTTATATTTTATATGCTATACTAAAATAATTGTTTTATAGTCAGAATTCTTTTGGAAATATGTGATAAATCATTATATCACTCAATATGAGTTTGAATTTTAGGACATTTATAGAGATTTAAATATATTTTGATTGGGTTTAATACCATGTGTTAGTTATGATAGCTTACACATTTAAGAAATTAGTCTATATGATTCAAGGCCTTCAAATTCATTTTAAATGTTTTTGGACTGGGAGCAAATACATAATTATTTCAGTTTCTCAACTGTAAGCTTAGTTATGTTATAAATACTGCACAACAACCTCCTCTCATGCATAAACATATCTGCAACTGCCCATGAGTCCAATTCATTCTTGGTATCAGTGCCAAGCAATGAAAAAGACAGTAGAATTCAACCTTCAAAGATAATAAACCCTAATACAGATGCAGATGGGTAAAAAGCCCAGAAGTTAATGATCCATTCCTTTTATAAACCACAAAAACAAAGGTGCATCCCAACTTGTTTCTCAAGGAGGACAGAGCCTGGCTTTCTCTAGAGACAGGAAATGACAGGCCACAGCTTTCTATCCTTTCTCACCAGCTCTGTATTTGCAGGGACAAAAACTGGCAGAATGTATCCTTAATTGAGGTAGTAAATACTAGGCTGTAGCAGATTGTCTTACTGTTAAATACAGTAATGGGTTTTTAATGGCTGCTGTCCAAAATTACATTGGAGAAAAATGGTTTATTAGTAATAATAATAGCTGACACCTTTATCTTCAAAACACTTTACAAATATTAGCTCATTAATCCTCCAACTGCCACTGAAGGGGACGGTCAATGTTGTTCTTCTGCTCAGCTTATAACTGGTGAAACAGGAAAAGAGAAGATAGCTTTCAAAAGATTTTGTGTGCGGATGTCAGTTTCCAATTTAAACAAGTCGTATCAATTTTAAAATGTGAATGGAAGGCATTCTCTGATGAGAGCCCCACCCATCACACACTTTTCTTTACTACAGGGACAGGGTTTAAGTCAAATCCAATTTATTTGGCCTTGATCCACTAATGCACATACTAGGTTGCACCTGAACTCCTTAGTCTTTTAAGACGACTCCAAGCACATCAACTGGGGGCAAAATCTAGTCAACCTCAGTCACAGACAGAAACTTGCATGCATAAGACAATTAGGCTGTTGAGACTCTATGAGATCTCTCTCCTCTGAAAAATTTCCAGAGGTCACAAAGCAAAATGGAATTAAGGGATTTTTTAAAAGTTAGTTTGTTTTCTATTTTTATCCATTCATTTTGATCTCCGCAGAAAAGAGAATATCACTGAAAAATAACAAATAACTCCAAGTAGTCAATTAATTATTCATGCAGCAATAGGTTGTAGGCTGCACATGCTAGAGCTATTGTTTATGTTTCCTTGCATATGGCCACATCAATGCTCTGAAATTCTTGTCATTATACAATCTATGAATCATTTTTAGCACCATAATGTTTGAAGCTAATATATTAAATCTTGATAGTCGGTGCATTGTATAGTGTGAGTTACAAAAATGTAAAGATATTCACAACCCAGTGATAAACATGCCTTTTTGAAAAACTAAGTGCTGTACTCTAAAGAAGCAGGCAGGGGTTAAACAAATGCTCAACATTTGAGTACACAATGGAAAGATATGGGATCTCCTATCTACAGAGAACAGGCAACAACCATATTCTTAATACTAACCTGTACACACAAAGGAGCCTGTTAGAATCAATTAGCATTTAAGAATGCTATTTACATATACACACTAAAATACTAACAAATTAGCACTTACTTCTAAATACTCTAATTAAAAGACAAGTCCCCACCTTTCCAAAGTAAAGTTCACCAGCTGAGAAAAAAATAACATTACTTCCCAAATTACCGTTATATTGATTGACAGGTACCGATAAAGACAGTGTTATATTTAAGGTCTCAATCATTGTAAAGAATGGTAAGGTGAGGCAGATCATCTGCTATCTTGAACTATTTTTTCTTTATCCAGAATAGCAGAAATGACAAACACATAATACCATTGGTGACAAATAATACCCAGATGTGAGAGAAATCCATGCATATTTATATTATGAATTATCTAGTCTTATTTTAAGAATGCAGAAATGGCAAGCAAAATCTCTGGGGAGAGCAATTGCTGGCTTCTACATACAGCGCTACCCAGGATCTGGCACAGGAACTACCATGGCAACAAATGCTCTTAAGGTACACTTTTAGAGGGAACACAAAAGCTCCCATGGAGTTAACTGTCAACTTGAAAAAAATCTAGAACCACCTGGGAGACAATCCTTGTGATCATGTGTGTGTGTGTTTGTGTGTGTGTGTGTATGACTGTTGCAGTGTATTTTGACAAGATTTCTGGAGGAAGGAAAGACCAATCCACTCTGCGTTGCACCCTTCTATGCATTGGGGCTTGGCCTGCATAAAAAAGGGGAAAAGCTAGTTTGTCATGGAATTTACTCGCAGCAGAGTTTAACTAAGATAGCTACACATATCCCCACCTCTTGCTAATTTTCCTCTCAGTAATCATTCTTCAATATGACTCTATTGCATGAAGGATTTTAAAACCTCTTTTTAAATGGTATTGTAAATAGGATATTTGTCTGTTGCATGACACTTTAGAAAGACTGTTTTTTATCTACTTTTCTCATGTTTACTTTGAATAATCAGATACATAACAAGTAAGTTTGAACAGACAGCAGAACTATAGTGGTAGTCTATAGTGAAAATCAGAATTGATACTTTAGGGGAACGTTGATAGACACAGTACATTTTGAGTATGAAGTGTCAGAAAAGAGATGCTGAAATGGTGTATTGGACTAGGTCCAAAACAGAGTAAGTACAGTTGAAAGCTTGGGATAAGGAACTAGGTCTTTCACTTTGAGTTCTGTCATTGACACATCACATCAAAGCTTTCCTTGGGGAAGGAATTCTGCTCCATGAGCAAACCTGATTCCATAGAAGCTGTCTTTGGCATCCTCTGCACTTTTGTATCAACACTAGTCTTGGAAAGCAGAGAGAATCCAGGCGGATGGACAGTTTGTTCTAAAGCTTGGGGACCACAGTTGAAGCACATATGTGGTTATGATCACACCCATCTGGGGTGATAAAAATAAAGGAGGATATAATAGCAAAAGAAATTAGCTAAAGATGTCCTGAGGTTTGTTTGTGGCAATTCAGGTTGTATCTTTCATTACTCACTTTCCATAAGTTAGAAGTATCCACTAGATACTGAGTTTTGTTGCACACCTATCAAACCCCTCTATTATGAACCAGCATCCATCCTGTTCTATTCTGAGATAGCTGGCCTTTACAGAGAAGACGCCTTTAGCTTCTGACTGGGGATCAAGTTTGCTATTCTGCAGAAGGACTAGCATTTGTTGAAACAGGGAGATGGCATTGTCTTTTGACTAGGCATTAGTTATACCTCTGTCAAAAGCCACAGGTTCAATCTGGCTCTTCTCCTAGTGACTTCACTTCCAACTTTAAGATGAAGGCCAGTATCATCCTCAAAGTTATTTAACACCATGTTGATTTGTCCTAACCCTATTTTAAAAAGATGCCAACTCCTATTTAAATTCCTTTGACTCGCCCTTTGGAAACTAAAATCATTGAAGGGGGCAGGGGTTAGGTTTGACCGAGACCTGACAGAAATCTGAGTCTTTCAATACCCAAGAGGTGGCCATTCAGCTATTCAATTCATACCAAGGAAATTTTCTATCAGCCAAAATCACAGGTCAAGTTATATGATTTGTTTTCCAAAATGAGCCATATGAAGAACTCTTAGAACTTTAGATATTATATAAAAAATTTAATTAGAACTTTTGGGGGAGCAGGCAGAAAAAAAATACATTTTCATATTATATTCAATCCAAAGGGCTAAAGTTTGAATTCTAAATCCCTTTTATTTTACACTGCACAAGAAAATTTTAAGCTGAAACTCACCGATAAGATAATTGTATCCAAAGTTAGTTATTTTTCCTGCCTCCTTTGAAATCATAAGGTAAAAGACACCTATTTTCAAACCTCAAAATACCTGGTTTCCTGATCTTTCAGCCTGCTATAAATCTACAAACCTTGTATGACCTCTTAAATTCCGTGTGGCTTACTCCAGTCATCCACATAATCACAATAATGGCTCCTTTTCTACCTTTCTAATAGAGAGAGATGGTTGAAAAATGAAATTGTACTCATCAGGGACTGGACAAGGCTGTTATGTTTTCTAACCAAACTTCGTGACAGCAGGGCAACTGTGAGTCAGTACTCAGGGCTGCAGGATCTTAGGGATGACATATGCAAACCTAAGGCAATTGGGGCAGGGCACTGGAATCTCGTTGCAAGCTCCACAGACTCTGATTGATGGGAGTAGGGTAGTAATCTGAACAGCTTTCTAAGTACTTCTCATTTCAGCCACAACTAAGAACTACTAGTCTCGATCTTTGAAACAGCTGGCAGAATTCATATAAGTGCATCTAATTAATATAGGCAAAATACGATGGCATCATGGATTACAGCTCACACATATTCATACACAAAGGAGCTAAACAGGCACCTATTTATCTGTTCATTCACATACTAAGAATGATATAAAAAGGTGGAAATTAATGAGCAGTTAATAGGTGCAAATGGTCTCTGTACAGAGAGAATCTTGTGTAATGTTCACAACAACAAGCATGAGCTAGGTGTGTAAACCATTTTTATAAGTGGAATCAATCTGAACTCAAAATGACTTCGCTACACCTGTGAGTTGGCCACTTCAATTTTGAACCCTGGAAGCCTGACTACAAACCCATTGCATTTAACCATCACAACAATGTGCTTTCTACCATGCCAGGGACTGTAAGAGTTTATGAGGTGCATAAAATGGAACACATGCCCTCAAAGAATTTACAATCTGAAAATGGAATTGTGATGAGCACTAAAATTCATAGGCTGTAGAGAAAAACGATATGATTGTTGTTCTTAGAGAGTAAGGAAAAAGGCAATCATATGGGGTGGGAAGCTGGTGGCTGTGTAGATTTCCTATTTCTGTAATTACTAAGAAACAAAACAAACATCAGAAGGAAAAATGTGGCGAGATATAGTAAAAGTCCAAATGTATTGCTACATTTTCCAAATTCAATGCATTTACTATTGTTGACACAGTCTGCCTGCGTCCTCTGAGTTGGATGTTCATGTCTACTTCAAGTTTACTCAATTGTCAGTTCAACTGATGACCAATGAATTCACAACACAGCATCACAGCTTAAAGGATTCGTCTCACCTCAAAGCACTCTACCTCTATCTCTATGCTTGAGTCTTAATTACATGCATACACCTACACATAGTCTTACTGAATTGACTTTAGAAAAAGATGCAAAATTTGTTTGTTTTTATTAGAAATAAATTGTACGTAAATAAAGCAAACATTGTTTAGGAAAAATTCTGAAATATGAAGAGTACCCTTTTTATAATTTTATTATCGAAACACAATGGAAAGGTAACCAGGATCATTTTTGAATCCGCAATACATAAAATCTCAATTAGTTATGGTCTATTTGTGCACTCACTAAAAACATTTGTTAACAAAACAGAATTTTCTACTTTACTGGATAAATATACCAGAAGAAATTGCAGAATAATGTTGAGTTGCCAAGCAACCACCACTCCACTCCCTCCCTCGTTTGGGATCAATCCGACTCATTCATCATGCTTCCTAACATACTGCTGGAGATTTCCAACCAATTTGATTTTCTTGGGAAAATTATAGTGACTTTTGGTAACACAATAACACTTTCATTCTCAGAAGATAAACTTAGATGTTCTTTTGATCAAAGGGATGTGTTAATTCATTATTCTCTACATGGTGCTAATGAGAAAGCTATAATTAACTAACCACACTATTAAAACACACATACAATAAACTGCAGCAATTAGTAATGTTTAAAGTGTTAACCAGCCCCCAAATTAGAAAATGCAGACTCTTCCCTCTACTAAATATATTCAGAAAAGAGAAAGAAGCATATCTAATTAAATTGAGAATTGTTTCCAGTCCCTCCCAAGGGGAAGGAAAGACACGTGATCCCCAAAATGTGAGAGATTTCACTTGAATAGCAGAGAAAATGGCTCAGTGCCAAGTCTACTTGTAGGTAGGCTCAAAGTGCTGGTGAATAATGTAATCTTGTCTTTCAAAGAATGCTTAGCACAATATTTTTTTCCAGGAATGAATAGAAAGAATATCATGCTTTCACTCATTAGCTGTGTTAACTTAGAATATTGTATGTAAATCACCAGAATAATTGCATTCTCTTCAGACTGAATTAGTTAGGATGAAGCTGTAATCAAAATGTTCATAATTGAAAATACAGTATTCTCAGAGTTGGTTTGAAAAAAAAAAGGAGCATAGAACACTGATTGAATCAGAAAATATAGTTCATCACTGCAAGCAGCCTCAGTAGAGAGACAAGTGCATCCTCTTGATTATACCTTGACACGTTAATTAGTTCCCCAAATTCAGGGCTCAACACCTTCCAATCTGTCACGTTTTTCTGCTGCCGCCCTTTGTCTGCTTTAATAAGCCTTTTCCAAGTGCAAGGCTGCTTAGATTTTTAAAGTCAAATAGAAAAATGGTGAAAAGTGAAATCTGTCTCCAGAGCAGATGACGTTAAATCACAGTGTTGGCTGTCATCAATCAAAGGGCAAAATAATTCCCAATAAATAGAACATTTAGTGCCAGAGCTCCTGGGAAACAATATGTAAATGATCCCATGAATTTCAGACAAGCTGTCACACTAATTCCTCGAGGTCCCTTTTAAAGCTGACATGCCAACTGTGGATGTGGGTGCTTCAGCTTACTGTAAAGCTCCACTCCACCACCTAAACCGCATCTCCCTGCTGTCTGATGTCAGTTGCTTTTACTTAATTTTTCCCTTCTCAGTTAAAACTCATAGGACAAAGGTTCTTAGCTTACTTCTTCAGAAAAATGAATCGGGTTAAATTATTTCAGCGAAGCAACTTTAGGTCTAACAGATCTCCTATCTTCAAATATTTCAGAAGGAAATATAAAGGCAGGCTTCTATACAGGTAATGCTTTTCTCGATGAGATAGACTTCAATAAATTATATATGAAAATATTCTTTAGAAATGATTTAAAACTAGTTGCCTAATTGGGGTGGGGTATTAGCATAAAGATACCAGCACCTTGTGCATGATGTGAATTTCTGTTGCACAATGCCAGATACATAAAACTTATACAACCATGAGGCACTTGCAAGAAAGGAAAGGATCCTGTGAGTGTGAACACAAGAACAGTCTAGAAAAGAATGTGTTTAATCTTCATAGTCTTCTGCATTTTCTGAAAGAGAGTCTAGTCAGATGCCACAAACTGTACCCCCAGCTACCTAGCAAGGGCACCTCATGCATTAGATGGCAGTTACTCAGGAGCATCCACGTGATGACGGGAGGGCAGGCTTTGCCATTAGGAGAGGTGAATGTACTGGAGCACGAAAGACCAAGAGAGGGAAAATCCAGGTATATATTAGACTCTGTAGCCACGTTAAATCTAGAAATAGGTCGGTGTTATCACAAAGAGACTGAAACTAAGACAAGCCGAATTGCACCATAAACAGGTGAGAGGTGGAGCTCAGATCCTACAAACAAAATTATAGGGGACGGGAGAAACTGGATTCTCTTGTGATCAGTGGTTTTCCCTGGGCAGCTTTCTAAGCTCTGTCCAGCACTGGACTCGGAGCTAATCTGCTAAGAACTGCTCAGGTTTTCTTTCTCAATCTGCTGCAAACCAGATTTACGAGTGGAACAGAGTATTAATAAATTTAACAAATGTCATTTTCTAAAATTAGATAACACAGAATTTTGCCCTCAATAGAAGTGCCGAGAAAGGACAATCTACCTTATCTAATTAATTTGCGTATTAATTGTAACAGCAGCACCACCAAGGACAACTAACTTCTGGATGGTTATTTCTCATCAGAGAAGGAGGGTAAACTGTCTGCTTGGATAACCTCACTCCAATCTTCCAACTCAAAATGGGATGGATTGATACCCATATTAGTAAGAGAGCAACTGAGACACAGAATAAATAACTACTCTAAGCCACACATTCCAGAGTAGATAGGGCTGGAACTCACAGCCAGGCGCGCGCTCCAGGGCTCTACCTTGATGTACTTCCAAGAGTTACCTAGGTCAGCACCCACGCGCACGCGCAAATCTCCCCCTATTTCCAGCAGCGGGAGCGCGCTGTGGTGCACACGCCTTCCGCTGGCTGCTACCAGCCAGCTCTTCTCAGTTCTGGCCTGCGGGGCGGTATTGATCGCCTTTCTCCCCAGGCAGAGTCGGAAGCTCCTTCCCCGCCCAGCCGCTCAGTGCCACGCACACCTGCTCGTGCTTGCTGGCTACTCGCACTCCCCGCCCACCCTCTCAGCCCGACCGCAGACCACCCACCCAGCTCCCTCTGGCTGCTTTGGTTTCCAATACCTGAATCATGGTGCCGCTGCTCCTCCCGCCCCAGATTTTTCACAGGAATTCCTCAGCTCTGCCCCTCGCTGAGAAAGTGAGGTTCTTCTCAGCCAAGGGACCTAGGGATGAAGACAGCCAGGTTTCCCCAGCCTCTCGGCTTCAATCCTCTTTCTCCAAATCAATCACTTGCTCCCTGCTCCCTCCCTACGCACACTTTCACTCACGGGAGGAAAAAATAGGAAGAGACAGAGAAAGAGGATAGGAGAGGCACAAAGAGGAAAAAGGGACTGTCCGTGACTGGCATCCCCAGCTCCCGGGGCTCGGCTACAAGGGAGCCATGGCAACCGGGGCCCCCCGACCTGCCTTCTAGCCCCCACCTTGTTCGGTTGAGATGGAGTGCTCTGCTTCTATCTTCTCCCTAACCTGGCAGTTCACAGATGATCATTCTTTCCAGGCTGTAGGCATTTAGGGAACACCACTGCAAGGAAGATGCATCTCTAGAGACTTAACAGCTAGATGGGGAATTTGGGGCTGGGGATAGAAAGTCTGGACCCCAACACCTAGAGGGGGTTAGTGGGGAGAAATGTAGTACTTGCCCCCACTCCCTGAAGGCTACAGTCTATGGAGGGTATGCATCCTCTCCCTAGGGTAAGGAGGCGGGCGGTGGCTATGTTGGAAGAAAGACAAATCAGCCTACCGAAGGTTGGCAGCTTGGAGGTGCAGGGGTCCCCGAAGCTTGTTTACTCCATCCACTGACCTGGAGCTGTCAAAAAATCCAGCCTTAGCCACCTGCGGCGGTGCTACGAAAGGTGGCGCCTCTTCTCAGGTTAGGGAAGGGACCTTGAGCCACTCCCATTTTGGGCAAGAACGGAACCCAGGGACGTGCACCATTTCCCTTTCATAAAGAGTTGCTCTTCTCCCAGGAGCAAGCCCTTGATTTCCTTCCACCTCCCTCAAAGAGTTGACTAAAGGGCAGATGGAGAGAGTCCCATCTCTTGTAAGGCACGCGCAAATAGACTCACCTGAGCCGCCTCTTGACATCCGAGCTGTCTGGTACCTTCTCTTGGGAAAACTTCTCCTAAAGCTGGATCACTGGGGCAAAGGGGACCAACGAGGTCCAGCGCCTCTTGGAGAATCCAGGGGAGTTTCTAGTTGGGCGCTTCCCGCTGATCCACACCCCGATCTGCCCACAGAGATCCCGTCTGCCCCCTCCTGCTGTTGGCACAGGTCTCCAGAAGGCTGGACCTGTTCGAGCTTGTACCGGTATCCACGCCCTCCTGCCGGAGACGACTGGCTCGCGCCTCTTTCTGCTGTCCCCGGGATCTGCTCTGCCACCCCTCACCCACACGGCTTCTTTTCCCTCCCTTTTACACACACTCCCTTGGGACAAGAGGCAGCTACAGGCTTGAGACTTTGGTTTTATGAAAAGCGAGGGACAAAGAGAAAACTTTGCTTGTCATTTTTAACATCTCCAAGCCCTCAAAGAGGCAGGATAGCTGCCGGGTTCGCCTTGCCACTGAAAACCGAAAAGAAACCCCTCCCCTCTGCTCCCTGGTCCACCCTCCTCTGTCTGTTCACATTCCACACACAGGCTCCCAGTCTGTTTTACCCTTTGCTGCATGGCTGAGGGGTGTGGTGCCTTGTACCACTTTTTTTTTTTTTTCCTTAAAGTCTTGCGGGTTTTGCTTCTTTAGTTAGGAGGGCGATGGGACTTGCAATTTAATTTACAAAAGAACCATCTCTATTAGCTGTCAAATCAGTGCAGGCATAAATTTAAAAAGCTCTTCTACTGTTATCTAACGTACAATTTGTGCCCCACTACCATCTGGACTTCTCCAGATTGATCAGTGACGTTTTCCTATTTACTCTCTATTAATACAGTGTTATAGAATAAAAGCTTTCCTTGCTTATCCCCAGCGCCAAAGCCCACTCTTGATGTTGTATGTATCTCTTTTTACCAGCAAACATGATGTTTCTTTTAGGGGTGCAGTAAAGAGGGGCTACAAACTTTGGCAATCTAACTGGTGAGCACACTTTTCATTTTTTTCTTCCACACATTGATGATACTTTCGAAAATGTTCATACAATGTTGCTTAAAAAAAATCCTGTTGCATGTAAGTGCTCTTTGACAGTAATGGAATTACTGACTTCTAACTTTTACTCCACAGAGGTTTGATCTTACAGTCTTGTTTTGTTCTCATCTAGTGCACTAAACAATGAGGACATTTATGGCTCTGTGCTATCCTCAGAGTTGGATGTCATGACTGGGATCAACAAGAAGGACGGAGACTCGGGATTCTGCCTCAGAAGCAGTTACATCAAATATTTTGAAATGAATAAATGGGCCTTTCCATGTTCATAATTTCTAACCTTGAGGGCTCAAGGCTGTTAGTTCGTGTGTGGGCACAATTCCTACTGACTGTGCTGGCATATTAGAAATGCAAGTGAGGGCAGGATGTGTCCTAGGTTTAAATTGTGCTACTGGAGTGATTCCTCTGCCGGAGGCATCATTATTCATGCGGCATGTTTTCTAAAGTAGAAACAAAGGAAACTGAAATAAATTCCAACAAGGAAAATACTGAGTCTGTAGGAAACCATTTCCAAGATTTAGGAGCCCTAGGAGAGATACAAAGCCAAGTTGGTCTCAAATTTACCACTTTCTGGGGTGGCATTTCCTGGGCAAAAGAAACAGAAAACTCTATTTTGGCCAGAGAAACACAGAACCTTTAAAGACTCAGCTTTCTCTTCACTGGTATTTGTTTTATGGACACATTAAGATCAATAGATGGCTGGGCAGAATATAGGAAAATGTGTGCTATAGGTAGGTAGGTAGGTAGGTAGGTAGGTAGGTAGATAGATAGATAGATAGATAGATAGATAGATAGATAGATAGATAGATAGATAGATAGATAGAAAGAAAAATAAGCACGCAGATTTGAAGAAAGGGGAAAGAAAGGGGAGAGATACAGGCATTTCCCAGTTTTCTCTGTGTTAATAAACACTGGAGAAAGTCAATGAAGAAGATCACATCTTTCTTTTGGAGTTAAATGTCCTAAACTATATTAGATAATACTAAGGCACAATAGCCTGAAATATAAATAAAGTGTGAGTCTTTCATAAGGATTTTCTTTATGAGCACACACACACACAGAGTTCTGAGCCTCTGATATCCAAGAAACCTGCATATAGATTAGAAATATTAATAGTTGCCTGTGGAAAACTAGAAATATCAATTAAGTCAGCATATAGCAGCTTACTTTCCCAAGGCAACCAAACTTTCAGAAAGAAAAGATAAAGGAAAAATGTTTAGAAATATGAGAAGAGGGAATGAGAGAGGAAATGAGGGAGGGAGGAAGGGAGGGACGGAAGGAGGAAGGGAGAGAGAGAGAGAGAAAGAGAGAGAGAGAGAGAGAGAGAGAGAGAGAGAGAGAGAGAGAGAGAGAGAGAGAGAGAGAGAGAGAGAAGGAGGAAGAGAGGGAAAATGATAAACCAAGAAAGAAAAAGACTACTTATTCAGAGGTCTGCTCAGTAGAAGCTGATACCTTTAAATGTCTATATCCAAGAAGTATCTCACAGCCATGATCTCCATGCATGAGCCCATATTTTTATACAGTAGCAAATGCAGGCAACACAGCTATGCTTGCTGGCCAAAGCAACAGCTTCCAGCAAGTCTGGAACCAGAAGACAGCCTTCAGCCAGAATGAAAGGCTGTGAAAGATACCTTCTGCTGCTGTTTTGGGCCTCTCTCCTGGCTCTCTCTCTACTGTCTGACACTTCTCCATGAAGCACACACCCCTGATCTATAAGAAATCCTAGGGAAACACTAGCTTCTCACCAGTCCCCCCCCCAAAAAAAAATCTGATCACATTAACTTCAAAAGTGAGAATTTTCTCTCTTATGATGAATGAAGACCTTGCCAATTGAAAACACGACTACTGGACCACAAAGGAGGGAGGATGGGCTCTCATAAATAGAAGCAGAAGGTGAGAGAGATAGGCCAGTGGACTGGAAAAACATAAAAGGTATCAAAAGCTGTGGAGATGTTCTTCTTTTCCTGTTGATTTACTGCCTACCTTCTGGCTGAAGCATCATTTGGTATCATTCCCAGGGCTGGGGCTATTGCAAGAGCATTGCCTTTTGGCAAAGCCACTGGCTAGTGATAATGGCATCATTCCTAGAAAAATTGTTTAGTGGAAGAGCTGTAGTGTTGGAAATGGACTTGCGGTCTAGCAGTTCCCAACAGTCACAGATCAACTGGGATTTTCTGGCCAACTGCTGTAATAAAAGGAAGGCAGGATGTTCCTCTGAGGAAAAGATCCTTCAAAGGCAACCTTGGAAACACAAAGCAGCCTCCTTCAGTTTAGAAACTAACAAAGCCAAAGAGCAGAACAGTGACTCGGCAGAACCTCAGAGAGCCCGGATTTCCTTTGCTTGTCCTTTCATTCAAGAACAAAACGACTTGCATTAA
Source organism: Mus caroli (assembly GCF_978045245.1). NCBI lineage: Eukaryota > Metazoa > Chordata > Mammalia > Rodentia > Muridae > Mus > Mus caroli. The sequence continues at coordinate 45,142,550 of NW_028227262.1, forward strand.
AAATCAAAGGACAATAACTCTGGGACAAATAGAGTAAGTCACCCCAGTTTCATGCCTTGGATCATTAATACACGTGGTTTGGCTCTAAGAGCTCGTAGAATCCGATATGTTTAATGGATAATTTTAAGGACTATGTCATTGTATGGCCCTTAATAACCTTATCCTCTGGAATTAAGTCAGTGGCAGGTGCTATCACATCTCACACTTTAGGCACCCATTGACTACCTCTGCAAATCAGGAAGATGTCTAATCCTCCAATCAGAAATGTCTGACATGGCTAGGCTACTGTCCTATTGGTGGTTTGCTCCAAAGTCCTACGTTATCAGAACTGATCTCAAACTGTATTATGGGGTAAATTCTTAGTTGTTGAGGAGTTCTGTAACTTTTATTTTTGTTTTTTCCTTTTTATTTATTTATTTATTTTAAACTCCCAGATTTTATTCCTCTCCCAGTCCACCTCCATACCACATCCCATACCTCCTCCCTACAGCCCCCTGTCTCCACCACCCATCACCCCACCTGACCTCTAAACTCCCTGGGGCCTCCAGTCTCTTGAGGGGTAGGTGCATCTTCTCTAACTAAAACCAGACCCCTCAGTCAGTCCTCTGCTCTATGTGTGTTAGGGGTTTCATAACAGCTGTTATATACTGCCTGGTTGGTGGTCCAGTAAGTATCTGAGAGATCTCAGGGGTCCAAAATAATTGAGACTGTTGGTCCTCCTACAGGTCGCCCTACTCTTCAACTTCCTCCAGCTTTCCCCTAATTCCACCACAGGGGTCAGAAGCTTCTGAACATTGATTGGGTAAAATAACTGCCTCTGACTCATTCAGCTGCTTGTTGGCTCTTTCGAAGGGCAGTCATGATAAGACCCCTTTTTGTGAGCACTCCATAGCCTCAGTAATAGTGTCAGGCCTTGAAGCTTCCCTTTGATCTGGATCCCACTTTGGACCTGTTGCTGACCTTCTTTTCCTTAGGCTCCTCTTCATTTCTATCACTACAGTTCATTTGGACAGGAAAAATTATGGGTCAGAGTTTTGACTGTGGGATAGCAACCCCATTCCTCATATGACGCTCAGTCTTTCTGTAGAGGTGGGCTTTACAAGTTCCCTCTCCCCAATGCATGGTATTTAATCTAAGATCCCTCTCTTTGAGTTCTGTGAGTCTGTCACCTCCCAGGTCTCTGGCACATTCTGGAGGGTCCTCTCAACCTCCTACCTCCCAAGGTTGCATGTTTCCATTCTTTCTGCTGGCCCTCAGAGATTTCAGTTCTTTCCCCCACCCAATACCCAATCAGGTTCCCCTCTCCACCACCACCCCCATCCCATCCCCTTTTTCTCCCAGATCCCTCCCAAGTCCCTTTTAGGTCCTTCCCTCTCCCCTTGTGGTTGCTTTCTTCTCCCTCCCAAGTTTTGTTTTGCTTTTTACTTCTGTGTATGTTGTTTTGTGCTGCCATAAGCTAAGTGACTGAATGAACCAATTATGGACAAAAGTCCATTAAACTTTGAACTGAAATAAACACTATATTTTACTATAGTAACAGAAATAAGACTAACAGAAATTTACCTTGGTCTCCTGATTACACCAACAGGAAAAGACTAAGGATTACTCAGCAAGCCTGATGTAAGCCAGATGTAGTGATTAGAATATGATTGGCTCAGGAAGTGTCACTATTAGGAGGTGTGTCCTTGTTAGAGTTAGTATGGCCATGTTTGGAGGGAGTGTGTCATTGTGGAGGTGGCTTTGAGACCCCACTCCTAGACAGTCTTCTCAATCTGGCCTTCAGATGAAGATGTAGAACTCTCAATTTCTCCTATACCATGCCTACCTGACTCTGTAATGCTTCCTCCCATGATGATAATGTACGTTCAGTCAGTAACTGTAAGCCAGCCCCTGTCAAATGTTGTCCTTTATAAGAGTTGCCTTGATTATGGTATCTCTTCACAGCAGTAACACCCAAGCTAAGACACCAGAGAAAGTGGCAGCTAATAGTTATCATTCTATCTAAAAATCACTTGATCTTAGTGAGAAAAAGAGAGACAGATGACTGACAATCTGATTTAGATCTCAAAACAAACTGACAGCTTACTGTTTGCTTAAAGTTGAAACTGCAACAAAATTTGGTTTTATGGCAAGTGAAATCAACACTACATCAGAAAGGTCATAAGCTATGTTCAAGCTGGATTCATCCTAGAAATACAAAATGGTTGAACATGATATATATATATATATATATATAGATAGATAGATAGATAGATAGATAGATAGATAGATAGATAGATAGATAGATACAAATTCAGAGAGCAAATTTGGTAAAACTCAACATCTTCTAATGATTAAAACTTCTCCATATAAAAGGTATACTAGGAATATACCTCAAAATACTAAACACTGTGTGTGAAAAATCAGCTGTTGAGCTGGATCAGTGAGAAAGATGCTTGCTGCCAAACCTACCAATCACAGTTCTCTTTCTGGGATCCACATGATGAGAGAATCAACTCACATAGGTTGTTCTCTGACTTCCTCACATGTGCCATATCACATGCATGTATGTGCAAGAGTGTGTGCACATACAATCAAACATATACATATATACACACACAATAAATAACATGGGAAAATAGTATAACTAATATCACATTGGACTGGTAAGTGTTGAATGTGTTTCTTATAAGACCAGGACTGTGGCAAGGACTAAAACTGTTAGAACTTTTTATATGATTGAAAGTATTAACAAGAGCAAGAGAAAGAGGTAAGGATTTTCAAAAGTGAAAAGGAGTTAAATTACCCATTTTTAGAGAATATGGTTGCCCATATAGAAAAACCTCAACATTCTATTAAAAAGGTGTGAGAATTGATCTTAGTAAAGCTTCAGCCTACAAAGATCAGTGTTGTAGAATATCATATTTATGTGACAGTAATGGACTTCGTGAAAGAAAAAACCAACAATCCCATTCATAACAGCTAAAACATATCTTAGCAATACATATAACCAAGGAAGGGAAACATCAATAATAAAAACCTCAATTGCTGCTAGAAGAAATTATAGAGAACACAGGAAAATAGAAAACAAAACAAAACAAAACAAAACAAAACAAAACACAACCCTATGTTCATGGATCTGAAGAATCAACGTTGTTAAATTGAACAAGATTCTTATACTAGTTACCTTTGTCACTTCTGTCATTAAATATCTGGCAGAAGGCACCTTAACAACATAAGGACATATTTTGCCTCGTGGTTTAAGTGATTTTACAGTCCACCACAGCAAGAAGGCTTGTTGGCAAAAGCATAAATTGGCTGGTCATGTCGCAAACATAGCCAGGAAACAGAGATGAATGTGGGTACTCAAATCGCTTGCTTCCCCTTGACCCCTTGGAATCCTTAACTCCAAACCAAGGATCGTGTCATCCATACTCACTGTGAGTCTTCTCTTACCAATTAAACATCTCTGGAAACCTGGTCCTTGATACAGCCAGAGGGCCAAAAGTGGGTCTGCTATAGGATTCCAAATCCTGAAAACTTATCTATGAACATAATTCATCACACCACTGAAAGCCATGTATAGATTCCATTAAGTTTCTCTTCAAAATATCACTTTTCTCATGGAACTAGGAAAAAAAATCCATAAAATTCACATACAAAGCTACAAAAAGCAATCTTCAGCCAAAACAAAACAAACAAAAAGCTGGGCCATCACAATGCTTGACTACAAAACATGCTGTGAAATTATATTAGCCAAATGCCATTGTTGATCTGTATAAAGACAGATGGCTAGAGAAATGGAATAAAGTAAGAGGGTACAGAAGTTACCCTAGATCATATAGGAATATATTGATAAAGCACCAAAAACATACTGTATAGTCTATTCAAGAAATTGTATTAGCAAAATTAGATGTAGATAAATAAATCCAGCTACATCAAAACTAAGTCAAAATAAAAATTATCACTCTGAAATTCTTAATCTACTATAAGAAAACAAAAGGGAGACACCAGACTGTGGGTATAGAGAGAGACTTTTTAGATAGGACCCCAAAGACACAGGCATGATCAAATAGGAATACAGACAAGTGAGATTATTATACCAACAAAGGCAATAATAAACAGAACTGAGACAACTTGAAGAATGGCAAAAAAATTTCAAATTATTAATCTCCCAGAGGATGAACATCTTAACATTTTATATTCCTTGAAAGCCTTTACTTAACTTGAACTGAATCATGAGGCTAAAGAAATAAGAGGAAAGAGAGGAGTGAGTGGAAAAGCCAGATGGACACCTGCTATCTTGTAAATCTGTTCTAAACTTTATTTTAAAGAAAGCTTGAATGGAGGCTCTCGGTGTGGGTGAATAATGCCCTCCCTCTCCCCAAGGCCAATGAGTATTGATTTAAAACTCTGGCACTATGTGTGGAATACCTCCTTATTAGTGGTTGGCTAGAGAGGCCCCAAAGTTCCCAAAGACATTAAAAGCTCTAGTCAATGTACTTGGATGCTCACAGAACAACATCATAATATCTTATGACTGAAGACACCAGACACTGGGACTGCAGGACACAGAGAAGTCAAACAGAATCTAATGCTTAAGTTTCCTCCTGGCTTGCATTCATAGGGATGAAAAGTGTTAGGAAAGCTACTGGAGGAAAACAAAATCAACATTCTCCAATACAGCTGTGGAATGCAAGAGCGACAATAATGACCTACTCTATAAAATATGATTCTGAGAGAGTGGCATGATTATTATGGAATATTCCAACCCCTTTATTATTGTGTTTTTGAGTACCAGAATGCATCTGGCTTTGTTTTCTAATTGTGGGTATAATGTAATCAGTCATATCCTGCTTGTGCTAGCAGTAGATTGCCATGTTTCTTCAACTATGAGACAAAAATAAACTCTCACATCTTTAAAGTTCCTCTGTGTCACATACTTAGTAATAGCAGTAGTAGGAGTAACCAACACAAGGAGTATGCTCAATTTAACATGGAACTTGTGCCTTATACTGTAAACCTGGTTGACCACCGTTGGCTGGAGGAGAAAATCAGACAAGTTTCTCCTACCAATGTTTTGTTAAATAGACATGGAATCCAAACACCTTCTAAAAACTATATTCACATCAATAGGTTAATGCTACTCAGTACATTCTGATCACCAGAGAACCTTTTTTGTTCCCAGTGGAGATCAATTAACATAGTGGCTCTCATCTGGTCACAGTATGAAGAATAAGTGATTGTAGAGTCCATGGTGCTAAATGAACATCTGTATAACCTCCTCCAATGTGGACCTCATGAAAGAAGTGGTAGAAATAACATGAAAAGCAACAGTGTAGTGAGAAGTGGTGCAAAGTAGTGACTTTTGGACATGACATATAGCCATTGTACAACTGAACTCAAAGCATCTGTGGTTGCCTCAGAAGATGAGCCCAAGACTAGAACCATTCCCATGTATCATGCAAGGGTAAGGAGGCTCCACATACACTGAGAGAATGTAGCTTAATGGGTGTGGAGTGGAGCATGTATTTTTTTTTTCTTCAGGGTTTTTGTTACTGATAAGTTGCTCATGCTGAAATAAAGAAGCCAGTGGAGAAAATAAGGCATCAACGTGCAAGGCAGTTATTAGAGAGAAGGGTTTCATCCAAGGTACGGTAGGTTTCATGTGTGGAAAAAAAAGAGAAGAATGAGGTAGTGAAAACTTGATATACAGCAATAAAGTTGTTGAAGAATAAAATAAAGGGTGAAAAATCTAAATACATACATTAAGAGAAAACATGTAACAACAAATTTGGCCAGTACATTTAGGAAAAGAAAATGCTACATATTAGTAGTCAGCACGTCCTTGATGCACTATCTTGCTAAGATTAGTAGGGATACTGTCAAATGCTGCTGAGTAAAACAGAATGGAGAACACGTGTGTGTTTTGGTGGCATTGTAGAGTAGTATATCTACCGTGGAAAAAAATTTGGAAATATTCTTAACACAACAACATAACTATTGCATGGCCCATCATTTCCACTCCTGAATATACATGCAAATAAAATTATGACACCAAAAGCTTCCATATTCTTCCTTGTTTGTCACAGCACTCTTCACAGTATTAAGTATGAAAGCATGGCACCAGTGTATCTGTGTGTGTGTGTACGCACGCACACATGTGCACACACTCGAGCATGCACACACACACACACACGGATACAATGGAGCATGATAAAGAAATAAAGAAAAAATGGATCTTGCCATTTGCTGAAACATGGGTAGACACAAATGTCATCAAGCTAAGCAAAATAAGATGCACACACACACAGAGGGCGAGGGAGGGAAAGAGGGAGAGAGACAGACTCAGAGAGAGAGAGAGAGAGAGAGAGAGAGAGAGAGAGAGAGAGAGACTGAAACTGAATGAAATTCAATAAAGACCACCAAAACATAGCTAGGAGAAATTACTCATCTGTTTTTTTCTATATCATAGTAATTGCAAATTTCAATAGTTTCTGATTCACCTCATGACTATAAAAGTACAAAATTCCCAACACAAAGTGAGAAGACAAAGAGGGGCCTGTTGCTCTGATCTGATTCTTAAATTTCACACACATGTCATTTATTAGCACAATGTACCCTACTCAGAGTCACTAGGGTCAAGTCTCAGTGGAAATACTTAAGTTTAAAATGAACCTAGAATTCATCTGGCCTTTTGAAAAAAGGTATTGGGGCTGCGTTATTCCTTATTAGCTTAGATTTAACACTTCAAAAGTCAATTAGTCAAGTTACAGTTTCACATGCAGTGTTTAGGATCCAGAATTCACCCTTTTCCTTTCAAAGTAAACATGTTCATTGAGATTATACAGAGATTATCCAGGCCCGTTTTACTCATCTTTAAACTCAGGTCAACAGGCTTGCAGAGTACACTCTTCACAGACTGATGCTCTTCTAGTTTTGATGCTGTTGTTTTGAGTCAGGGCTTTCTGTTGCCCAGTGAGCAGAGCCTTCACCTCCTCTGATGCCCTCTGTCCATCCATACTTGGATTACACACCTGCATTTCACTACTCACGTTTTTCAACTTTAAACTGCTGTAAGAAATATGTAGTGTGGTGTGCTCATTTTCTTTCTGGATGTTTTCCCATGTTTATTATTATTATTATTATTAGAATTTTGATTATTGAGCATCTATCTACTGATATTTCTGAAATTTCTTTACATTTATACTCTTGCCACTTTTTAGCACACCCACACACGTACACACTCCTGCTGACCTCTTTTATCTTTTCCAGGAATCTGCGGAAAAAAATATACATTTTATTATGTGGATGCTCTGGCTATTTTTTGTCTACTAATTTTTCCCTTATTTTTAAGTTAAGAAAATCTTTTAGTGTATCTATCTACCACTGAAGTAACTGGAAAATTTCATTTTAGATAATTTATTTCCATTTAGAGTACTCTTATAATTAGTTATTTAAAAGATTCGACTTGACTTAATTTTCCTAGTTTTAGGTGTGTTTGAATAATGTTTTCTTGTATGTTTTAAGGTTTAGTTATAGATATGTCTTAAATCCATTTTTTTGCTGAATCTGATGTCTTGATCATGACCATTCTTTGTTTATTGAATACAAAATACATTATTCTGTTTCTAGCATATGTTGGGCCATTTTGAATTATTTGGGGTTACCATAGAGATTCCAGTCTCAAACTCCCGAGTTAGCTTATTGTGACTTAGATCTTGTAGCATATCTACTTCCTCAGCCTCCAAAATAATGTGAATACAGGCCTATGCCGCCACACATTTTTCTTAGATCACAAACTGCTAGTATGTGATACACTAAATAAGCACAAAGAACTCTATTTTCAACAATGAATATGTTGTGTTTGTTTTCTTTGAAAGGATAATAAAGATTTTGGATTTGATTTTTTTGTTGGTTTGAAGCATTCAAAACCAGATGCAAAAATGCAGAACTCCCACTTAAAAAAATGCCAGATGTAGTAGTGTGTGCCTGTAGTTCTAACATTCCTATAGTAAGATGTGATGTGAGGACATGTTATGATCCTGAAGTCAGCAGATCAGTTTGCTTGGAGCAGCAGACAAGAGAGACCCTGCCTCAAACATAGATGGAAAGTGAGGATCAACTCTGAACACTGTGCTCCGACATCAATACATGTTCCGTGAGACCTATACAACTGCTGTCTCTCACACACATACACATACACAAGTAAAAAATAAAATATGTGTGAAGAACCATAGGAAAAGCCCAAAGACATGTTTCCATTCATAATCCTTTGTCTCAAGAGACTATTCAAACGCATAAGCAAAGTAAACCCTTTTGGTTTTCTATTAGAACAAACTAAAGTTATTCCCACCAGAAATGCACTGCTAGACACAGTGAAAGTGGTTTTCAAAGCTGAAGGAAATGTAGCCATATGGAAACTCAATTCCTTTTAGAAGAGAACAGACTCCTAGTGACAGTAAATATGCTGGTAAATATAAAAGGCTATTTTTCTTTTAGTTACTTCTATGACTGTTGAAGCAAAAAATGCTTAGCTCTTGCTTTCGACAAAACTAAGATAATTTCCCATGAAATATGGTTTCATATATGAAGATTTATTGAAACCACCCCATCGCCTAAATAAATATGCATCATATTCACAATGTTAATTTCATCTAGTGGATTATTATTAGCACAACTGCAGAAACCTGCAGATATTTTATGGGAAAAAAACAGCTCAATTAAATACAAGCCAAAAAAAAAATCTTTTCAGATCTAAATTTTGCATCACTTCTCAAGGAAGAAAGAGATCATTAAATTATGATTTAGTCACTGGGCTCTTTGCTGATGAGAATATAAAGCACTTGGGCATTTGCATTTGAAAACAAAATGGAACAAATATAGCTAGTGCACTTCAAAATAAAAGGACTTGCATTTTGTCTAAATGTGAGCAAATTGCTTTAGGAGTACAGAGTAAGTTTCAACTGAGTACCATATGGGATTTTTTTTTTTAACCCCACAATGATTCTTGGAAAATTATTTGTGGTAGAAAGAAACAGCTAGCACTGATTAACTGATAAATATCTGACCATGAGATTAACCAAAATCTTGTACATCAGACATACTGTGTTTGGAGGGATAGTTCCTTTTTGTCCTCAGAATGGCACTGAAAAAAAATCCAAGCTAACATTATTTGGTTGAAGATTTCTGGAGAACCAGATATAATTACTAAAAATAGCAGCAGGAAATATTTGTCATAGCGCATTTTATCCAATATAGTATTATTTCCATTCATTCAGATAAACATTAGAAAACAACACTTTTAGTTTTTATAAGTACATATGCAAAATTGTAGAATAAAAATACACACAAAAAATCATAATATAGGCCAGGTGTGGTGTTGCTGGCCTGAGCCTATGGTGGAAGGATCATAAGTTGGGAGCCAGCCTACATACTTAGTAAGAATCTGTCTCAAGAGCAACAAAAAGAAAGGAAGGAAGAAAAGAAGGAAGGAAGGAAGGAAGGAAGGAAGGAAGGAAGGAAGGAAGGAAGGAAGGAAGGAAGAGAGGGAGGGAGGATAGGAGGGAAGGAGGGAGGGAGGAAGGAAGAGAAAGAAAGAAAACAAATAAAAATATCTAGTATGATTTTAAAAGACAGTAATACTGGAAAAAAAACAAAGAACATATAATATACTGATAGTCCTCATTTAGAAAATACATTTATGCTATTTTTCTATATACCTGAGAAATAGACTTATCAATACAATAGAGAAAATACAAGTTTTCATTAAATGCTACTTAATTTAAGTAAAAGGCAATTTGATATCTTTCTTTTACTCTAATACTGCCTAGAAACCTTGCTGTGCTTTAATTAGTGCTTGTCCTATGCAAGTCAAATATAGTAAAAATAAAAAATGTCTTACCCAAATATGTTGTGGAGTATAAATAGCAAGATGTTAAGATCCTTTAAAATCCTTTTGAAATAGCTTTGAATTGCTAATGTGATGCTTGCAAAGCTTTACTTAGACCATCTTCAGATGGTTAAAGTATAAAGTTTGGGTGATTATAAATATTAAATATAAAAAAATCACCAGTTGTGTTAGATTTTGAAGGTATTAGTAGGCAATTGACTTCTCTGAAAGTTTGTGAATAAATCTTGAGGTATGTTCCATGCTTGACAGACTACACACATCCATTATAAAGTACCAAGAAGAAAGGATTCCCATGCCAACCTTTAAACCCTCAACAGGAATTTATTCCAGCCATAACTCCACACCAAATGACAGAGCAAACCAGCATAGAATGGGGACTCCAGCAAAGGGATTGTTTATGGAAGGGTCAGCAAAGGTTTCCAGTAAAAGACTGTTCGAAGCCCCAGTAGTCTGTTCTGCTTTACATTTAGGCCAATAAACTCCTAGCCTTGAAGTTATTGGGTTTTCTCAGCATCACGTGATCAAAGCTGTAAGGTAAAACAGCCCCCCTTTAGAGTTACCAGAAAGAGAGAAAACACAATCTAGCCCAGGAATAATGACTGTGGTTTGTTCACATTCATTAGCAAGTGAAGTGGCCTCCTTGGGAATTGGTGGTTAAATGGAATTCCAGTCGTGAGGAACATCACCAATTGTGTACTTACTACTGTCAGTTGGCATAGTCGTGTATATTTGTCAAAGATAGATGGCTTTGTTTTTGCTCTTGATTCCCAGGAGATGGATCTTTAGTAAAAGGATATCTTGAAACAAAACCAACCAACCAACCAAACAAACAAAAAATGACACAATAAAAGCCTCAAACTGTGTTACTTATTAGAGCAATTATGTTACATATTTAATTAAGAAAATAATAATCCTGTAACAAGAGGCAGCAGTGGCTCTAAAAAAGGAATAACGTGATTCAGACTAAGAAAGCCAAGACTATGGGTTTCTTGAGTAAAACCTGTACTACCTGTTAGGGTGTAATGGTAACGTTAATGGCACATAAAAAGGTCTTTAAACATGTAAAAGGAAATGGGAAAGTACAGACAGGCATGCACACAGCAAACAGTTGACAACCATAGAACTAAGGCTCTGCATAAATCTGCTGGATGCCCAAGTGAAGACTGAGGTGAGATTTACTAATTACCCTAGTTGCTTTCATAAATAGGAAAAATGGCCTGAAACACCATCTGAATTGTCATTAATTTAAATGTTTACATATGCTCATGTACACACATATAATAACACAATGTGTGTTTACTAAACATATAATTGCCCTCAAAAGAGATTGATTATTTTCTAAATATTTGGAATAAATTGATCATTAACACACCTCAAAGTTTCTTTGTGTGAATAAAATAATTAGGGTTAAAGTCAGAGAGGCCATCTTGGATACATTCAAGAAATAGCATTTTCTCTCTCATCTGGAGTTGAAGAGATTCCCTGCCTCTTAACTATCCAATCCTAACTAAGAGGTAGCCTGCAGAGATTATCAGTTTGACCCATTATAGGGATCCTTTTCATCTCAAATGCAGCTCAGATAACACTGTGTGGAGACCTACTCAGGCCCTGAATCAAAGTGCAGCATCCTGCTATGAGTTGGATGGCATGCCTCAGGGGGGGGGGAAAGCCTTCCAACTGCAAGTGTGTATGACTCTCCCTAGGTAAAATGCTTTCCCTTGGGGTACTTTCTGTCTTTAACACATCAATGTAGTGGTCTGATTCTTCTATTTTATTGAGGCCCTTAATAAATACAGGCTTGACACTGTGGCTGACCATGTTACAAACACAACTTATTTTATTCTGAGAGGCAAACTATTAAGGGTTTATGGATGGCTCCATAGCCTTCATAGTCATAATATGCAATCAGAGCCACAAATCTGTCTTAGGAATATCAAAGAAGATGTTTCCATTTCAATTTTTTTCTTCCATTGTTGGAGTCAACAGTGGCATATTTGTGCCTAAGCAGAAGCCAGTAAAGGGATCAATTACACTAAACTGGCAAACACTATACACACACACACACACACACACACACACACACACACACATATATATATATATATATATATATATATATATGCAGATGATCTGATGTAGGTCCTGTGAATCCTGTAAGTTCATGTAAGGTTTGTTAATGTTGATTTAGAGGACCTTGTTCTCTTGACGTCCTCTTTACCCCCTGGCTCTTAACCTTATTTTGCCCCCTTTTTCTTGGAGTCTCCCTATTCCTACAGGAAGAGATTTGATAGGGACATCCTATTTAGAGCTGCATGTTCCAAGATCCCATGTACTGTGTTATGTTTGGCTAGAATCTCTGGATTTGTTCCTGTCTGCTACAGGAGAAATTTCTCTGATGATGGCTAAGCAAGGTATCGATTTAAGAATATAGCAACATACCATTACTAGTCATTGTATTGCTATGTTCTTCTTCTCTTCTCTTCTCTTCTCTTCTCTTCTCTTCTCTTCTCTTCTCTTCTCTTCTCTTCTCTTCTCTTCTCTTCTCTTCTCTTCTCTTCTCTTCTCTTCTCTCCTCTCCTCTCCTCTCCTCTCCTCTCCTCTCCTCTCCTCTCCTCTCCTCTCCTCTCCTCTCCTCTCCTCTCCTCTCCTCTCCTCTCTTCTCTTCTCTTCTCTTCTCTTCTCTTCTCTTCTCTTTTCTTTCCATTCATTCATTCATTCATTCATTCATTCATTCATTCATTCATTTTTTAAGAACAACAATATTTGGTTTTACTCTAAAGTCCCTGGGTTAACTAGTCTCTGGTTCTTGGACATCCAAGCGGTGTTTTATATGGGTTTTATCTCATGGAGTGGGTTTTAACTCAAATCACATCTTAGTTGCTTATTCTAACAAGGTTTGTGCCACCATAACCCTAGTAGATCTTGAAGACTGGATACTATTGTAAATCATAGGATTTGTGGTTGTCATGGTGTTTATACCATGTGTAACATATGCCACCTCCATATAGACACAAGATATTCTCTAGACAAATAATCTCGTCTGGAAGATGAGAATCAATCTATCTCAAGATCCAGCTATACCACTCCTGAGTATGCACTCAAAGGATGTTTCATTCTACCACAAAGACTTTCGCCCAACCATGTTCACTGTTTATCTATTCATGAAGTCCAGAAATTGGAAATGGCCTAGATTCCTTCAACAGAACATCAGATAAAGAAAATGTGGTACATTTAAACAATGGAGTGTTAGCCATTAAAAATGATGTCATAAAATTCATAGGTGAATGTGTGAAACTAGTAAAAATTCATCCTGAGTGATGTGTCTAGAAAGACAAATGTAGTATGTACCGTCTTATATATAAATATTAGCTGTAAAATCAATGACAACCAAGATCTAATCTTTAGAATGACAGAGGTAAGATTTATAGCATTAGAGGTACTGGAAGGTACAGACAGATCTTGCTCTGAAAGGAAAATGCAATACATATTTATGGATAGTAAGGAGCACTGGTACAGAAGGATCAAGTAGAGAATAGGGAGAAGGACAAGGGAGGAAATACAGGAGGAGAGTTAAAATTAAGGGACATTTGACAGGCAGTATAGAAACCTAGTACTGGGAAAGCTTCCTAAAAGAGGTCACAAGATACTGGGGAGACGTAGACCCATCTGGATATTTCCACACCAAAATTCTTAATCATCATGAAAACTGAACTCAGAATTATAATTGATTTTGTACTTCATAGCAATGGGAATGACATGAAGCTACTGCCTTTAGTATTGTCTTGTAACAAAGTACTGCACATTTTTAAATAAATAACAAGATAGATGCTGTCTCATCCTACCAGGAAATAAAAATGACAAAAGGAATTTAGTTTCCCCGGAATGATGTAACTCATAATTCCTGATTTTTTGTCATAATCATAGAAGTTGTTTTTCAATAATGTCCATTTGAAGAATGTCTCCCATGTACCAAAAGTAAGTGCAAAACAAGGCACTCTTTCCCCATATATCCCAGTGAAGTTCATAGTGGGAAGTTACACAGTGATCTGGCAGAGAATGCATAAAGGAATAAGAGGATCATGATATGATTTATAAGCCATTATAAAATTAATTCTGTTATGTTATTCTGCTATTCAAAATCTAAGCCAGAGCACTGCAAACAGAAGGGAGTGACTATGTGTGTTGGCTTGTTATTAGATATCATCATAGTCACTGCTAAGGAGCCCCATTTAAAAACATGAAACCAGTAGAAGAGACATAGCACACTCTAATTTTTCTTTATCATCATCACCCCAGATGGCTCACAGTAGCTCTTAATTCTGTATAGCCTTTAAGTAGCAAGGGTCTTTTCAGTTTCTACAAATAATATTCATGGCAGTATTAGTTAATGGCTGACCTGCATTGGGGTTCATTAGATATTTAATATAGTGGTATGCTATGCAAAAACCAATGCTTGAAAGATTAAAAAGCTTTGCCTATTGTAGGTATGCACAACTCTCCTGCCAATGACCGCATCTATCTTCCCAGAACATCTATTAAGTGTACATAAGACAAATGAATAAGAAAAGGGTTAGGCTATCAATTTGTATGCAGAAAGGAGTATTAAAAACAGGAGAACCAGGTATGATGACTCATGTCTATAATCTCCATATTAGAAAGTTAGAGGCATGAGGATCACCCATGATATCCAAGTCAACCTAAGCTATATAGTGAATTCCAGGCCAGGCTAGGACACAAAGTGAGACTATGCCAGTTTTTGGCCTTTGCTTTAGCTTTTATTTATTGTGTCAACTTGACCCAAGCTAGGGACACCTGGGAAAAGAGAACATTGGTTGAGAAAATGCCTTCACCACATAGGCCTGCAGGCAAGTCTATGAGGCATTTTCTTGACTGATGCAGGAGTGTCCTGGTCATTATAGACAGTGCCATTTCTGGGTAGATGGTGGCAGTTGTATAAAAAACCAAGATGCATGAACCAGAGAGGAAAACAGCAAACATCCACTTCCCCTCTGCTACAGTTTCTGCCTTCACGTTTCTGCTGGACTTCCTGCCTGAGTTTTCTCTGTTGTCCCTCGGTAATTAAGTATGAACAGAGAATTGTAAGCTGAAATAAAACTTTGCCTCTCCTCATTGTGTTTGGTCATGATTTTATCACATCAATAGAATATAAACTAAAACATTGTTGAAACAATACAAATTAACATATATATATATGTTAATTTATATATGATATATATATATATATATATATATATATATATATATATATATATATATATACCACCAAAGTCTAATTTGGGAAACCAATGACTTGTATTGGGGTTACTTACAAGATAAGAGATGAGGGGTTACTTACAGAAGCAGAAATGACAAGAAGACAAATCTATCACCAAAGCCAATCTCAACATCCAGGATGGGTGATAGCTCACAGAGCTGGGAAGTCTGACCATAGTGCTCAAGCCTGCAGGCAGCTTAAGAATTTGAAGTGTGTTTTTTCTGATGCTTCAGAATGTACAGACAGACAAGAGATAGTTTCTGCTTCTTCTGGGTAGCTGGTCTGGTATGAGAGTTTCCTTTGCAGCTTGACTCTGCTGCATCTTCTAGGAACTCTTGGCTTTTGTTGCTTACTTTGGCAGGAAAGGGCCTAAAGAATCTGGTCAGTTTCAGTGACTTTCTGAAGCTGTTTTGAGTTGTTTACCTTCTTTCTTAAGGATCTTCCTGAAAGATGGAATGTTTTAAACGTGGAGGAAAGTGCTTTACAATAAAAATTGTATAAATAAAAGTAGGAGAGAAGAATGGCAAGGAGTAACTGTACAAGAGGGATAAAAAGAAGTCACTGTTGAATGAAAAAAAGAACAGTAGTAGTTCTGATACCTAGAAATACCATTATATTGAGGATGAAATTATTGAGAAGGGTAAATTATTACTAAACTACTACTGACTTCTTAATAAGCCCCACAGAGGGACTCAATTGATCTATACAAAGATCAAATTTCTGAATTTCTTACTGTGTGTGTGTGTGTGTGTTTCTGTATGCATGGGGTGTATGTGTATGGAGGGTATGATGTGTGTGTTCTGTTTGTGTTTGGTACAGTGTGGTGTGTGTATGTGTGTGTGCAAGTACAAGATATTGAATGTCTTTGTCAATCACTCTCCTCTGTATCTCATTAGCATTAAACTAGAAGCCAAATGTTTAGGCTATGATTTCTGATTAGAGAATTCTAGAGAGGTAGCTCACTAATACTCTTATCCCATTCTGGGGTCACAGGGCCACACAACTCTGGCTGGCTTTTTATAAGATTGCTGAAGATTCTAACTCAAGTACAAAGCCCAAAACAATTAATCCCCATCCATTTGGTCAAAAAAATATTTTTAACATTCTGTTCTAGACTTTCCAGATTGCAACAGCTATTTATTGTTAAATCTACAAATCCAAGAGGTCTTTCTGGTAGACTTGATACCAACATGCCTTATCTCAAGTTAGCTATTTCTTCCCTCTTGTCTGTTATGCATAACTTTGCACACTAAAAGTCTGGTAAGCCATGATGCAAAGGTGACCAATGTAGTCAACATTCCATTCTCTTGCTGTTCCTAGGTACAAAGCTGTAGTAGATTTCCAGGGATGCCTTCCTTGTGCTTGAATTCTGTCCAAGAGAGCATAGAAGAAAGAAGTATTTGATAGTCAAGACGAACTATATGACACTCCTTCCAGTAATGTCTGTTTCTGTCCATGTGGTAAAATAGTACAGTACCAAGAAAAATATGGAAATCTCCAGAGAGCTTGAAGAGATAGTTGGGCTAGAAATTTAGGTCAACTGGTAGCAATGCTTATTGTGTAAGCATGGAAACATGGGTTTGTTCACCGAAACCCACAGTAAAAAGTAGCATATGGTAAATAGATGTACCTATAATCTTAATGATGGAGAGGCAGAGAGGAGTAATTCTCTGGGATTCACCTACCAGCCAACAACTTAGCTTACTTGGTGGACCCCAGACCAGTTGAGACCTGATGAAAAAAAATGAGAACTGAGGAGAAACAACACCTCAAGTTTTACATGTATGCACAAAAACACAAGGTCACACTGGTACTTGTATTCATATATGTTCCTGCACACACACACACACACACACACACACACACACACACACACAGAGAGAGAGAGAGAGAGAGAGAGAGAGAGAGAGAGAGAGAGAGAGAGAGAGAGAGGTAGAAAGAGAATGAGAAGACATCCAACTTTGAATGATCACAATAAGCATAAAATAATTTTATAAAATTCTATTCCATAGAGCCGCTGAACTATATTTAAATCCAAGCCACTAGGATTTTTTTGTTTCTAATAGCTATCATTAAATATCTTGACTAATAAAATACTCAAAGGTATGTGTGCTTCTCCAGACAAAATGACAGCATTCCAAGCATAACTCTCTGGTCATTAAGAGAAAATAATCATTTCCTTTTCAGAGTCTGAACCATCTAAATGCGCATCTACGTACACTGATCAGTAATTATTCAGCTCTTCTAGGGGTCTATTTTCACTGTTTCTGTGAAATGTATTATACTGCTTTGTTAAGGTTCTCATGACAGAACATTACAGTCCAGGGAACATAAACAACAGAAATTCATCATCTCAAAGTCTTAGAGGCTCACATCTGCAATCAAGGTATGTGCCAGGTGAGTTAGCCCTGAGGCCCTTTTCCTTGGCTTAAATATATCCATTCTGTGTCTTCGTAATGATCTCCCTTCTGTCCCTTCATATAAGAGTCTTTCTTTATAAAAATATCTGATTAGGATTCAACCTGGCAGCCACAGTTTAACTTCTGTGCTTTCTTTAAGACCCTATTTTTTATTGCCAAAGACAGTAGCATTTGGAGATACTGCTGTTCACTGTTTCAAAGTGATAACTGGACATCCAAGTTGTAAACATTCAGAAATGTCAGGAGCAAAGAATCAATCAGTATTTTCTCTTCTGTCCTTTTACCCCCTCCCCCATAGTTGTTGCCACCTACTCTACAGGCCAGTTTTGGATGAAGGAAGTACAAAGATTTCAGTTACCGTCTTCTCGATTTTTCTCATGTCAACTTTCCTCCACCTCCAAATAATGCTGCTAACTACTATATAATAACCATCATATATCACTTCAGCCAATCTTTACAGTCTTTACTAATGTCTACAACTTCTTTCTCTGGTTACAGGTGGAGATAAACGGATCACTGAGAACTGGATCATCTCCATCAGGGCCACACACATGAAAAGTAACAGAACACACTTGAACTTGAATTTGTCTTCTCTGATCTAACATGTATTTTACACATTCATGCAGAAACTTTCTATCTGAGAGCATGGCACCCATGAGCTTTGATGTATGGGATTCATGCTAGATTGCAAATAGTGTTCGGCCATTCTATCAGATGCCAACATATGTGTGTGCAGTACAAGGTCATTTTAGGAGGGTGGAGGAAGCTGTTCATTTCACTTGAGGACAGCCATGTATTAGCTTCTCATCCTATGTATGGTCTACTGTATTAAGTGGATGCCTCACAAAGCCCATGCAAATTAAGGTGGAAATGATGATTGTTGCCAATGTTGCATCATAAGCAACAGTAGAATTCTTATATGATAGATTACCATCTATTTAAAAAGACACATTAATAAAAAAATTAAGTTTTTTATTATAGTTTCACTCATAATTTCTTCCCTCTTACCTATAGTGTCAGGATTTTTGTGATTTTCAAACACAACTTGAATCATTTTTGCAATGCAAACCGATTAAGGAACTTAATGCTATTAGTTATGTAAATGACCTACGTGTGATTTATTGATTTCAATATGAATATGTACCAAATTTAAAACTGGTTTTATCCAAAAGTAAATTTGTGGAACAGTGGACGATCTTATTCGAAAAATCAAGCATTTATTTCAACTCGTGTGACTCCAAGTGAACTGCTGAGATAGATAATCATCTAGGTACCAGTCACTTTTACTATAATAGATTCAGACAATGTTGGTGCATGCGTGTATGTGTGTGTGTGTGTGTGTGTGTGTGTGTGTGTGTATGTGTGTCTGTGTGTGTGTGTGTGTGTAGGTACCAGTCACTTTTACTATAATAGATTCAGACAATGTTGGTGCATGCGTGTGTGTGTGTGTGTGTGTGTGTCTGTGTGTGTGTGTGTGTATGTGTGTCTGTGTGTGTGTGTAGGTATCAGTCACTTTTACTATAATAGATTCAGACAATGTAGGTGCATGCGTGTGTGTGTGTGTGTGTATGTCTGTGTGCGTCTGTGTGTGTTTGCATGTGTGTAATGCTACTGATTGTCTGTATTGTGACTTCCACTTCCAAAGAAAGAGCAGAGTTGTTAAATCAATATTACTATTAAAGCTGCATCATTAATTAGTAATATATTTCCAGACTTCAGAAGGCAATGACACATGAATCAGCACCTATGTACTGTACCTAAGGGGTTGACTTCATGAAAGAGCAATTTCGTGATCAATGAAGTTATAAAAACAATAACAAAAAGATCACAGCAATGGTCCAAATTGATTTCCTTCAAATAACACAAGTGCATTTGCATATATCCCATTCAAACCTTCCTTTATCTTTGATGTTAGCAGTATTCTTACAGGAGCTTAAAGCTCAATTCACAGAACTTCTTTTCCCAGTTGTATCCTGGGCAGTCTATAAAAGGAAAATTAGCCTCTGGACCCTAAGTGAGAATCTTCCCACTTCCAGTGAGCTGTCTCGGTTTGACAGAAATGCATCTGGGCAGAGATGTATGTAGTTGTGTTCTTCAGAACGAAGAAGTGCTTACACTGCATTTAGAAGGCATGTTGATAAAAGGCAAATGAGGTCTAAATTTAGCTTGAACTGTGGTGAAGTGGATAAAGAGTGATTATAGCTATTTGTTCTGATAAGGTTAGTAGCTCGGATCATGACCTCTTGAGAAAAATAAGATGGAGTGTTGTAATGGATTTTTCTTAATCTAATGTAGAAATGACATTGAATGATGGTTCTTAATTAGCATCCTCCTCTTCACCTGCATTTGGTGAGACACCCCCACGTTTGCCTATATCATCTGTGAAATGCAAGGCTAAGCCTGAAAAGGCATGCTCCATTTTTTTTTCTTTATAATGAGGGAGTAAGTGCAACAAATTTAAATTGGTTCTGTGCAAATGAAGAAAGAGATGTTGGTTTCCATTGTGCACACACGAAGCAGGTTTGGATTACAAGGTCCTAGGAATTATAGAAAATGGATCCAGCACAAAACATGTAGCTCCATTATAAAATAAAACTGGCCCTGAGCTTATTAGCTATCTCTTATAGGATATAACAAAAAGCACAGAAAAGAAGTAAGGGAGTAGAAGCTGACTGTTTTCAAAGGCTTTGTGCTTTAAAAGTATGGACCTCCTATGCATATTAGTTCATCTTATGTTTAATGATGCAAGGAATGAGTGCCAGATTTATTTTCTTCTTACTGCTTAATGAAACAGCCTAGCATCCAACATTCTACTTTGTGAAATAAGAAAGATAAAAGAATATACAATTCTGAAAGTCCTTCTTCAACTAATCTATTGTCTGGTTCTTGACCTCCAGCTTACACAGTCTGTTGTTCTAAAGCATGTTAAACTTCTTTGAGTGTTTCCTTTGGCTAAATGGCTATCAAAGGCTCCAGAAAAGGGTAGGCGGCTTGGTTGGGGCAGACAGGAGGGGGAGAGAGGTATGGGGCATGCTGTACCAACCCATGCTTTGAGATAACATCGTATCAAGAATTAAATTCAGCATTCAGAATCCATTATGCATTCTTATCTTTAAAAACAACCTAAAGCTGGTAATTCTGAAAAAAAAAATCTGGATAGATAAATGGAAAACCAGTTTCTGTTGTCCTCAGAACAGGCTGGTGAATCCCTGCTGGATCATGGAAATTAACCATTTCCCAAAAACCAACCTCTTCTTTTTGCCCTAGGATAACCTGATCAAATTTCCTGGCTTCATTTTCTCTATTGGACTAGCAGTAATGTGAAACCGAAGAAGCCCTGTCAGATCTAAAGCTAATTTCAAAGGCAAGTCAGCTCCTTGGGGAAATGTCTGCCATGTGAAGGCAAGATTGTGTTAATAGTTAAATCCCATTTTCAAATGCCACCAACTGTCTTAAGAGAAAGTGATAGTATACAGAGAGTCGGAAAAGGTGAGCAAACAACCTGAGGGGGAATGAATCGGGATGAAGAGGAGCAAAAATAAATAAAAACAAACCATTAAATGGAGAAGGAAGAGAATTTTAGGTACAAGGGAATGTAAAAGAAACAAAATTTGTGCATGATTTAGATTGGTTAACTTGGAATCCAAGGTTGTATATGAGGATTGTACACAAACAACCAAAACATTCTTTATTTTGACTTGTATGTAGAAATGCTCATTCAAGGAGATACTCCAAAATACTTCTCAAGCTATTCTAGTTGAATATATAATTCTGTATTTTTGTAAGAGAAGGCACAATAAGGATAATAGTATTATTTGTCTTTCATTTATCTGTTATAATTAAGGTTGACTGAAAGGATCATAATATGTAAGAATTCTAATGAAAATAAAGGTGCATTGTTAACAATGAAATGGATTAATAATAAATCAGTTTTATAGCTTTGATGGGCATAAATCCAATATAAATCCTAGCAAAAATATAAGGATGCTACATAAAAATTATTGTTTACATAAGAAGTGTCCCAACTGCTTGTCTGAGATTCACTTATTCTGAAAATTTCAAATAATCAAAGGAAAAATGAAAGATTATCTTCAGTTGTTTAATGAGCCACACTGTGCAGTGTGTATAAGACACAAATCACAATTTCATGTCTAAAATCCTTGTCTATCCTCATGCTTATAACAGAATCATTAAAGCTTGCAATTAGTCTTTCTTCCTCCTGTGTTATGTGTGCTTGTGTGTGTGTATGCATACCTATAAGAATATTCTTTGCTTGTATTGAGAGTGAAATATCTGAAACAAAAAGCCATTATTGAAAGAACTCTGGCCAGAATGGTTCTAACAAGCTTCACCTTTTTCCCCAATTCCCTTTGCCTTGCTAAAACTGTTACGTTACTTTCCTAAACTAGCTACCAAGCTCTAGTCCCTTATTTGGCCACTTCCTTCTGTGGAGGATGGTTAGCAAGGTCCACCTATCAAAAGCCTTCTTTGGTTCACCTAATGAACACGCCCAATCAAAATACATCACTGCATTCTAGTCTATTCTAACACAGAATAGACTTTTCTTTTCTTAAAAGTTACACCTGCTTGCTTGTATGGAGAGTTTGCAATCCCACCAGCAATGGAGGAGTGTTCCTCTTTCTGTATATTCTCCACAGCATGTCCTGTCCCTTGAAATTTTTATCTTAACTGTTCTGATGGGTATAAGATGGAATCTCAGGGTCATTTTTGATTTGCATTTCTTGGATGACTAAGGATGTTGAACATTTCTTTAAGTGCTTCTTCACCATTGGAGATTCCTTTGTTGAGAATTCTCTGTTTAGCTCTATACCCCATTTTAAATTGTGTTATTTGGTGTTTTGTTTTCTAACTTCTTGAGTTTTTTTATATATATTATTAATATTAGCCCTCTGTCAAATGTAGGGCTAATGAGATTTTTCCCGTCTTCAGACTGTTGTTTTGTCTTATTGGCAATGTCCTTTGCCTTACAGAAGCTGGAGAAATCTCTAGGATGTGCCAGGGATTTGAGATGAAGGAGGCTTCCAGGAGTCAATGTGGGTGACTTAAGCTGAGATACATAACGCTGGGGATATGGAACTTGAAGCAGGACCAACAGGGGAGGGATGAGGATGCCAACCCATCCACAATACTTTCGACCCCAAGTTTGTTGTGTCTAAAAGAAATGCAGGGAGCCAGAGATGGAGCCGAGAATGAGGGAATGACCAACAAATTACTGGCCCAGCTTGAGACCCATCCCATAGGCAAGCATCAGTCCCTGACATTATTAATGATATTGCTATGCTTGCAGAAAGGAGCCTAGTATAACTGTCTTCTGGAAATCTCCATTCAGCCGATGATTGAAACGGATGCAGAAACTTACAGCCAAACATTGGACCGAACTCAGGGACCTGGAAGAGTTTAGGGAATGATTGGGGGCCCCAAAGGCAATATGAACCACACAGGAAGACCAACAGAGTCAATTAATGTGGTCCCTTGTGGGCTCTCAGAGATGGAACAACCAACCAAAGAACATACACAGACTGGACTGAGCTCCCTCCCCAGCACAAATATACCAAAATTGTAGCTCAGTCTTCATGTGGGGCCCCCAACAACTGGAATGGGAAGCTTTCCCTAAATTATTGCCTGTCTTTGGAATCTGTTCCCCTAACTAGGCTGCCTTTTCTGACCTCAGTGGGAAGAGGATTTCCTAACCCAGCTACTTGTTGTGCTGGGAGGTATGGGGGTGGAGGGAGGGCGGGAGACCTGCTCAGAGGAAAAGGGAAGGATAGAAGGGGGGAGGGGACTGTGTGAGCATAGGTTGGGCAGGAATGGGGGAGCGATTGGAAAGTAAAATGAATAAAAGTAAATTAACTATGGGATGGATCCCCAGGTATGGCAGTCTCTAGATGGTCCATCCTTTCATCTCAGCTCCAAACTTTGTCTCTGTAACTCCTTCCATGGGTGTTTTGTTCCCAATTCTAAGAAAAGGCAAAGTGTCCACACTTTGGTCTTCGTTCTTTTTGAGTTTCATATGTTTTACAAATTGTATCTTATATCTTGGGTATTCTCATAATCAGCCTCCAAATGCTGACACCATTGCATACACTAGCAAGATTTTGCTGACAGGACCCTGATATATCTCTCTGTTGTGAGGCTATTCTTGGGACTAGCAAACACAGAAGTGGATGCTCACAGTCAGCTATTGGATGGAACACAGGGCCCCAATGGAGGAGCTAGAGAAAGTACCCAAGGAGCTAAAGGGATCTGCAACCCTATAGGTGGAACAAAAATATGAACTAACCAGTACCCCCCAGAGCTCGTGTCTCTAGCTGCATATATATCAAAAGATAGCCTAGTCGGCCATCAGTGGAAAGAGAGCCTCATTGATCTTTCAAACTTTATATGCCTAAGTACAGGGGAATGCCAGGGCCAAGAAGTGGGAGTGGGGTGGGGAGGAGAGTGGGGGCAGGGAGGGCATGGAGGACTTTTGGGATAGCATTGGAAATGTAAATGAAGAAAATACCTAATTAAAATTTAAATTAATTAATGGAAAAAATAAAAGTTACACCTGAAAGGTCATTGGCTGTTGTTTTTCTGCCTGAGTTAGAAAGCAGCCACTGTAACCTTTTTTCCTGGTTTAATAAACAATCTCTCTGTGAAAACAGGTGGTAGGATATGGTTTGTGCCTAATCCAGAGTCTGAAAGGGAACGTCCACTGTGGGGAGTCTCCTAACAATTATAACAATAGCTAGCCTAGCAGCTGTGGATGCTTCGATGCATTTTGGATCTCCTAATTAGGTGGAACTGTAGTAATGATTCCAAATTTTCTTCGATCTTAGAAACATTTGCATTTGTACTTCATTAAGGTTATGCAAACCCAGGCAAGTATTTAATTAAGAAATTATCCAGATTGTTCACAAAAAGAAATGGTGTGTGTGTGTGTGTGGTGTACTTATGAGTGTGTGTGTGTGTGTGTGTGTATGTGTGTGTAAGAGAGAGAGAGAGAGAGAGTGAGAGAGAGAGAGAGAGAGAGAGAGAGAGAGAGAGAGAGAGAGAGAGAATGAGAGAGAATGATACAAAAGCCAGAAGGCAGATATATAGAATGAGAATACTAATCTTGAATATCAGCTATTCTTTGCAGTTAACTTTCCAGAGAGTTATTCTTGTGTTGGCTGTATGCTACCGCAACACTCCCATGATTATCCTGTGGTTAACAAAGAAGAAGCTTGCTTCTGGGACATGAGTCCGGGGCCCTCCAGATGTTAAGTATGTGTTTCATCACTGAAACACCCTCTCCATTCCTCACACTCACTATCTGGCACATGGGTTGGATAAGTTTAATAACATATGATGCCTGTAAGGCATTACTGTGTCTGTATCTAAGCAATAAAGCTTGTATACCATCTCTCTTTTTTCCTAAAAATCTATTTACTTGGCTTTATTTATAGTTTACACATTGTCTTACAGTGGATATTAGTATCCCATAGTCTAGCATCCTGCCAATCCTAGAATAAGGATTAGTTGATCCATAATAATCACAGTCATAATGGCTCATAAGCACTCAAATGTTCACTGAGAACTGAGGCCACTTCTAAATTATGTACTTGTTTGTTTTGTGAGACAGGGATTCTCTCTGTAGCCTTGACTGTTTTAGAACACACTCTGTAGAACAGGCTGGCCATGAACTCAGAGATCCATCTGTCTGTGACTCCTGAATGCTGGGATTAAAGACCTCATTTCTAAAAAAAGAAAAAAAATAGTAATATTCATTTACTAATTAAAACAATTTAGTAAACTTGATGTGTTGCCAGTCACATTTTTTATTTATAAAGCTTTTTATCAGATGCTTCCTTTTACATAAATCATTCACATAAAGAGAAGTAAAACCAAGTGTAGCAGCAGCAGCAGTAGCAGCAGCAGCAGCAGCAACAGCAGCAGAAACAGCATCAGTAGAAACAGCAGCAGCAGAAACAGCAGCAGCAGCAGCAGCTTATATTGGTACTTTGAGTCCGGTCGTAAAAAGTTCTGACTTTATTAGCTATTAGAGAACATTTTGAAGGGCATGAGAGAAATCAAGGATTCATTGTCAAGACAAAATCCTTTAAAAAATGTATTCTTTTTCCAACTTTTAATTTTTAGAGACTACCACTATGGATGAATATGGTTCAAATATATTCTGTTTGGAGATACTGTAAAAATATGATAACATGTATGCATGCTAAAACAACAACTATTTTTTCCAGCCCTAGACTGCTTTTGTCTGTTGTTCACTAAATGCTCTGTATAACACCTTACACAAAGTTCAAGTCCAAGAGGATCAAGGACCTCAAAATAAAACCAGATACATTGAGTCTAATAGAAGAGAAAGTGGGAAAGAGCCTTGAACTCATTGGCACAAGGGGAAATTTCCTTAACAGCTGACCAATGGATCAGACTCTAAGATCACAATTGAAAAATAGGACCTTATGAAACTGAAGAAACTGTATAAGGCAAGAGACACCTTAAACAGGACAAGTTGGCAACCTACAGATTGGAAAAATCTTCACTAACACTACATCTGATAGAGGGCTAATATCCAAAATATATAAAGAAGTTAACCTCCAAATAACCAAAATAACCCAACTTAAAAATGGGGTATAGAGCTAAACAAAGAATTCACAAGGGAAGAATTTTGAATGGCCAAAGAGCATGTTCAAAGTTGTTAATCATCAGGGAAATGAAAATCAAAACAACAGTGAGATGCCACCTTATACTAATCAGAAGAGCTAAGATCCAAAACTCAAGTGACACCACATGCTGGTGAGGATGTGGTGAAAGAGGAACACTTCTCCATTGCTGGTGGGGTTGCCCACTGGTAGAACCATTTTCTGATACTTCCTCAGAAAATTATAATAGATCTAACTGAAGATCTAGCTATACCACTCTTGGACATATACCAAAAGCTGTCCCACTATGCCACAGGGCAGGTGCTTTGCTATGTTCATAGCTAGTCTCATTTTATAAAGGAGGGAGAGGATAAGTCCATGAATCATTTTTCCAACTCCAGTTGCATGCATGGGAAATCTCCACTAGCTCTGATTTGCTTCAAATGTTGTTCTTCATACAATCTATACCCACCATGTACATTTTAGTTAACAGTTGACCCACTCTGGCTTACACACTATTTTTAAAATCTGGAAAAGTGAAGTTTCTCAGAAAGGAGAGGAAAATATTCTAAAACTGAAGTCCCTTATAAGTTAATGTTTCAACTAGATCTTGATCCACATACATATTTCCAATCTTCAACTTGAATGTAGTGAAAAATTGTATTGTTCTGATCTGGGTATTATAAAAGAAGAGTTGTAATTTTAATATCCAGAGTGATAATTAAAAATTAGGTATTTTATTAAAAATTAGGAGATGTCTCAGCAGTTAAGAGAAGTTGATGCTCTTGAAGAAGACCAAGAATAGGTTCCCCAAAACTGCATGATCTCACTATTGTCTGTAATTCCAAGGAATTACAGGAATCTGACAACCTCTCTGGCCTCCATAGTTGCTTTGTGCATGTGGCTCACTTATACAGCGCACGTGGTATACTTTAACACATAAAATAAAAATAATAAACACTTTAGAAATAATTACTCTGTGCTAATTAAAACTACTATAATCTGTATGTCCGTGTAAAGGCATCAAGTAAGCATCTAGAAAGTAAAAGCATAATGATAGACTTGTAAGAAACAATTCTATATAATGATAGACTTGTAAAAAACAATTCTAAGGTACAATTCTAGAAGAAACCATTGTAAAGCAAAGATCAGTGGAAAGGACTTGTAGCCAGCTGGTAAAGCAGTATGCAATCAGTAAACTGTAATTTCAGCACCTTGCAGTCTTGAGAATTTGTTATGTGAACCAAGATGAGGAACTTTTAGATTTCTCACACTACTAAGTCTGAAAGAGAAGTCTGTTCAAGAAAACACAGCTACAAAATGACTGAGAATAGATTAAGCCCTGGTCATCAAACACTGCAGTGATTTCTCATAATATTTCTACTTTGCTGAATTTAAAAAAGGATGAAATATAATTCCCTTAATTCAGGGAAGAATTAACAACCCTGAGTTGTTGAAATGTTGTGCCTTCCATGTTTAAGCAATTCTTGATTAACACTGTGCAAACTTAAAATTTTAATACCAGAGAAAGTTCACTTAAAGTAACAGGTGTATGGATAGAATTATTCTTTTAATAAAATCCTTTTCAAAAGAATAGTCATAAATTAAATTACAGAACCCATTACTATAGCCCAGGTGACGTTTCTACAGCTCATAAAGCACTGCCATACTTGAAAATAAAACTGATTTTACTGAGTGAATAGGAATGGAAAGTTCTAGCTTAAAAAAAAAAAAAAAAAAAAAAACTACTACTGTTTCAACACCAAAGTGCCACCTGTCACATTGCAACACACCTCCTCTAACAGCTGGTGAAGATGATCCACATTTTTATTTTAAAGAGTAACTTAGCATTTCTTACCTCCCTGTGCATCTGACTATTTAGCACCAGTGATCACCCTTTATCAGCAAAGCTGAACCTGGCAATAACTCAAGGCCCTTCACTTGACAAATAAGAATTAGGAAAGAAAGAGCCACATGTAGTGAATTTCAAGAGTGAGTTCACACTTATATGAAAAGCCTACCTTTCGTATTCTCACACAGTATCTCAGAATAGGTCTTGGGTTTGGTATAGGTAATAAGGATTTGAATGTTACAAATTTTGTTCGTTGGGTACATTAATCACAAATGTATCCCCAACTGTGTAGGATGCTGTGACATTTCCTGTACTATCAAAAGACTCAAGGATGAGGTGGAGTGCTAAAACTCCCCTAAAAGATGTATGTAGGTTGACATGTTTATTGTCTGGCTTCCTAGAAATGATCACTAGTCCCATAGCTGAATATTTTATGTTACGTTCTGCTGTCTGAAGCTATCATAGTAAGGTCAACCAAGGTGTATAAAAATAAATGTATAATGTTACCAGAAAGATTAGATGCTCCCTACTAATTCATCAAATTCATTACAAGCACAGGAAGAACATTAAGGTTTCTGTGACATTCAACTTTGATTTATCAAAAATAATTCCACCTAAATAAATTCAGTTTGTTTTTATACCAAAAGAACCGACCCTAGAAGTAAGAAAAATATAGTTTAAAAGTTGTCTCAATTTTTATTCTCTTTTGAATCTACTCTCATATGAAAGTTTTCTTTACAAAATGATGAAAGATATTTAGTTTGGAATAAAAGTCATCAAGAAAAATACAGACATGCTTGTGTCTAAAAGTATGCAGTCAAGAATTATGGATGTCTAGAGTGATACAGGAAACTATGAGACTTTAGAGCAGGTGGTGAAGATGCCTGGCACCGGAAGTTTTCTTTGGGTGATGTACAGGATGGAAGAGAAGAGAGAGAGCTGCCCAGATAGCTATAAAACAACAGCAACCATCCACATATGACTGCTCAATGGTAGCTGAATGGGTCTATGACTGTTACTAATTGAAAATAAAACATACTTCAAAAAGAACTGAGAGAAACAGTGGTCTTTTTCCTCTGTGGTCAAACCTGAAGGAAGGATCCACATGTGAGTGTTAAATCTGGAGGGAGCCTTGCAGAAACAACTTTCTGATTTGTGCCTCTGTGTCTATCCTTGAGACTATATCTCTGGCGAAAAACCCAGTCTGTAAATTAATTTATGTTTTGTAAATGAAGTAGATGGTTCTTTTGATCTCAGCTATGAAATCTATGATTCTACAATATAGTGTGTTGGGAGGATACCCAGACTGAAATGGCCTGCACAGTGGTTAAAGAAAATAGAGAACTAGGTATTTGAATAACAGTACATATATTTGGACATTGAATATGGATTGTGAATTGTACTAAGTATTTCTCTGTTTTATCTTACTTAGTTCTAGTAGAAAAGCAATTTAAAAAGAGGCACAGGACATAGAAATTCTTGTCAATGGAGACATAAAGGTGTCCACTGAGTAAGTAGCACATCAATGGAGAAGGCATCTGAGAGCTTTCTGGAATGTGAAAGACTCCAAATGAGTCTGGTTCCAGTGGCCCAAAGTTCACTTTTCTATACACTCAATGCTATTTGCTTGTTTATTTAATGCCCAGAGGCCCCTATGAAAAAGAAAGACAGCAACATCTGCCTTACTCTACTACCAGGGTAATGAATCTTTCCTTTGTTCCTCCTGCTGACCCTAAACCATTGAGCTCCTGTTCACTGCCTCTCTAGTACACACTGTCCACATTCAATGCATTACAGTTCACCTCTCTTGACCAGAAGAGAAGTTATGAACAGTTCCTCAGGTGACATCTGTGCCCGAGCTTAGATGGATGGCAGCAGATTGATTTACACTGTTTCTCAGCCACCGGAGCCAGGAGCCTCTGTGCCCCAAAGATGAGCTTCTCAGTAAGCTTCATGGTTTGCAGGTTTCCTGCTACTCCCACACTGCTCTCCTCACCAGTATCCGCCTTGTCTTTCCTACAGCAGGGGCCCCTGACTTTCCTCTCCCTTTGTTCTTTTATTTATAGGTCTAAGGTTTATCAGCATCAACACCATTGCGTTTTATTGGCCTGGTTTGGAAGATGAGCCTAGGCCTCATAAAATATACATTTAACTTGCTTGATAGCAAAACACATCAACCCATTTATAGGAAAATTAAGAGGTATAACTCACTGGGAATGAATAAAAAAAGACATTATTATTCAAGTGGGTAATCAAATATTGACCGAATTTTTTAAGTTGTGGAAATTTATGGCAGAATCTTACTTAGTCCTTGTAGAAAATAGACTTGCTCTTTGTACATGTACATTATTACAATCAAAATGCACACAAGAGCATCTACTTGCTTAGGGAAAAAAAAGCAATATCATTCTGAGTTTATGAAATTGGGACTTGACTCTTGCTTATTTGCTTTCTAAGACAACCCCATTTAAATATCTTTTTCTGTCAATCTTATATATGAATCATAAAAATTTGAAGTTGATGATAATTAAAGAACATGTGATTATGCTTGAAGGTAATAATCTTTTCATTCTGGTTTCATAAATTCTGCCAGAGAGCCACAGGCACACAAAATCTTAGTCTCTGGGCTTTCTAAATGAGGAATAGATATAATTACAATCTATTTGTTTACTCAATTGGTTGTCAATGTGATTCAGCAGGTATAACTCAGACAGGCTGGAATGGCTGCCTTTATAGCTTGGCTTTGCAGCTGCACATTTGGTCAGAGAAAGAGTCCCTGTGGGAGTAACACTCATAACACTGAGGTAATACAATATGGAATGATGAAAGAAAAAAATATTAGGCAATCAACACTAGCAATCATATTCTAGCCATGATTCTAAGAGTACTGATTACACTGAACAAGGTAAGTGAAGTCCAAGTTCCATATCAGCCAGATTGGATACCCGTCACATATACACGTTCAGTATAAAGATGACATACACTGTTTTGAAGAAAATAAAAATCAATCCCTGTTATCAGGGGAAGTAGATTAGAGAAGGAGGTGACAGTAATTAAATCAGTATACAATTGCACACACACACACACACACACACACACACACACACACACACACACACACACACACAGAGGTACACATAAACCTTAACTGAAATATGCAATGGGAAGAGAGGCAAATGCTACAAAAGTGTTCTAAAAGGCAAGGCATTAGACAGAAATCACAGAGAAAGAGACCCTGAGGGAGTAACACTCATAACAATGAGCAAATACAATATGGAATGATGGAGGGAAAAATTACTAGACAAGGAAGAGAATTAAATGAAGTCCAGGTAGAACAGGAGACAGTTAAAGCTATGCCACGAGAGTGCTGGTGTACTACGGGAGCTAACAGACAGTTTGCTAGGACACAGCCATGAGACTATGACAACATATTGAAAACCCAGAGGAAAAAAAGTGTCCTGTGGGCCAGGATGTGGCATTTGTTTTGCTCTATGTGAGCATTCTTTTACTGGGTTCAGAAGGGAGGCACAATCAGACATTCATTATTGTATAGTGGTCACCTTGCTTTCAAAGCACATAACAGACTACAGGAGAATATCGAGGAAATATCCTGTGATGTCCACAGCCTATAATACAACCAACAAGCAAGTCAGCCACCTCATGATCAGAGTTAATAGTACCAATACCAGAAGACTCACAAAGAAAATATACTTAGAGACAGACGACATGTCAGGTTGTCACCCTATTTCTCTACAAGGAATATGACCTTGATTTATTTCAGTAACCTAACACACTTGGGCTCCCAGATCTGTATCAAGTGTTTTTCCTCTACTCCAATG
Organism: Mus caroli; assembly: GCF_978045245.1. NCBI lineage: Eukaryota > Metazoa > Chordata > Mammalia > Rodentia > Muridae > Mus > Mus caroli. The sequence goes on from NW_028227262.1 coordinate 45,174,473, forward strand.
ACATTAGTCAAAGCCACCATCCATGTGTCTGCAATCTTTGTGGCCATATGAATGGCCATTCCACTCACTCTTTTTTTTTTTAAATAATAGTCCATTTACTCTGAGATATTCATTCATATAAACAACATATCTTGATATTATCCATTCTCTACTTCCCCACACTTCACCTTACAAAACTGCTCCCTCCAAATGTCTAGTCCATTTCTAAAAACTTATGTATAACTCACTTAGTCAGTTAAATCAATTTTGATTAGTAGTCTATGTGAGCATGTATATAGGTCCATCCATTGAGTCATAGAATAACCTACCAGTGGCCACATGCCCAAGAAAAGTGACTTTCCTTTCCCAAGCAGCCATAAACTGCCAAAATCTTCAAGGCTCAGGTTTGAAACCCTGCCCCCATCCATTATGCAAATCTCTTTTTTTTTTCAACATAATATTTTTATTGATGCTTGGAGACATTAACATTATGTAACCCATCTCTCTACTTGCTAGTCAGTCCATGTCTCTGCACCTTGTGACCCACCCACAAGAAATGAATATAGAAACAAGAGTTATTAAAAAAAACCCCAATCTGTGTTATCCATATACTAACTGGACCATGGTCAAATTATCAGTGACCTGCTCCTGAAATAGAGCTAAGTCCTTCCTTCCCTATACATACAAAAGAAGCCATTAATTAGTTGTCTTTTATGGCTTCCTATTTAGTGTGGGGGGTGTGCTAGGAGAGATTGTCACAGAAGTTTTCCATGTTCCTCTTTCCCAAGTGTGTACCTGTAGTCCCTGACATCACTGCAAAATGACTTCTTTGTTCTTTACAGTAAATGGGAGCACATATATTATATGTTTTGACATGGTTTCTGGCAACAGCACAGAATATAAACATGGCCTCTGGCTGCATGCAGTAGGACCACAGATCCAGGTCAACACAGACCCTGGCCATAGCAGGACCAAGGACTCAGGCATGGTTCTGAGCAGCTGCGTAGACCAAGGATGTCAACAGGGCTTCGGGTGGCTGCATATACCACTCATATGGAGTTGGCCCCTTGCCTGCAGTGTAGTGCTAAGGCATCAACACAGCTTCAGCCTGTGGAACCAACCACAGATATTTGAGTCGTAACATGGGCCACAGCCATCAGAATGAAACCTGGCTGTATTAGGACCATTGACCCACTCATGGCCCTCAGTGGCAACATAGACCATGGGCCTCAACATGGCATCATGTAGGCTATTCAAATCAACATGTCTGCCACAGACCAGGTCCAGTCAGCCCCCCTCAATCCATGGGAATCAGGGGTTTGGACAGATGGGCATAGAGTCGGTGGGAATTGGTAGACAGACACAGACATGAGAGAGTATGCTGGATCTGAATGCAATTTTGTCAAATCGAGCATCAAACTTTTTTTAAAAATATTTTTATTACGTATTTTCCTCAATTACATTTCCAATGCTATCCCAAAAGTCCCCCATACTCCCGCCCCCACTTCCCTACCCACCCATTCCCATTTTTTGGCCCTGGCGTTCCCCTGTACTGGGGCATATAAAGTTTGCGTGTCCAATGGGCCTCTCTTTCCAGTGATGGCCGACTAGGCCATCTTTTGATACATATGCAGCTAGAGTCAAGAGCTCCGGGGTACTGGTTAGTTTATAATGTTGTTGCACCTACAGGGCTGCAGATCTCTTTACCTCCTTGGATACTTTCTCTAGCTCCTCCATTGGGGGCCCTGTGATCCATCCAATAGCTGACTGTGAGCATCCACTTATGTGTTTGCTAGACCCCGGCATAGTCTCATAAGAGACAGCTATATCAGGGTCCTTTCAGCAAACTCTTGCTAGTGAATGGAGGTTAATGGATTCTTACATAAAACAGAGGAAAGGACTGGCAGGAACCAACTGGGGTAAAATTCAATGTTAATAACTGGGATCAAAAACAGCTCCACCTAAGGTCCACTTAATCTTAGAAGCCAGAGGCAAGGGCTTCATGCCCTTGCCATAGTTCCTATTCTAGTCTATTGTATAGTCCACCTTCCCCCTAGGCCATTGTAAATACTTGTATATGAGTGTAACGTAGCTATCTATAGTTCTAAGTATCTACTCTGGTTCCTCCTTAAATTACAAACTTCCTTCTTCCTAGATAATGGTAAATTCCTGCATAGGGCAGTGACTTAGCTATCCATGCCCAGGGTTGGCTCAAGGACTGCCTAGAATCTAACTTAGCTATATGTCAAATAGAGGCAATATTATGGGAAAGCACACAGATCCGTTTACCAACTAAAGCAAGGACCCTGGAGCATTTGTTATATAGGATGCTACGAATCCAGGAGACTAAGTTTTGGTGAACTTTTCACCTCAGAACAGCGCCCAGGCTTTTCAGCCTGTCAGGTGGGTCACTACTGGGGTGGATGTAGCACATGTCCCCTATTCCTCCAGGCTGGAAAGCCCAAGGACATTACAAATGGTGCCATGGACGACATTGCCTTGGACGACAATGTAGACCACAGAAACTAACATGGTCTCAGGTGGCATCATGAACCATAGAGGTCCTTCCAGGAGGTTCAAACCAGAAAGGAAAATGTTCCTCATCTTGGGCCTCTGACTTGGCCCAGAGTCAGGGAGATCCCATGGCATGTGTTAAAGAGCTGAGTCTGTATCTGCATAAGCTCCAGGATGCTGCACACGACCTAACTGATCCTATTCGGCAATGACCTATTCTATTGTGGATATCAGCCATCTCTCACACCTCTCACCACCATCACATCTCTAGGTCTGCCTTCCTTCACAGTTCATGTATTGCTGCATTTATCTTTCTGGAACATTTCTCCATCACCTATTTGTTCATTTTAGTGGCACCCACCTAGCTTCCACCATACCCACCTTGCAAGATGGTGAGCAGCCAGGCTGTCTTCTGCAGCCCCCACCCTGTGTGGTGGGGAGGGGGCCATACATTATGTAATTCTTTTTTTTTTAATAATTTATATTTTATTTTGATAATATATGTCTGTAATAACAGATATGTTTAACTTTCCAGTTAGGGTTAGTCAACACTTTAGTTATTTTTTTTCCCCACTGTTTTTTTTTTTAATTACATATTTTCGTCAATTACATTTCCAATGCTATCCCAAAAGTCCCCCATACCGCCCCCCACTTCCCTACCCTCCCATTCCCATTCTTTTGGCCCTGGCATTCCCCTATATTGGGGCATATACAGTTTGCAAGTCCAATGGGCCTCTCTTTCCAGTGATGGCCAACTAGGCCATCTTGCGATACATATGCAGCTAGAGACAAGAGCTCCGGGGTACTGGTTAGTTCATCATGTTGTTCCAACTATAGGGTTGCAGATCCCTTTAGCTCCTTGGGTACTTTCTCTAGCTTCTCCATTGGGAGCCCTGTGATACATCCAATAGCTGTCTGTGAGCATCCACTCCTGTGTTTGCTAGGCCCCTGCATAGTCTCACGAGAGACAGCTATCTTTGGGTCCTTTCAGCAAAATCTTGCTAGTGTATGCAATGGTGTCAGCGTTTAGAAGCTGATTATGGGATGGATCCCTGGATACGGCAGTCTCTAGATGGTCCATCCTTTCATCACAGCTACGAACTTTGTCTCTGTAACTCCTTCCCTGGGTGTTTTGTTCCCAATTCTAAGAAGGGGCACAGTGTCCACATTTTGGTCTTCATTCTTCTTGAGTTTCATGCGTTTAGCAAATTGTATCTTATATCTTGGGTATCCTAAGTTTTGGGCTAATATCCACTTATCAGTGAATACATATTGTGTGAGTTCCTTTGTGATTGTGTTACCTCACTCAAGATGATGCCCTCCAGGTCCATCCATTTGGCTAGGAATTTCATAAATTCATTCTTTTTAATAGCTGAGTAGTACTCCATTGTGTAAATGTACCATAATTTCTGTATCCATTCCTCTGTTGAGGGACATCTGGGTTCTTTCCAGCTTCTGGCTATTATAAATAGGGCTGCTATGAACATAGTGGAGCATGTGTCCTTCTTACCGGTTGGGACATCTTCTGGATATATACCCAGAAGAGGTATTGCTGGATCCTCCGGTAGTACTATGTCCAATTTTCTGAGAAACCGCCAGACTGATTTCCAGAGTGGTTGTACAAGCTTGCAATCCCACCAACAATGGAGGAGTGTTCCTCTTTCTCCACATCCCCGCCAGCATCTCCTGTCACCTGAATTTTTGATCTTAGCCATTCTGACTGGTGTGAGGTGGAATCTCAGGGTTGTTTTGATTTGCATTTCCCTGATGATTAAGGATGTTGAACATTTTTTCAGGTGCTTCTCTGCCATTTGGTATTCTTCAGGTGAGAATTCTTTGTTCAATTCCGAGCCCCATTTTTTAATGGGGTTATTTGACTTTCTGGAGTCCACCTTCTTGAGTTCCTTATATATATTGGATATTAGACCCTTATCTGATTTAGGGTAGGTAAAGATCCTTTCCCAATCTGTTGGTGGTTTTTTTGTCTTATTGATGGTGTCTTTTGCCTTGCAGAAGCTTTGCAGTTTCATGAGGTCCCACTTGTCAATTCTCGATCTTACAGCACAAGCCATTGCTTAATTCTTAACTAGCTTAATCTTCTGCAGGTGCTATGCTGGCAAGCAGATTTGCTTTCGGTTCATGAGTGCAGTAGGGTGTCATGTCCAGTACATACCATTTCACAGCATTCCTCTGCATCCTCCAGCTCTTACATTGTGTTTGCCTCTTCTCCTGAAATGTTGTCTGAGACTTATGTGTGCGGTTGGGTGTTGACTGATATAGATGTCCTGTCTGCGGCTGAGTGCTCACAATTGCTTACTCTCAGCCCATGGAGCAGTTATGAATATTTACATTAGCCATGATGCATGGCAAAATGAAGCTTTTCTGACCAAAGTTAAAAGCAGCACATATCTATGAATGTAAATACATATAAGGCAGTTTATTAACAAGCACATTTAGCAAACTAACAATGACAGGATCCCTCAGAGCATGGGACCTCATAGCCATCTTTTGTTGTTGTCATTGAAATCCAGTTTATAGTCATGGGCAGGGAAATATACATATATACAAGGGAACATTTTGTACACTCTTATCTCTATTTAATCAAATCTCAAGTTCTATTCTGTATTCTACAGAATGATCCTGACAGCTTTCCTTTCAGACAGATAAATGTGTGTGGTAGTTTTAATAAGATGTCTGCATAAATCTTAAACATATGACTACTTGGTCTCCAGTTGGTAGCTGTTTTAGGAGTATTAGGTTGTGTGGCCCTGCTAGAGGAGGTATGTCACCTCATGAGAGCCCCTAACCATTTTGAGTTAGCTCTCTGTTCCTTGTTTGAGGTTCAAGCTGTGAATTCTCATCTTCTGTTATTGTTCTTTCTGCTCCATGGTCATGGGTCATGGGTTAGTTGCTCTTTAACCAAAAACCCCAAATAAACCCTTTTCTATATATTTCCTTGATCATGTTTTATCACAGCAATAAAACAGCAATTAAGACAAAGAAAGAGACCCCAGAAAAGAAAATCCCCTACCTACTGGCACAGTTGTTTTCCCAGTTTGTGCTACACAAGCAGAGCCCCTAAGCTAGTCTCAGAAGAAACCATCTGTGCACTAGGAGAAGGTCTCCCAATAAATTCTGCAAAGACAGTGAATGAAGAGACCAAATGACTAAACTCCCGTGTCCAAAGCTATATATTTATCTCAGGAGCCCTCCTTCAGTACATGGATCATGAACTATACCCTCAAAATACAGCCTCTATTTAAGAAATCTCTTTCTATTCAAGTTTAACCTAGAGACTATAAATTTTAAAATGCCAGAAATATTAAGTTAATGGCTGCCCACCAACTTTTGCTCATCTGATGACTCCTTGCTTTCATTCCTTCCACAGTCTAAGCTTGCTCTTGAAACTTTTGGTGACTCATCTCACTGCTCTTTACTCTCCTATGACATCTTCTACTCAACAAGAGCCAACACCTATTCTGTTCAGTCAAATAGAAGATTCTCAGCCACATCCCTAGCTCACACCCTGGCACAATCCACTCAGGCTCAAGTACTGGGCATAAGAGGGGATCAGTCAGGATAGAACTTATGTTCACTTCTGAGTCCACTGGCTGGTATGGAACTACTTCTCTATTTCAGTAAGGCAATGTCTGTTTTTTCTTCTCCCATCCTTACTGATCAGTCTTCATGATCATGAGACATCTGACATGGGAGTCATGGGATCAGAGTGTATTGAGTGGTTATTGAGTTTTTGGGTCCTGAGTTTACATAGGAATATGCTTAGTGGTACTCGAAGCCTCCCAAAAACACTTCCATTAAAATTTGTCACTTTATGTGATGTTAGCTACTTTAAAATAAAGTTAATGTGTATTAAACTCTGTATATATTCTAAAAGTGCATAATATGGCAGTTTTATCATTAAAAATATCTTGAATTATTTATTTTTATTCTGTGTGTTTGTGTGTGTATACAAGCATAGTAATATGCAAGTGTCCAGGGAGTCTGTAGTTAGAAGTATAAGTGGCGGTAAACCACCCAAGGTGAGTGCTGGGAACAGAACTGAGGTCCTCTGGAAGAGCAGAAAATGCTCTTAATGACTGACAAATCTTTTGAAAAGTCTCTACATCCTATTTATAGAGGTATTTGCACACCTAGGTTCATTGTTGCTCTCCATAAGAGCAAGAAAGTGAAATCATGCTAGATTTCCATCAACAGACTCAAATGGCTAATGAAAATGTAATACATATATAAAAATTTTACTCAGTATCAAATAATGGGGAAATTTAGGAGGGAAATGATGGATCTAGAACAAATTATATGAAATAGGGTAACAGGCTCAGAAAGAAAAATACTGTATATTCTTCTCATGTATGGATTCTACCCTCTACCTGTTATATGCATGTGTATATATAGAGTATGTAACAGATATGACTAAGCATGGGTGCAAGATAGGAAAGTAGGAAAGGGTCATAGAAACTGTGAGGTGCATGCTTTATGGGATGGTGTAGGAGGGGATAGAAAAGAAGTGAAGGAAACAAGGGCAGGGAGAGAGCAAGAGTTAGGGGTAATTAACTAAAATTAAATATGTATAAAAATTCCACATGGAAACCAATTACACTGCAAACTAAATTTTAAAAGCAAAAATAAAATATTAAAACAAAGACATATAAATTGTTGCCAATTAGCCCCTGAGTGATCAAAATACTTTGGGAACCTCCTATCCTGCTACCCTGTCTTTAGTCTCTTATCTTCCCTTTCTCAATTAGTCTTCTCTGGTTGGCCTTCCAATCTACCCTCCTGTTTCAGGAAGAGGCATTTGAACTGCTCGGAAGAGCTATTGCCCAGGACCCCCTTGCTGGGTCTCCTGATGATTTAGGTTCACTTAAATGACCCCTTCACATAAAGCCACAGCTAACATTTCTCACATTGCCCAGGCCCTATTTTCCACTATCTCTGTCATCATAATGTCTACATCAGGTTCCCTATTATCTTCAAACCACCAAACTGAAAACATGAGTTCCTTTACTTATTGATTTCTTTCATATTTGTTACTTCTCTCTGCCTTATGTGGTTTTCCCGCATGATAATAAAATACATGAACCAAACTGCTTTATGAAGAAATTTGATTACATTGGCTCATATTTCTAGATGTGCCCAACAATGGATCCTATTGTTTAAGGGACCTGCCTTAGTTAGGGTTTGGACTGCTGTGAAGAGACACTGTGACCATGGCAACTCTTATTAACAAAAGCATTTAATTGGGACTGGATTACAGTTCAGAGGCTTAGTCCATTATTGTCATGGTGGGAAGCATGGCAGCAGGCAGGCAGATATAGTGCTGAAGAGGTAACTGGGAGTTTTACATCCAGAGTGGCAGGCAATAGAAAGTGAGAGTGACACGGGACCTGGCTTGCCTATCTGACTTCCAATCCTGCCCACAGAGATATACTTCCTCTATCAAGTTCACACGTATTCCAACAAAGCCATGCCTACTCCAGCAAGGCCACACCTCCTAAGAGTGCCACTTCCTGAGCCATGGAGTTCAGTTTTATTCAAACCAGCACAGAAATCCTTGCTGACAGAGTACTAAAGCAACACAAAATATCACCTACCAAAACAAGCAAGCATGCCAGTGTGTGTGTGTGTGTGTGTGTGTGTGTGTGTGTGTGTCTTTCTTTCCATGTACTCACTTCTTCAAACCACTAGAATTCAGCTTTAGGGAGGCTCCCTGCAAATGAACTTATCTAATCTTTTTAAGCATTTGTAAAACTCCCACCTCTAAGCAGCATGAGTGAATGGAGACTTTGACTTTATAAAAACCTCATCATGAGAATTAACTTTCAACAGATGAAGACTTGGATATTTCAGCCATATCGAAACAGTAATACTCAGTAGTACACTTCTTTCTGATTTTGCCTTCCAGATCTTCCATGTTTAGAGGAATGTTTGACTCCTTATGAGCCTTAGTATGGACTTAAAAAAAGGCCTAGAATAAGCCATCAATCAAGGCTGCAGCTCAAGGATCTTAGTGAAGTTATCCATAATCTGCTCACAGCTCTCCAGGCTTCTCACCTCTAAGGACCTCAGCGTCTTCTTCTTTCCAGCTCCTTAGACCTTTGAACATAGCATCCTCTCCACACCTCTGCTTCTGTCTGATTGCAGTGTCCTCCCTGGCAGCTTTCAAGGTTTTATCATGCAGTCTTGAGTGCTAGAGAAGTGAGGAAGGGGGAGAGAACAGCTGGTTGCATATCAAACAAACAGAAGCAAGGCTCCTGACAAAAGATGCACTTGGTCCTGTTTTTTCTGGCTTTCTCCATTTTGTCACTGCTTTGCATTCTTGTCTTTATAGAGGTGTAATGATTGATGCAGGCACTTAGGGTATTTCTAGATTAAAAAAATGAGATTTCATATATAATACACACACACACACACACATCAATTTATGTATCCCAAGCTAACTTTATCCTCTACATAGCTGAAAATTACTTTGAAATTTTGATCATTCTATCTCCAACTGTGAAATACTGGGATTATAGCTGCATGCCAATGCCAATTTGTACAATGCTGCAAATAGAATCTAGTTTTCTGCATTCTATGTGAGTATTTCATCAAAAGATTTGCACTTCTAGTTTATGTACTATTTTGAAGTCACTGTGGTGTGTGTGTGTGTGTGTGTGTGTGTGTGTGTGTGTGTGTGTGATTTAATTATCTTCATCTGATGATAGTATTTTTCTCTTGAGGCCCACTCTAGAGGCTTGGATTGCTTAGTCCTGCCTTCTGCTGCTCTCCAGGAGCTATAAGGGTGACCTTCAGGACAGTATAATTTTGTGTAAAATATATTACTTTACACAAAAGATTTCTACATGTTACACATGATATTTGAGAGCAGAGTCTATACATTTTTATTTTATTCCTACCACAACAGATAAAGTCCATCATATCCTTTGCATGCCGAATTTACCTATCTCAAATAATACATTAACAAGTGGATGAAAGCAGATGTGGTCCATCTAAAGAACAGCTAGGGTTTGATTTAGCAAAATTTTAGAGAGCCATGAGCTGATTACAATGGCTTTTACTTAGGTGTCTCCTGGGCGAAAGCAAAACCAGTGCATTTCTTTTAGCCAGGAAGCCAACTAACAATATATACTTTTAGAATCATAAATTAAAAGATAAAAAAATAAACTAATAAGGAAAATCTGAGTGTTCCCTATAAATGCACTACACTGATTTTGCTACAGCTCTCAGCTGTTCACATGAGTTTGCATGTCTGCTTCACAAGTACATTGTAATAAACTTGAAACTACAGTAAACGTGATATGAAAATCAGCTTTCAGTTGTTTACACCACTCTTCTTACTTTGATTTACAAACAAATTAGTGTGCAAATCTACATCTTTTACATTAAAACACAAAGAAATGGATGTACTGTGCATGGAAGTAATTAATGGATACCTCATTGGCATCCACAAGCACAGGTTCCTCACTTTCTGCCTTGGGGTTGGTTGTTAACACTCACCATGTGTCTGTGGTTCTGGTTAGGAGGGTCAAAGTGATACTCATATCTTACATGCTATAAACAGAAGTTCTACATGGTTGTTTCATGAAAAAAGGAGTCTTCATAATCAAAAGGAAAGGTTGTTTTGTTTTGTTTTGTTTTGTTTTGTTTTGTTTTGTTTTCTGAAAGAGATGGAAAGAGTTGTTCACATGGTGCTAGGGATGCAAACCCAGGTCCTAATGATTTTGCCCGCTGAAACATCACCCCAGTGGATGCCTTTAGTCAATAAACAACATGATAATTGAGTAAAATTTACTCTAATTTACTTACCAAGGACAACAATAATAATTTTCCTTTGATTTCTAATTTTTCTGGAAAGTTCTTTACAAGGGAAACAAAATGTTTTAAAGATTACATCTTTATAAAAATTATATTACCTTATAAAAATGTTCTGTTTAAATCTCAGGCACTAGCCTTGATGAATCCTGGGGCTGGTATATGACAAAAGTAGTGAGTTTAAGGTAAGAATTCATGGATGCCTTTAAAACCATAAAAGAAGCTAGCAATAATTAACAGGTACAGTAAATTTAAGTGAGGTAAGAGAGCTAGACTAATGAGTCCCAAGAACATATTTTATTAGGATTTATGCTCATTCTGCTTGGGTCTTTCCAAAGCAAGAGTTTCACACTGGAGAATAAGATGTTTAACTGAGATTACACGTTAATAGCCAAAACCACTGGAGCTTTTTCAGGAAACATTCTGTAAGAGTTCCCTGAATTAAGTTCATATTTCATCATAAAATTAACCACAATCTGGACCATCTTCCATAATGAATCTGGAGACAAGAATTTTGAACATTAAATAGTCATAAAAATCAAAGGAAAAATAACTGCAAGATACCGCACACTGATGACTTTGAATGCAAATATAAGCACACTTTGGATACAGGAGAATCATAGAGGGTAGAATTGTGCTCAGCAATAAACAAATCAGAAAAATGGGCTATGGTTATGCAGCATAGCATGAAATGGGGAAAACAGAAAATGAATAAATATATAAATTTGTTCAACACAGCAAGGAAGAGGTTCAGGGTGCTATAAGACTATATAGTAAATGAGCTTAAATAAATATTCAGTTATCAGAGTCTTTTTAAAGTATCTAACAAATCAATTAATATCTGAAGGCTAAAATGTAAGACTGCATAAGACATATGGGAGTCACTGGTGCTGAGAAAGCATTTTACTAAACACGAGTTACTAAAGTTAGAGACACATTAATTCGAAGAGATTTTGAAGATTATCTATTGTAGACAAGGACGATGATACCTAAATTAAGAAAATCTTCTGGTATCAGTAATCTTATTGTGGATATGGTTATACAAAACAGTTACAGTGGCCAAGCTCAAAGACATCCTGACTTGATAGCTGAAACCCTGTAGTTAGAAGGGTATGTGAGAAGGCATCAATGATGAACGTGGTGGCAGGACTCTTTAAAGCCCTTCTACAAAAGTGAAATGGCTTTATCAAAGCAGCAATGGTGTTCTGCTCATACTACTTTCATCCCAAAAACATTATATCTAGCAAAGGTCTTTTTCTTTCTACACTGTGCACTCTACACTGTGTAGAAAGACAACCTCAGAAAATGTAGTACTTGAAATAAAATGTATCTGGGCATGAAGCAAAATTAGGGAATACGTTAAGTTGTAACTGGTGGCCCTCAGCTACAAATATTAGTGGAATTCATGGAATAAGAGTTTTCAGGAGGAGAAAGCCACATAGTGCTCTCAGGACACAGTGATTACAACATCAAATACAAGGATATTGGTGCCAATCACCTTTACTGTACACTGCACCAGAAAGTATTCTGAGATACACACATAAACAAACAAACTCATCTGTATTATTTTCCAAAGCACATACAATTAGTGTAAGAAACAGAATAGAAACCTTGGAAGTAATAATCATGATCTTAAGTGTTATGAGGAGTATTAAAGGCCCCTGGTATTGTCTTAGTTACTGTTTTACTACTGTTAAGAGACACCACGACCAAGGTAGCATATAAAATAAAGTATTTAATTGGGGGCTTGCTTGTAGCTTCAAAGAGTTAGTTCATGATAATCATGGGAGACAGCGTCAAGTAGGCAGGCAAGGCATTGGAACAGATTCTGAGAAGTTACATCTTGTTCATACTTGGAAGGAGAGGGAGAGCCACAGAACCAGAGAGCCACAGAGCCAGAGAGAGCCAGAGATGTTGACAGAGAGACAGAGGCATAGACAGAGACAAAGACTGGCACAAGCTTTTGAAGTCTCAGACTCCAGAGCTTGTGTCTCTCTTTGCATATGTAGCAGAGGATGGCCTAGTAGGCCATCAATGGGAGGAGAGGTCCTTGGTCTTGCGAAGATTATATGCCCCAGAACAGAGGAATGCCAGGGCCAGGAAGCAGGAGTGGGTGGATTGGGGAGCAGGGCTAGGGGAGGGTATAGGGGACTTTCAGGATAGCATTTGAAATATAAATGAAGGTCCATTTCCAAAGGTCCTGAGTTCAAATCCCAGCAACCACATGGTGGCTCACAGCCATCCTAACAATATCTGACACCCTCTTCTGGAGTGTCTGAAGACAACTACAGTGTTCTTACTTATAATAAATAAATAAATCTTAAAAAAAAAGAGCCAATAATAACCCATCTCTTTTCTTCCGGTCTCAGGTAGAAGTTCAATTCTTTTTTCTTTCTTTCTTTCTTTCTTTCTTTCTTTCTTTCTTTCTTTCTTTCTTTCTTTCTTTCTTTCTTTCTTTCTTTCTTTTTTTGATTAATTACATCTATCTGAGCTTATGTGAATAAATAGAAATATGAGGGTATACATACAAACTTAATTTTTTTCGTTGATAGAAAACAACTACCAAATGCAGACACTATTGCATATGCCAGCAAGATTTTGCTGACATGACCCTGATATAGCTGTCTCTTGTGAGGCTATCCCAGTGCCTGGCAAATACAGAAGTGGATGCTCACAGTCATCTATTGAATGGAATACAGGGTCCCCAATGGAGAAGCTAGAGAAAATACACAAGGAGCTGAAAGGGGTATGTAACACTATAAGAGGAACAGCAATATGAACTAAACAGTACCTCCCAAGCTCGTGTCTCTAGCTCCATATGTAGCAGAAGATGGCCTAATCGGCCACCATTGGGAGGAGAGGCCCTTGGTTTTGCAAAGATTATATGCCCCAATACAGAGGAATGCCAGGGCCAGGAAGTGGGAGTGGGTGAGTTGGGGAGCAGGGCGGAGGGAGGATATAAGGGACTTCCAGGATAGCATTTGAATTGTATATGAAGAAAATATCGAATAAAAATTGTTTTAAAAGTGTTTAGAAGTTCATTTCTATAACTCTGTGAACAATAGCTGCCAAAGGCAGTCTGTAATTGTCTGATCAATCAATATTAGTTTTGGTGGACCTAGATCTCTAGAACAGATGGGCAGATTATTATACTGTTAAGGTAGATGTACTGATTGTCCTTCATCTATTAAGTTACAAAATTCAAGAGTGGATTTAAGAGCACATTTCATAATAATTCCCAAGAACCTTGGCTATATAGATTTATTATTTCTCCTCATTATTTATACTCTTATGTTATCAATGTGTTACTCATTATTATTTCCTTTGTTGTCATCATTCTCAACCACACATATTGCCCCACCATGAGAAGAAATATATTTGCTTTTGTCCTCACTGAAAACATGGTAGGTTGCAGTGCTATAGTTCATGAAAACTGTATTGCTTTGTACATCCTCATAGAGAAAATGCTGATTTAAAATATGATTAATTCAGGCACCTTACTTATAAAGACATCACAAATTTACATGGGCAAGCATGGGGCCTGCATGAGTCTGCATCAGGTCCTCTGCCTATATGTTATGGTTGTCAGCTTGGTGGTTTTGTGGGAGTGGCTGTGTCTCTGACTCTTGCCTACTTATTGGAACTATTTCCCCTTATTGAGATGCCTTGTCTAGACTCGATGTGAGGGCTTTTGCCTTATCTTATTTTATCTGTTTTTTTCATGCCTGGTGGTTATTTTGGGGGGGGCCCTGCTATTTTCTGAAGGGGAACTGAGGTGGGGTGGGTCTACGGGAGAGAGGAGGTGATGAGGAGCTGGGAGAATCTGGGGGAGGCAGAACTGGTTGGCATGTATTAGAGAGAAGACTCTGTTTTCAATTCAAAAAAGATTACAAAAATAAAACGTTAAAAACAGACACCTGCTGTGTTTTTAAATATGCATATAAGGGGCTAGTGATATAGTGCTGTTAACAAATTGCCAATTGCACAAAAATTGGGACTTAAATACACAGCAGTACAAGCCTCTAACCCCAGCATAAAGGCTTGTGAGGAGCAGAGACAGGAAGATTCCTGCAACTCACTGCCAGCCAGCCTCGGCAATTGGATGCTGAACATGAAGGAAGGAAGCAGGTTTTAAAACCTAAGGTGGAGAGTAATTAAGGAAGACATTTAAAATTAATCTCTATTCTGCTTGTGCATGCACACATATATGCATCTATTTGTGCCAGCACAGGTACAAGTACATATAATATACACACATAACTACATGTATGGATATGAGAAAATGATAAATTTGTTAAAATGTATGGACTTTTGAAGTAGAAATGAAGCACTCCTGGAGACTGCTTATACAACATCAATATATTATGAATATATCTACCATCAGTGAACTGTACACTTAACATGGTTAGTTTGATAGATTTTGTTTTATGTTGTATATTAGCAAATTTATGTTTTAGTTAAAAAATTAAACATTGTCATGAGAGACATTTGTAGAGGAAAAATAAAATATTGTATCAATGAAAATAAAACCTCCCGATGCACAGACTTCCCAGGAAAAAGGATAAATAAGGATGAAAATAATAACTTCTTCATATAGTGTGACAGTGATTTCTTTTCTTTCTTTCTGTTTGCTTGGATGCTAGGATCTATGATTCCTTACCTAGGGCATGAGACTCATAATTGATTAGTTTTCTTGGGAACAACCTTGATCAATATTTTTCAGAGAAACGCTTTTCATCACTACAGTAGAGGAGTTTATAGGGGAAAGTCTTTGAGTCTAGAAACCTTACAGAAACCATTTTTGTGCACATGCGGCTCTGCCCCTCTTAGACCCTAGCCAGAACTGGATCTAACAATTAAGTGGATGTACATGAGGCTATTTTGTGGTATGGAGACCAAATATTGCGGAGATAAAGTTTTTGCTGACTTGACTTTGTGGCAGTGACCTATCAAGTGACCCTTTACCTATGCTCAACCCTTTTCATACAGAAATGACTGAATCTGAAACAAACAACAAAGCTAAATGCAATCTTGTTGGTCAGGCAAGAGTTCTTATTGCAAAAACAAGCCATTTGTCTTACTACTCGTGTTTACAATATAGTTAGCAATTCTGCTAAATCTGTCTTCTTCCCCATAAAGAAGAGCTCTTCAGCCATGTTCTATTGTGCTTCTGATGAGTGCATTCTGACATCTGAAGCAGCTGCAAGGAGATTTATAAGGCTGTATTCTTTTTATTATGATGCCTCTTTCTTTTTCATCAATTTCTTCCCCTTTCACACATTCCTATCCATACACATTAACTATGCAACTATATAAACACACGTGCATAACTGTGCTTATGTGCCACATGGGAAGCTGTGAGAGAGATTTGTCCAAAACTCTAGAAAAGTCTCTTCCTTCATCACAGATGTAATATCTTTCTTCTGTCAAGTTTTGGCTTTGTAAAATACCAAGCCTTTCAGTCAACAGCATCTATTTGTCTCCATTTATACATGACTTGAGCTTTATTCTGGGTTGGGAGACTCAGGAAGAGGAAGGCTGGTCATGAGAAACCTGCAGGGAGCATTTTCTGAGGATGCTGACAGAAAGAAAACTTTATCCAATTGATGGTTTAGGAAACTTTCAGGAAAGGGGCATTTGCACATGTATAGATAGGGTTAAAGGAGACAACTAATGGTGAGATCTAGAGGTTGTCAGCAACAGAAAGCCATTGTCACACTTAAGGAATGGGGAAGAAAGGTTACTGGTGACCAGTGTGAAAATGTGGGCCAGTGGTTACCTGACAAGGGCAGTGAGTGGTGCAAGCATGTACACACCAGAAAATGTCCGCAAAACTAGAAGGCAGTAGAGGAAGAAAGAAACTCTCTGCTCAGCTAGTCTGGGTTCTGGTCTGGCTATGCTTACCATCATCCATTTTCTATATCAAGGATTCTCAGACTCAAGTAGGTGTCAGTCACCTGAATGACCGATTGGGATAGATTACTGATTCTCAGTACCAATGTGTCTGCTACGCTTGGCAAGGGGTCCAAATTCCTCACAACAGAAAACTCACAGGGTGAAAATAATCATGGTTGTTATGCTTGCTAAGGGACTCCCCTTTGGTAACCGCTACTCTACAGAAAATGAAGGAGCAAGAAGGACCAGAGTTGTATATGCTAAAGAATTTATCATTCTCAGTCAAATGCAGAAGAGAGATGAGAGCAAGCCTAAGTGATTACTTAGAAGTATAATGAGCGCTCGTGCAGCACACACACACACACACACACACAAACACACACACACAGAGAGAGACAGAGAGACAGAGAGACAGAGAGAGAGACAGAGAGAGAGAGAGACAGACAGAGAGAGAGAGAGAGAGAGAGAGAGAGAGAGAAGAGAGAAAGAGCTTTGAATCAAGGAAGAAGCCTGGAAATAAAATGCTACGTGAAACCCTTAGCATGTATAGACCCTTATGTGTATAGAATGTAGAAGAATGAGCTGACCAGATGCTTGAGCAGATATTTGTGTTTCTCTCCAAGCCTGTTGACCTGAGTTCAAGCCCTATGACTCAGCCTGTCTCCAAATCCTATGGCCTAAGTTCAAGCCTTGTGACTCAACTGAGAAAAGGAGGGAACTGACTTAAAAGATGTCCTCTGACTGCCATAGGCATCAGTGGCAGGTGTGCACACCACACATACAGTAACTAAATGAATAAATAAAATGTGTGTATGTATTTATGTAATGTAGCAATGAAAAACAGCAAGAACCTCCATTATCAGTGGAAGAAATCAGTAGTTTGAATGAATGTGGGGAGCAAGGGCAGACCCCAGTTCCCAGAGTATGAACAGAGCCTAAGAATAAGATAAGCTTCGTTCCAGAGTATAATAAAGTAAGATAAAGGGGGAAGTCCTTAGGAAAGCAGTATCTTCATCAAATTTAAAGGGTATAATATGGTCTGAAGTAGCTAGCCCATTATGCTCAAACTGCTGTGTGGGGATTCCCTCCTTTTTCTACATCTATATGGCAAGATTAACCATTGTGAATGGTCTAGAATATTTAACTTAGCAAAAATCTATAAAATGAGAACACAAAACCAACCAAAAGCAGAGAAACCATTTTACTATTTTACTCACATGTGTATGCACATGGGTATGTATATGTAGCTATACACAAAAGTATACATATATCATAATATATGTATAAACAATACATACAAATGTACACATAATGCATAATATATATAGAAACACACATATACATACACAGGTATATACATACATACTGAGTGTTTATAAATACACATATAGATTTTTACTATGCTTCAAGTGGTGCCACTGAAAATGAAGATGGAAAACTCACTAACAGTATTGCCTGGACATTTATAATAAAGCACAGTTTTAGGCCCTACTCCAGAGACAATGAAGAGAGCAGTCACACAACATACTAAAGAGGCTTTTAGATGATCCTTCAGCACATGGTAGTTTGAAAAAGAATCTGAATAAAACCGTTGCTTCCGAACTTGTCTATACATTGAAGTCATCTTAAAATAATACCAGCTTGATCTTAGTTCCTTAATTTCTGACTTAATTCTAGGCTCGGAGGCTTTTAAAAATGACATGAACTTTTGCATTGTCACTCTAACCATTAGAAAATGAGTTTCCATCTTTATGCTTACAGCCTAGGAGTCATCATGTGATTTTTAAGGCATTTTTAAATTAGATATTTTCTTCATTTACATTTCAAATGCTCTCCTGAAAGTTCCCTATACCCTGCCCCTGCCCTGTTCCCCAAGCCACCCACTCCTGCTTTCTGGCCCTGGCATTCCTCTGTCCTGGGGCATATGATCTTCACAAGACCAAGGGCCTCTGTCCACTAGAACATTAGTATAAATATGATGCAAATAGAGAATTGAAGATTTAAACATCAGGGCTTTTTCTCTTAGGCCACATTTAGGGAACTACAGGTCACTCTGTTGGGAAACCAAATCTTATCTGAAATACGAAAAGGTCTCATAGAGGAAATGCAAGATACTTTTCTCTGGTACTTAGCCAGTTACCAGAAATATAAAACCCTATTAAGTCATATAGTCAGATGACTAAATAAATGACCATATATGAGCCATCTTGGTAAAAATAGTTAGAATTGCAAATACAATGGTTATTATTTTCAATGTCTATTTTATGGGGAGGATGACTATGCAACAATAGAGAGTGGACACAGGTATGACATAGGCATCTATTTGAATACTACCATATCTTACACTTGAGTGGAAACAGGCATTACCTAATAGGTTTTCTGTGTTTATTTTATTTTCTTACTTAATTTTTGCTTACCTTTGTTTTTGTAAATCTGGGGATTGTATGTGGAATATTCCAGACACACAATCCTACTAAGCTGTAAGTCTACCCCTACCTGATTCATTTCAAATTTATCAAAGAATTTCCCATGAACTCACTCTTGTAGTTCAGGCAGACACATCCAGCCTTTCAAATGAGTAAGACACTGTATATGGCTGTGTCAGTGAACCCTGCTCTCCAAATTGTTTTTAGTAATGACCATAACTAAGGGACTAAAGAGGTATTTCAGTGAGAGTACGCTTGTATAATTAAGGTTCTGAGCCCAGTCTAATGCAACAGGCCGAAAGGAATTATGGGTGGCCATAACATCAAAGTTTCTGAATCACTGGTAAAGAGAATAGGCTAGACTATGGAATTTTTTATAATTGTACACTTAAATTTAACAGACTCCAAATTATGAGAACTTTTTATATTGCTGTTGATGAGAAAGTTTACAATAATCTAATTCTGTATTCATTATAATGCAAAAGATATTGAAACAATGACATCTATATATACATACCTAACACTGTGGTGAACAATTTTCTGTATGCCTTACTAATGAGATAAAATGTACTTCTTTTTTTTTTAAGTTGCTGAAATAATTATTTTTTATTAGGTATTTATTTCATTTACATTTCCAATGCTATCCCAAAAGTCCCCCACACCCTCCCCCACCTACTCCCTCACCCACCCACTCCCATTTCTTGGCCCCTGGCATTCACCTATACCTATTGCACGACCAATGGGCCTCTCTTTCCACTGATGGCCAACTAGGCCATCTTCTGATACATATGCAGCTAGAGACACAAGCTCTGGGGGGTTACTAGTTAGTTCATATTGTTGTTCCACCTATAGGGTTACAGATCCCCCCAGCTCCTTGGGTACTTTCTCAAGCTCCTCTATTAGGGGCCAAAGGCTTCATATCATTTCCTTCACATCATTCTCAAAGATCCCAAGTTTTCTTTATCCTTAGTTATCATAGAAATAGAAAATTATCAATATCTTGTTGTGTATACACATGAAGGCTACCCATGTAGCCATTATCTACTTATTGTCTCTGTTTGCATATTAATGATTACAAACTTTCACCTGAGAATCATGACATCTATATGTTCTTGAAATTTCAACAAATACTGGCAACACTGAGCTATTTTTTTTTTTTTGTTCACACATAACAAGCTAAACACATGGACAAATACCTTTGATAGACCTTATGGTCTCCAGATTATGAGAGGAAACCTCCCATCAGCAGTCAGCTGGACCCAAAGGATGACTTCATTTTCAATTTCTCATAGAACCACAGAAAACAGGAATTTTTTCTTCTTCATCTGAATATTGTCTTGCTTTTCCAATAGAACACATTGGGTTAAGATTATTTTTCTCAAGCTTTTGTTTTTTAGTCAACATGACCAATTCCATTCCAATTAGATACCCAAGCATAATTTGCATTCTTTTCATGTATATTTGTGTATGTGGGTAGTGTGTGCGTGTGTGTACATGCATTTATATGTGAGTTAGTATGTGTGTGTGTGTGTCCATGGTATTAGTGTTTGTGTGGCAGGCAGAGATGAGACTTATGTCTGTAATCTTCTTGATTTTTCTCTACCTTATTCTTTGAGGCAGGGTCTCTCAATCAAACGTAACTATAGGACTAATTTTGCTATCTAGCTTTCCATAAGCACCCCCTGCCTCGAACTGAAGCTGGAAACTTCAATCACATGACACTTAGAAAAGTTCTAGAGATTCTAATCTGTGTCCTTGTAATATTGAAGCAAACACTTTAACCTCTGAACCATCATCTCAGCTTAAATGGCAATTTGTATGTGTGTGTATTTGTTGTGTATAGATGATATATATATATATATATATATATAAAACCTTTTTTGAAATCCCAGAAAGGAATCCAGGAAAAGGTCAGACAGACAGAAGACAGCTTAATAAACATTCCCTGACACATTATTCAACTCTCTGAAAGAGAGTGGCCATTGTCACCTGAATTTTGTACTTCCTTCCATTTTTGTATTTTCTTTCATGTTTATGTGTATATATGTTTTCGCCCTGTGTTCATATATGTGCATAGATTCCTGTGCACATGTGTGCACATATATGAAAACCTGAGGTTGATGTCAGAAATCATTCTCTATAACTCTGCTACTTTATTCACTGGGGCAGCATCTCTCAATCAAACCTGCAGTTCACCCTCATGGTTAGTCTTGCTAATTGGTTTATTCTGTGTTCTGCTTCCCAGGCTGGAATTACTGGAGGGATGCCAGACCCATCCAACAATTACAAGGTGGTTCTGTGGATTCAAACTCCCACTCTAAAGCTTCTGCAACAAATGTTTGAACCACTGACCTACATCCCAGCCTTACCCCCCCACCCCCCCGCTTTTTAATCAAATTTTACAACAAAGCATATTCTGAGCTGTCCTAAGTCACTCCTTTTTTTCTTTTCTTTTTTTCTTTCTTTCTTTTTTTCTTTTCTGCAGATTAAATGTAGGGGAAAACATCATTTCGAAAGGAGATTTTGGGTGTCTGTTGGAATTGCAAATACATGTTATGTTTTGTAAGAATTTCCCTGATTCTAATTTATTTAATATTATTTTACATCCTTTATCTCGATTCCCAAACTGCATCTTAGTATATTGTTTCCCTGTTCTCCAGATCAAATAATAAAGAAAATTTATTAGATATTAGCTTAGTTTGCTCATCTGTGTAACTATGCAAGAAAAATTTAATAATAAAGAAGTAACTGCTGTAAGAATGCGATGAATCACTTTACTACAGTGCAATATAAACCTTAACTTGGGTGATGAATGTTTCTGCATCATGGGGAAAACAGGGATAGTAAAAATGGGTTAAATATGTTCTTTCTGATAAATGAAGACATTTATCTACAAATATTCTAGACAAGGCATAATACTGCTTTCACATTGAGGCAAAAACTGGTCTCCACAGGATAAAATGACTTAAAGGAAGCTCTTTGAAAAGGAGAATATGCATATGAGAACACTAGAAGCTACCAGTGTGTTTTGTGCAAACATCTGTAGAAAAAATGTTTTGTTTAGGGTTTTTTAATCATTCCCTAATTTATAATTAATTGGTTTTCAAAAATTATTCCTGAATGCTAATTTTCAGGACTGATAGTGAAAAAAAGCCATTAACAACTGAAATCCCCAGGGTTGAGAATTCATTAACACATGGCACACAACTAAGTAGTTTCTGAGTATGCCTCACATGGATAAAAACAAATCACAAGTAGATCAGTGGAAGGGTCACAGTGTTTATGTGTAAGGTCTACAGTGACAGTATACTGGGATTTGGACAAAATGCAGGCAATGAACTAAAAGATTCAGATTCTGTTACAAGACGTTTTGTCTTCTCCATGAAAGCTGAATGTTTTTTGTTCCTTTTATGACATTCCATCTCAATAGCTTATTAACTTGTGTTTTTGTTATTAGTGCAACTTCTTGTTTGATTTTTCTTTGGGATTCTATCTTCTCAAAATACTTGAACTATAGGCTTAGTCATGTATGCTTAATAATTTTCTGTTTTCCTCATATGACTTTAAAATCAGGAATATTTTTCTGAATACTACTTTCCTTTTCTCTTTTATTATCCTCATATTTAAATGTCTAAGTCACTGGCAAGCTCCAAATGATGCTTTAAGGATACATCTTTTGCTCTGACTTATTTTCAAATTTATGCATGTCATTATCTTTTCAATTATCATGTTTTGCTATACCTTAATTCTTCATCATTTAATTTTTCTTGATTTAATTATTTAGTCTATGGTATTTATTCTTTGAGGTTATATTAGTATTATTCATTTCAACATACAATAGATAATTCCTGTGCTGAATGATTCATATGCTTAACATTATATTTTATTTTACCAGCTGTAGTGGTATAGATTTATATTCCTAGCACTTTTGAGATGAAAGTAGGGGGATCAGACATTTGAGAGTAGACTTAGCAATACAAATCAATCATTACTATAGCATAATTAATAATGATAATGTAAGTTAATTTATATTATATATTTTAAGTTTTATTCTCTTTTGATTCAGGGACTCATATAGCACTATAAAGCTGAGAAAGACCTTGAATTTCTGATCCTTCTTTTACCATGGGACTCTAGGAATTATAGGTGTAAGACATTATATCTTATTTATATTGTGTTGGATGTTAGTCCCAGCACTGTATGAAAGCTAAGCAAACACTCTACCAACTGAAATGCATCCTAAATCCCATATTAAGCTTCTTAAGAAAATATAATTTGTAAATTTTTTAGTAATCTAATGCTGCAATAAACTATTACCACCAATTTAGTGTAACAAAGAGCACACATTGCTTACATTACAATTGCTGTAGATGAAGAATCCATGCCAAGTTTGACTCCTCTCCTTTCAGAGTCCTTCAAGGGTGCAATGAAAGTTTTGGTCAAGTCCATGAACTTAACACGATGCTCATCAATGAAGGATGTAATTTAGACACTTGCAACCTATTGAACCAAAGTCCAATTTTTTTTTCCAGATTGTTGGGTAAAAGCCACAATGCAGTTTCCTTCACTGGGCATCTCAAATAAGGACTGCTTACTTCTCCAAAGCCAATGAGGAAAGGAAGCTCCTATCAAGATGGTTACAGCAGATTGGCACATGTCTACTTTAGGTGTAACCTCTGCAGGTAATCCCATGGTTCCTAGAGGAGTCTTCACTCCCAGGAGCTCTAGCATGCCCAGGATCTTAGGAACACCAGTGAGTAGAACAAAACATCCTTTCCAACACCACCGGAAGTAACTGGCACCAACATGATCCAGGGAAACAGGAATGCTGCCCGACCAGTGGCTCCAGTTCCTTCTGGTCAGAGCCAGTCTACCTTGGTCACAAACTCAGTGGACAATCCCACAGTACCCAGAGAAGCTACTACTCCCAGGTGCTCTAGCACACCCAGGATATTAGGATCCCAGGATTCCAAGATCCCAGGAACTTGGTCACAACAGGATTTCAGTGAACAGAGGCAGCTTGACTCCCAGGAACTCTGATATACCCAGAATCCCAGGATCACAGGATCCTAGAATCACAGGATAACATAGAAATCTGGATTCTGAGGAGTTTAGACTCAACTGCAATTACTGGAAGGACATGCTCCAATCAGATACCACAAGAGCAGGGATCACTTGAGATAATCACATGGCAGGTGGCAAGCTTAAGAATAGAAACAACAGAAACCAAGCTTGATTGGCATCATCAGAACCAAATTCTCTGACCATGCCAATTCTTGGATACCCCATCACACCAGAAAAGCAAGATATGGATCTAAGGTCACTTCTCATGAAGATGATGGAGGACTTGAAGAAGGACATAGATAACTTCTTTAAAGAAATGCAGGAGAAGACAGGTGAACAAGTAGAAGCCTTTAAAGAGGAAACACAAAAATCCCTTAAAGAATTACAGGAAAACAGAACCAAACAGGTGAAGGAATTAAACAAAACTATCCAGGATCTGAAAATGGAAGTAGAAACAATAAAGAAAACCCAAAGGGAGACAACTCTGGAGATAGAAAAGCTAGGAAAGAAGTCAGGAGCCATAGATGCAAGAATCGTCAACAGAATACAATAGACAGAAGAGAGAATCTCATGTGCAGAAGATAGCATAGAAAACATGGACACAACAATCAAAAAACATGCAAAAATGCAAAAAGATCCTAACCCAAAACATCCAGGAAATCCAGGACACAATGAGAAGACAAAACATAAAGATAATAGGTATAGAAGAGAGCGAATATTTCCAACCTAATGGGCCAGTAAATATCTTCAACAAAATTATAGAAGAAAACTTCCCTAACCTAAAGAAAGATATACCCATGAACACACAAGAAGCCTAAAGAACTCCCAATTGTTTGGACCAGAAAAGAAATTCCTCCTATCACATAATAATCAAAACACCAAATGCACAAAACAAAGAAAGACTATTAAAAGCAGTAGGGGAAAAGTCAAGTAATTTATAAAGGCAGATCTATCAGAATTATAACAGATTTCTCACCAGAGACTATGAAAACCAGAAGATCTGGGCAGATATCATACAGACCATAAGCGACCACAAATGTCTAGGATACTAGATCCAGCAAAGCTCTGTTACCATAGATGGAGAAACCAAAGTATTCTATGACAAAACTAAATTTACACAATATCTTTCCACAAATCCAGCCCTTCAAAGGATAATAAAGGGAAAACTCCAACAAAAGGAGGGAAATGACACCCTAGAAAAAAGCAAGAAAGTAATCATTCAACAAACCTAAAAGAAGATAGCCACATGAACAGAATTCCAACTCTAAAACAAAAATTACAGGAAACAACAATTACTTTTCCTTAATATCTCTTAATATCAATGGACTCAATTCCCCAATAAAAAGACATAGACTAACAGACTGGTTACATAAACAGGACCTAACATTTTGCTGAATACAGGAAACCCACCTCAGAGACAAAGAGAGAAAGTACCTCACAGTAAGAGCATGAAAAACAACATTCCAAGGAAATGGTCCCAAGAAACAAGCTGGAGTAGCCATTCTAATAATGAATAAAATCGACTTCCAATCCAAAGTTATCAAAAATGATAAGGAGGGATACTTCTTCCTCATCAAAGGTAAAATCTACCAAGATGAACTCTCAATTCTGAACATCTATGCTCCAAATGCAAGGACATCCTTATTCAGAAAAGAAACTTTACTAAATCTCAAAGCACACATTGCAATGCACACAATAATAGTGGGAGACTTCAACACCCCATTCTCATCAATGAACAAGTCATGGAAACAGAAACTAAACAGAGACATAGTGAAACTAACAGAAGTTATGAACCAAATGGACTGAATAGATCTCTATAGAAATTTTATCCTAAAACAAAAGGATATGCATTTTTCTCAGTATCTCATAGAATCTTCTACAAAATTGGTCACAAAACAGACCTCAACAGATACAAGAACACTGAAATAATCCCACACATCCTATCAGATCACCACAGACTAAGGCTGATCTTCAATAACAAGATAAGTAATAGAAAGCCCATATACACGTGGAAGCTGTACAACACTCTACCCAATGATAACTTGGTCAAGGAAAAAATAAGAAAAAAATTAAAGACTTTTTAGAGTTTAATGAAAATGAAGCCACAATATACCCAAACTTATGGGACACAATGAAAGCAGCACTAAGAGAAAAATTCATAGCTCTCAGTGCCTCCAAAAATAAACTAGAGAGAGCATACACTAGCAGCTTAAAACACCTGAACCTTGACCCCTAGAACAAAAACAAGTAAATACACACAAGAGGAATAGATGGCAGGAAATAATCAAGTCAGGACTGAAATCAACCAAGTAGACACAAAAATATCTATACAAAATAATCAACAAAACCAGGACTTGGTTCTTTGAGAAGATCAACAAGATAGATAGACCCTTAGCCAGACCAACCAAAAATACTCAATAAAATTCTTGCAAATTGAATCCAAGAACACATTAAAATGATCATACATCATGATCAAGTAGACTTCATCCCAGGGATGTAGGGATGTTACGATATACAAAAATCCATCCATGTAATGCACTATATAAACAATCTCAAAGGAAAAAATATGATTATCTCTTTAGATGCTGAGAAAGCATCTGACAAAATCCAACATCCATTCATGAAAAAAGTCTTGGAAAGATCAAAAATGCAAAGTTCATGCTTAAACATAGTAAAAGCAGTATACAGGAAACCAGTATCCAACATCAAACTAAATGGAGAGAAGCTGGAAGCAATCTCACTAAAATCAGGGAATAGACAAGGCTGCCCCCTCTCTCCCTACCTATTCAATATTGTACTTGAAGTCCTAGACAGAGCAATGAGACAACAAAAGAAGATCAAAGGAATACAAATTGGAAAGGAAGAAGTCAGAATATCATCATTTGCAGATGATATGACAGTTTATTGAAGTGATCCCCTAAAATTCCACCAGAGAACTCCTAAACCTGATAAACAGCTTCAGCAAAATAGCTTGATATAAAATTAACAAGTCAGTAGCCTTCCTCTGCACAAAGGATACACAGGCTGAGAAACAAATTAGGGAGCTAATACACTTCACAATAGTCACAAATAATATAAAGTATCTTGGTGTGACTCTAAGTAAGCAAGTGAAAAATCTGTATGATAAGTTCAAGTCTTTGAAGAAAAAAAATCAAAGAATATCTCAGAAGATGGAAAAAAATCTCCCATGCTCATGGATTAGCAGGATTAAGTTAGTAAAAATGGCCATCTTGCCAAAAGCAATTTACAGATTCAATGCAATCTCATCAAAATTACAACTGAATTCTTCACAGAGTTAGAAAGAACAATTTGGAAATTCATCTGGAATAACAAAAATCCTAGGATAGCAAAAACTATACTCAACCATAAAAGAACTTCTGGTGGAATCACCATCCCTGACCTCAAGCTGCACTACAGAGCAATTGTGATAAAACAACAACAACAACAACAAAACAAACAAACAAACAAAAAACCTGCATGGTATTGGGACTGTGACAGACAGGTAGATTAAGGGAGTAGAGTTGAAGACCCAGAAATGAGCCTACACACCTATAGTCACATGAATTTTGACAAAGGAGCTAAAACCATCGAGTGGAACAAAAGACAGCATTTTCAAGAAATGGTGCTGGCACAACTGGCAGTCAGCATGTAGAAAAATGCAAATAGATCCATTCTTATCTCCTTGTACAAAGCTCTAGTCCAAGTGGATCAAGGATATCCACATAAAACCAGAGACGCTGAAACTTGTAGAGGAGAAAGTGGGGAAGAGCCTCAAACAAATGGGCACAGGAGAAAAAAATCCTGAACATAACACCAATGGCATGTGCTGTAAGATCAAGAATGGACAAATGGGACCTCATAAAATTGCAAGCTTCTGTATGGCAATGGACACTGTCAATAAGACAAAAAGGCAACCAACAGATTGGGAAAAGATCTTTACCAATCTTACATCTGATAGAGGGCTTATATCCAATTTATACAAAGAACTCAAGAAGACTCCAGATAAACAAATAATCCTATTAAAAATGGGGTATAGAGCTAAACAAAGAATTCTGAACTGAGGAATACCAAATGGCTGAGAAGCACCTAAAAAAAATGTTCAGCATCCTTAGTCATCAGGGAAATGCAAATCAACACACTCCTGAGATTCTACCTCATACCAGTCAGAATAGCTAAGATCAAAAATTCAGGTGACAGCAGATGCTGGTGAGGATGTGGAGAAAGAGAAACACTCCTCCAATGCTGGTGGGATTGCAAGCTGGTACAACCACTCTGGAAATAAGTTTGAAGGTTCCTCAGAAAATTAGACATAGTTCTACTAGAAGATCCAGCTATACCACTCCTTGCCATATACCCAGAAGATGCTCCAACTTGTAATAAGGACACATGCTCCACTATATTCATAGCAGCCTTATTTATAATAGCAAGAATATGGAAAGAACCCTGATATACCTCAACAGATGAATGGATGCAGAAAGTGTGGTATATTTACACAATGGAGTACTACTCAGCTATTAAAAACAATGAATTTATGAAATTCTTAGGCAAATGGATGGATCTGGAGGATATCATCCTGAGTGAGATAACCCAATCACAAAAGAACACACATGATATGCACTCACTGATAAGTTGATATTAGCCCAGAAGTCCAGAATACCCAAGATACAATTCACAAACCACATGAAACTCAAGATGAAGGAAGACCAAAGGGTGGATTCTTCAATCCTTCTTAGAAGTGGGAACAAAATACCCATGGAAGGAGTTACAGAAACAAAGTTCTGAGAAAAGCCTGAAACCATCCAGAGACTGCCCCATCTGGGGCTCCACCCCATAAATAATCACCAAACCCAGACACTATTGTGGATGCCAACAAGAGCTTGCTGACTGGAGCCTGATATAACTGTCTCCTGAGAGACTCTGACAGTGCCTGGCAAACACAGAAGTGAATGCTCACAGCCATCCATTGGACTGAGCACAGGGTCTCCAATGAAGGAGGTAGAGAAAGAACCCAAGGTGCTTAAGGGGTTTGAAGTCCC
Organism: Mus caroli; assembly: GCF_978045245.1. Lineage (NCBI taxonomy): Eukaryota > Metazoa > Chordata > Mammalia > Rodentia > Muridae > Mus > Mus caroli. The sequence continues at coordinate 45,203,220 of NW_028227262.1, forward strand.
ATAGAAGGAACCACAATATGAAGTAACCAGTACTCCCAGATCTCCTTGTGACTAAACCACCAACCAAAGAGTACACATGGTGGAACTCATGGCTCCAACTGCATATGTAACAGAGGGTGGCCTAGTTGGTCATCAATGGGAGGAGAGGCCTTTGGTCCTGTGAAGGCTCTATGCCCCAGTGTAGGGGAATGCGAGGGCTAGGAAGTAGGAGTGGGTGGGTTGGTTGATCACGGGGAGGGGGTAGGAAGAGGTGATTTTCAGAGGGGAAACCAGGAAAGGGGATAACATTTGAAATGTAAATAAAGAAAAATATCAAAAAAAAAAAAAGATGAGTACAGCAATTCTGCACAACACAGCAAGAATGACATTGTCCTCCCATAGCCTTTATGCTTGCATTTTGTGAGAGGTCATATCTACACATCCAAAGCAATGAAACTATAACATGAGGATCCTGGAGAATACCCTAAATTTCTCCCTCCACAAAAGGAAAACATAGTTAGGAACATTTGGATTCCTTCGAATGTCTAAAAAATAAAAAGAACTATCAGAGAAGGAATGGCCTTGAGAAAGTGATCCTTTTGGTCTAATGGTTTTGTCAAGATCATTAGATGCCTAATGTGGCTTGTGAGAAGTTTCGGAAAGCTCATTCTTACATCATCTAGCCAGTGTGATGTGGCTTCCTTAAGATACTTTTGAGAGCTCTCTAGGCTACTTCCCAGTCTTATCAAAGGCATTCCCTAGAAATGGAAGTCTTTGTTAAAAACAAAGCAAAACACACACCACAGAAAATTCTGCAAGCTGGGAAACTACAGCTGTGGAACAAAATAAGTTCTGATTAAAGACAGTGAGTAGCTAGTTTTCAGAAGGATTTCCTGCCTTGATTTCAACATGGTCCATTTCTGCAAATGAAGATTTCAAGCCATCAATTCCTGATTACTCAATATTGAGATATGATTATATATAGTAGTTAACTAATCAAGTCTGGATAGCAAAATTAATCCTGAAACAATGCGCTAAGTTCACTGCATGGTTCTGCCAAGAACACAGTAGTCTTATGATGCCTGCTCTCCTTTTAGTGAACAATGAAATTCCATTCTGATTTCCAGTACCATTAGAGCTACAGCCTTTCCTTCTTAGAGCTACAGCCTTTCATCAGGTTTATACTTATCCTGATGTGTGCTTCAATTTAGGTTCTCAAGGTCTTGTCATTTATGGCAAAAAAAAAAACCCAACAAAACAAAGAAGAGTCAGGATGGTCAAATTTATATGCTCTGCTATCACAATGTGTCTGTGAAATTTAAGCTTTATATTTGTAAAATTCTACTGTTTTCTTTATTATGGTTTAGAGAAGATTTCATACATGATAGAATGGTATAGATGTGTAGTTACCGTAGGGAAGCTGCACGTATGTACTCACAGTGGTAGTGACAGTAAGTATGACCTGTGGCAGCACAAACAAGACAAAATCGTAGCATAAGTCTAGAGTGAATGGAGGAGCTAAGAGTAAAGGAGGTGTGGGGAAGAATATGAACAGAATGAATGTATGAATTTCTCAAGAAACTAACAAAAATACATATAAAAACAGCAGCTAGTAGCTATAGAGAAGTGGTCTAAATGAGGTGTAGAGTTGTGAATCTGAAAATTGGTATTCAATATTCCATACTTAGAAAGTAAAAATTGAGTTTATTAAATATTTTTGAAATCCTAACTTATGTTGCTGGAAATTAAGAATGAAGGCTTGAAGTAAGAATGGCAGAGGGCCTAACCTCGCATTTGATAATTATTCTGACCCTCGGCAAGTTACATAATTATCTGTGTCTCACTTTCATCATCTTTGAAAGTAAGAATAATAATATCATTCTTCAAATAGAGTTGTTTAAGGGATTAAGCCAATTAATTACTACCATGCATTTACATGGTATGTCCAACATGTTTAATAAGTATTAGCTATTTTCATAATAACTCTATGCCATAGAAATAGATTAAAGAGAGAAGCAAACTGTGGCCTTTGAAAATTAAATAAGATTTATGAAATGAAGACATTCTTGCACATTTGAATATAATTAGACATCATGAATTATTGCTTTGAATTTCTGTTTTATCAGCTCCTTAATAATTTACAAAATATACAGAAAACTAGCCAATTTCCATGTGTGTCTAGACGGCCATGTTGTTTATTCTTAATGAAAACCTGGGATGGAATTAAAAAGTAAGAAAAGAGGTAGTTTTGCAAATTGTAAAAGTAACTGGGTAATGAATGGAGCCTTTGCTGTCCAGTATAATTAATACATTACCCCCGTTGATCCAAAAGCCATGATCACTTTTGGTAAATAATCCCCCTGCCAACATGTGTCAAACATTTCACTTGAAATTGCTATCATTCGGATTACAGATGTCTGTAATTCGCAAGCCCTCCCTGGTGTTTTCCCAGCAGCAATATGCAGCTAAATCAGAAAAGAACATGAGGATTTGGAAGAAGTCATTTGAATGTATTAGAAGACATTGTACAAAAGTCCTAGTTTACATTCCTGCTCAGGCTTGCGCTATGTTAATGCATCACCCAGACTCCAAAAGCCTGATTCCTTCCTTTACCTCTTTGCTTTGTAAGTGGAATTTATGGATGAAAAATTTTAAATTGACTGATGATGAGAGAGGTTCACAATTAAACCTATGATTGAAGGATAGTAGTTTTCTAGAATGCCTTCCAAATCTTCAGTTCCCTAGACCATCACAGGACCTTGTGTTTAACTTGTCCTTTGCATAATAATTGCTACAAGGATGCAGAGGGTGTTGACACAAAAGACCTTGGATCTCACAAGTGTTTTTGATAAGAACTGGTAAGTTATTAATATCTTTCATGAAATGAAAAGCAATTCTCTTTCCTCCTGTGCCAGCCTGTTTTAGAGATTGGGGCAAAGCCTTGTATAGTTTATAAAACTCTGAAGTTAGACATTTAAGAAGAATAAAGGTAGTCTTGGGCAGAGCAGACAGAGAAGACATGATCACTACCCATGATTTAAGACAACAGAGACCTCTGCTAAGGATGAGATGTTCAATTCAGTGTTCTCACCTTACACCTCCACTTCCCAGTGCCTGCTACTTACAATGTCCATTAAATTGATAAATCTACTTATTTTGTTATGTGAACACCCATCCAGCTGATTTCACATATCATTGAACAACAAATATACATCATCATTGTCTTAAGCTATAAATTCTACACAAGCACACATAAATATACACACTTATTCACACACACACAGAGAGAGAGAGAGAGAGAGAGAGAGAGAGAGAGAGAAACTAGCTGACAGTGCATTGTACATATCCAAATGAAAATAGGGGAGGACATACATTGGAAAATGATAACAGAAAACTTCTTTTCCAGAATGCCTTGGCTTTAATATGGAGATGCGATACAGGATCAATACATGCTGGATAGAACACAACTGTCTGATACAATATCTCAGGACCTGGATCATGGTATTTAGTGTCTTAGTTCTCAGTTTTTCATCGTTAAAATTTTAATAATAATGATGCATCTACCATAAAAGTACCATGAAAATCAAATTACTTGATAATTAAAGAGTAGCATCCTAATGATTAATAACTATTGGGTAGATTTTATATATATGTATTTATGTATATGTAATATACATATGTATATTATACAAATGTATATATACATTTATTTATATATATGTATATATGTGTATATATAATAAAATTTATATAATATATATATAATTATATATATGTATATATATATATATATATATATAGAGAGAGAGAGAGAGAGAGAAATATATAATGAACAACAATAATGAAAACAATAATGGAAGGAGATCATATTTTCCCAAGGCCTGTGAAAAATAAAATACATACAGTATGAGCAAATCTTTCAAATCACGTTATTTTTTATACCACTACTAAAAATTAAAATACAACAACATTTTGTTCTTGTCAATTCAGATATTTTATTTGAATTATCATAGTTGGAGCTATACTCTATATTGATGGGAAATATGCTATGGAAATGCCCTCAGCTACATTGATTGGGAGGGAGCTTGCTTATGAGAACTTAATGCTTCAGTTTGTGTTAGAGTCACACATTCATTCTGGTAGTGACTGCCTGGCTTTGCATGCAGGCCCTTTCCACAGAGCCATATTTGCCCCCTGCCAGGATATGCATATAGAAAGAGACTTTTGCAATTAGCCCTTTCAGGAGCAATTCTGTTATTTAAATATTTCTAATGAATTTGGCTGTTTTTATCTCATGAATATCATACTTTTCCAATTCCTTTTACAATGAAGAGAAAAAATTGTCAATCTCTGCTTTTATTAAAAACAAACAAACAACAACAACAAAAAAACCCCTACAAAACTACAACCATAGTGTAAAATGTACATACCGTGATACATCAGGCAAAACTACTGTTATTCTCTTAAGAGTTAGATTGAGTATATTGAGGGATAACATACTACAATATCATTTAAGTGAAGATAATTCTATTTGTATAGCTAATGTTCATTGAGCTCTGTGGGGCAGATAGTGATTGTTTTTAGGTGTACCTGCCTAATGACCCAGTAATTCTATGAAGAAGGTAACAATGCAACTCTAGGGGCTGGTTTTGTCAGTTAACTTTTTTTTTCAGTTGTGATTTTCTTCTCTCTTTTTTAAAAATAGATATTTTCTTCATTTATATTTCTAATGCTATCCCAACAGTCCCATATAACCTCACCCCGCCCTGCTCCCCAACCCACACACTCCTACTCCCTGGCCCTGGAATTCCCCTGTACTGGGGCATATAATCTTTGCAGAAGTGGATGCTCACAGTCATCTGTTGGATGGAACACAGGGTCCCCAATGAAGGAGCTAAAGAAAGTACCCAAGGAGCTAAAGGGGTCTGCAACTCTTTAGGAGGAACAACAATATGAACTAACCAGTAAACCCCAGAGCTTGTGTCTCTAGTTGCATATGTAACAGAGGATGGCCTAGTAGGCCATCCATGGGAGGAGACCCTTGGTCTTGTCAGTTAACTTTGCAGTGCTAAGTTCCACTAAATTTGGAGTATGGTGGCCTACCACTGAGATATTTTTTAATTTGAAATATTGCCCAGAACTTCTTGGAATTTACTCTCATGCCCAGGGAGAATTTGAATAGTGATCTTCCTGTCTTGATCTCTCAAACAGCTGCAGAAGGAAGCCGAGAACAGTCCTAGATTTACACATAAAACTGTGGAGGCATTGAAGGGATTAGCAATCTAACAATCTTATTTATTATAGTGGTTGGTTGGAGTTTGGATGCTTTTAGTCTTATTCTAAAACCCGTCAGTCCCTCTATTTGTTAAGCAAAAGTTACTCCACCATCCAAGATAACAGTTAACATTGTCTTTACATTTCTTTTTTTAAAATCATCAAAATTTTTTATAATAGTTGTTTCGTAAATATATATGATATGTTCTGAAACTAAAAGTAATATGCATTAAACCAGCTTTTAAAATTTCTTTGGAATATTAAACATGATGAAAGTAGAAGAAAACCACTTATGAAGTCCTCTATGAAAGGAAACTGTGACAAGTTCCTAATTAGACAGAAACCATTCCATCTCCAAGGAAGAATACGCAGGATAACTGTGGTTTCGTAGAATGAATTGGATAGTTTTCTTTCTGTTTCTATTTTGTGGAATAGTTTGAAAAGTATTAGTATTGGGTCTTCTTTGAAAGTCTGATAGAATTCTGCCTTAAGCCCATCTGGTCTTGGGTTTTTGTTTCTGTTTTTTGTTGGGAGACTTTTAATGACTGCTTCTATTTATTTAGGGGCTATGGGACTGTTTACATGGTTTATATGACCCTGATTAAGTTTGATACAGGTACCTGGTATCTGTCTAGAAAATTGTCCATTTCATCCAGATTTTCCAGTTTTGTTGAGTATAGGCTTTTGTAGTAGGATCTGACAATTTCTTGATTTCTAGGTTCCTGATATTATGTCTCCCTTTTCATTTTTGATTTTTAAAATTTGAATACTGTTTCTGTACCCTCTGGTCAATCTGGCTAAGTGCCTATCTATCTATCTTGTTGGTTTTCTCAAAGTACCAGCTCCTGGTATTGTTGATTCTTTGTATAGGTCTTTTCGTTTCTATTTGTTTGATTTTAGACCTGACTTTGATTATTTCCTGCTGTCTACTCCTCTTGGGTGTATTTGCTTCTTTTTGTTCTAGAGCTTTCAGGTGTGCTGTTAAGCTGCTAGTGTATGCTCTCTCCACTTTCTTTTTGGAGGCACTCAGAGCTATGACTTTTCCTCTTTGCACTGCTTTCATTTATTAGCCTTTCATATTATTAGCCCTTTATTCTGGGGTAATGTCTGTCTTTGACACTGAGGTACATTTCCTGTTTGCAGTAAAATGCCAGGTCCTGTTTACATATCCAGTCTGTTAGTCTATGTCTTTTTAATGGAGAATTAAGTCCATTGCCATTAAGAGATATTAAGGAATAGTGATTGTTGCTTCATAGGCTTGGGTATGTTGTGCCTTCATTTTCATTAAACACTAAAAAGTCGTTAATTTTTTGCTTTATTTCCTCCGTGACCAAGTTATCATTGAGTAGAACATTGTTCAGCTTCCATGTATATGTGGGCTTTCTGTTATTTTTTGTTGTTATTGAAGACAAGCCTCAGTCTGTGGTGACCTGATAGAATGCCTGGGATTATTTGAATATTTTGTATCTGTTGAAGCCTTTTTTTGTAACCGATTACATCTTCAATTTTGTAGAAGGTACCATGAGGTACTGAGAAGAAGGTATATTCTTTTGATTTAGGATGAAATGTTCTATAGATATTTGTTAAATTCATTTGGTTCACAACTTCTGTTAGTTTCAATATGTTTCTGTTTAGTTTCTATTTCCATGATCTGTCCATTGATGAGAGTGGGGTGTTGAAGTCTCCCACTATTATTGTGTGAGGTGCAATGTGTGCTTTGAGCTTTAGTAAAGTTTCTTTAATGAGTGTGGTTGCCCTTGCATTTGGAAAAGAGATGTTCTGAATTGAGGGTTATTTTTGGTAGTTTTTTTTCCTTTGATAAGTATGAAGTGTCCTTCCTTATCCTTGTTTATAACTTTTGGTTGAAAGTTGATCTTATTCAACATTAGAAAGGCTACTCCAGTTTGTTTCTTCAGACCATTTGCTTGGAAAATTGTTTTCTAGCCCTTTATTCTGGGGTAATGTCTGTCTTTGACACTGAGGTACATTTCCTGTTTGCAGTAAAATGCCAGGTCCTGTTTACATATCCAGTCTGTTAGTCTATGTCTTTTTAATGGAGAATTAAGTCCATTGCCATTAAGAGATATTAAGGAATAGTGATTGTTGCTTCTTGTTATTTTTTATATTATTTTTATGATTGTCTGGCTATTTTGGAGGGTTTGTTGAAAGATTACTTTCTTTCTTTTTTTCTAGGGTGTAGTTTCCCTCCTGTGTTCACATTTTCCATCTATTATCCTTTGTAGTGATGAATGTGTGGAAAGATATTGTATAAATTTGATTTTGTCATGGAATATCTTGGTTTCTCCATCTATGATAATTGAGAGTTTTGCTGGGTATAGTAGCCTGGGCTGGCATTTGTGTTTTCTTAGGGTCTGTATAATATCTGCTCAGAATCTTCTAGCTTTCATAATATCTGGTGAAAAGTCTGGTGTAATTCTGATCGGGCTGTCTTTTTATGTTACTTGACATTTTTGCATTACTGCTTTTAATACTCTTTCTTTGTTTTGTGCATTTGATGTTTTGATTTTTATGTGATGGGAAGAATTTCTTTTCTGGTCCAAATGATTGGGAGTTCTGTAGGCTTCTTGTGTGTTCATGAGCATCTCTTTCTTGAGTTTAGGGAAGTTTTCTTCTATAATTTTGTTGAAGATATTTACTGGCCTTTTAACTTGGAAATCTTCACTCTCTTCTATATCTATTATCCTTAGGTTTGGTCTTCTCATAGTGCTTGATTTCCTGGATGTTTTGTGTTAGGATCTTTTTGCATTTTGCATTTTCTCTGACTGTTGCCTCAATGTTTTCTATGATATCTTCTGCACCTGAGATTCTCTCATCTATCTCTTGTAGTCTGTTGGTGATGCTTGCATCTATGACTCCTGATCTCTTTCCTAGGTTTTCTAAAACCAAGGTTGTCTCCCTTTGTGATTTCTGTATTGTTTCTATTTCTAATTTTAGATCCTGGATGGTTTGGTTCACTTTCTTTTCCTGTTTGATTTCATTCTCTTGTATTTCTTTAAGTGAATAATGTTTCCTCTAAGGGCTTCTACCTGTTTTCCTGTGTTCTCCTGTCTTTCTTTAAAGGAGTTATTTATGTCCTTCTTAAAGTACTCTATGATCATCATGAGGTGTGATTTTTAAATGAGAGTCTTGCTTTTCTGGTGTGTTGGGTTAGCCAGGGTTCTTTGTGGTAGGAGAACTGGATTCTGAAAATGCCTAGTAGGCTTGGCGTCTCTTGCTTATGTTTTTGTCCTTACCTCTTACTCTCTGGTTATATCTCTTGTTAGCTGGTCTTGTTGTCTCTGGCTGTGGTTTGTCCCTCCTGCAAGCCTGTGTGTCAGTACTCCATGCAGACCAGTTCTCTCCTGTGGCAAAGGGTGAGCTCTGGGGTGCAGACAGAATTCTACTGTCCCCTGCTGTTCCTAGGTTCCTGTGTCCTGATGGCTCTCAGTGAGTCCCTCTTGGGCCAGGAATTTGAACAGAAGTGGTGGTGTTATCTGTGCTTAGAGATCTTCAAGCACTCCTGGGAGACCAGCTCTTTCCTTACAGTATTTGGATATGGAATGCTGTGGCACAGGATCAGCTCAGGGCATAGATGAAAAGTGGAAGGATCCTGTTCCAGGATGCTCCTTGGTTCCTCTGTCCTGAGGGCTCCAGGCAGGTCCCTTGGAGCAGAAGTGGTAGTCTTACCTGTGCTCACAGGCTTGTCAGTTCTCCTGGGATACTTGCTCACTCCTGGAGATATTTGGGTATGGAGTGCTGTGGCACAGGGTCAGCTCTGGGCACTGTGGCACAGGATCAACTCCAGATGTGGATGGAAACTGGAAGGCGTCTTTACAATTCTTATTTACTGTTTTTGTTTTTGTTTTATTTGGGGTGTAATAAATTAAAGTGCTGTACCAGTTATTTTTTGTGTTACTGTGAACAAACATCATGGGCAAGGCAATTTATAGAAGGAAGTGTTTATTTATTTATTTATTTTTTTGGTCTTATACTTTCTGAGGAATAGTAGGATCAGTCATAGTAGGTGGGATAGTCAGCTGTGAGCTCACATCTTGGATCAAAAATGTTACACAGTGACATGGTTTGAGTCTCTAACCTCTCAAAGCCTACCTCCAGTGATATACTTCCTCTAGGAAGACTGTCTCTCAAACCTCCCAAAGAGTGCCATCAATTGGAAAAATTGATTAAAACATCAAAGACTGTGGGAGACATTAATCCTTCCAACTGCCACAGGTGCTGAAAGAGAGTAATGTCTGCTTGTTTGTTTTGCTAAATAAATAAATAAATAAATAAATAAGTAAATTAGGACTTAGAACCATGGAATCAGCACTACTGACAATTATATGTTCTGTTGAATGGAAACATGGCTCAGTTTTACCCTGAAAGCTATTTTTCTGACTGAGCAGGCATTTCTTATTGATGGTAAAGTTGATTCTTCTAGAAATATACTGTCTTCCATTTTCTATTCTCTCTACCATGACACATGGCAATGTATCTCCTGACAGTGATTGTATAGCAAAGATTGTGGTTTTCAACCTGTGTGTTAGGACCCCCTTTGGCAAACCAAATATTTTTACATTATGACTCATAACAGTAGTAAACTTATAGTTATAAAGTAGTAATAAAATGATTTTATAGTTGGAGGTCATCATAATATGAGGAGTGTGTGTCAAAGTGTTGTAGTATTTGGAAGGTTAAGAACCACTGCAGGCTAGAAGAGGACATTGAACCTGTAACTCCTTGCAGCTGGAGTTACAGGTGTGCTTTGTGGCATACATTATAGGAATGGAAATCCGGTCTCGTGCAAAAGTAGCAAACACTTAACCGACAAACCATCTCCATCATAGAATATCTTTTTGCAGGACAAAAAGACGTCAAAACAAAATGAAGTGAATCAAAAAGGCCACCAAAATGCTGTTGAGTTTGTTTTGTTTTAGCCAGCTACTAAATTTTGTGTTTGTGTATGTTTCTTTCTATTTGTCTGCCTGTCTATCTGTCTTTCCTTTGCTCTCTTTTTCTCTCTTTTGTTTTTTTCTTCCTTCTTTCTGAAAGAGAGAGAAAAATAACATGGATATGAAAGTGGGGAAGATCTGGGAGGACCTAGGGGAGGGAACAACATGAACCAAATATATTGTGAGGAAAAAACAAACCCAAACCTTTTTCAATATGAATTATAATGTACTAAAAATGCAGAATCCTAAATCTCTTTAAAGTAGTTATATGACAAAAATTTTATTTAAACCACTTCTAAAGGCAGGAACCAATGATATGTTCACAAAAATTCAAACAACAAGGCTGTACAGCAGTGAGGTGGTGACATCTGTAGTAAGCAGAGCCTGATAGAAGTTGTAGGTCTTTAGGACATTTAGGGGTAAAGGTGCCTGAGGATGTCATTCTTGGATGGTGTTATCCAGATAACTCTTCTTTAGGCTTGAGATCTCACTTCTTCCTCACTCCTGAAACTGCACCCACCACTGCCATATATGATGTAACATAGAGAAGGGAAGGCTACCAATATGCCCTATGGCTATTTCAATATTTCAGCCTGCAGATCTGTGAGTTGAAGAAGGCTCCTCACTTTATAAAGTTAGCCACATCAGAGACTTCACTGGAGCAACATGAAGTTGACAAATATAGTAGTATGTAGCAATAGCAGCAGACCAGTACTTCATGAGTATAGCTGTATTGGCTTACATTGTGGGTTCTTCTTTTTCCAATCCTTTAAACCAGTTTAAACCCCTATCACCAGATAGGAGAGAAAGAAAGATAGAGAGGGAAGAGAGAGCTCTCTAAATCTAATTTCTTTCTTCTTCTTTCTTCTTTGCTTATAGCTGTTCTTGCTATTTTGAGGGTTCTTTTTCCCACCATTTACCCCTGCTGTGTTCACTACCTATCACTAGAGAAAGGGCAGAGGAGGTAGATAGAAAGAGAATTTGTTTTGTTTCTCTGAGCACGACTACTAACAAATAGCAATCAACTCCTCAGAATGAACAACAACCACCCAGTGTGACTCTTGGAGCCCTTGTATTCATATACTCTCTCGAAAAGTTCCCAGAATTCCAAATGTTAAAGTCATTGAAGTTATCTGCAGCTGATAGAAACAAAACAAAACAAAACAAACAAACAAACAAACAAAAAACATCCTGCCTCAAGTAAGGTAGATGATGAAGACAGGCACCCAAAGCTGTCAATGATCTCCATGTTCACACCCGTTTTCACAAATGTGAACACACACACACACACTTAAATTTAAAAAAAATATAATCTGAATCTAAAGGTCAAAATTAACAAATGATGAGACCAATAGAAATGACAAGTCAGCTGAAGATGCACAGGAAGGACCCCTGAATCATTTTAGAATCATAGTCTAAGTGTGGCCATGAGATGCTGCTGCACAAACTCTAAGGGGCGGTTTTGAAGGTAGCTTGCCTATGATCTCAAAAGTGACAAGTAATAAATTTAATAGAGACGCTGCCCCAAGCCATAGACATTAAAGAGACACAAGAAAGAGTATGCTTGGTGACTGTGAATGAGGTCCTCTGGCAGCAAAGGACATTGATGAAGCAGTCAGTGAACTTTGAATTCAATTTGATGACCAGATAGAATAAATGTATCTATTCTAATTTCTTGATTGCACTGTGTCAATTCAGGGGGTTTTCTTTGTCTAAAGGCTGCTGCGTAATCATATGGAGATGAGTCTGAAATTTACGTTGAGATGTTTCAGGGAAAAGTTTTCTATTAGTACAATTATGATTTTTATGTTTAATGTTCCTTCCAAAAATTGTTTTGGTACCAGGGATCAAAACCAGTCCTGCACCCTATAGTTGTTCTCTATCACAGTAATATAGCCACAGACCCTTTCCTATTTGTTTTTAAGGATGCTGTTTTTGTTTTTGCTTTTAGATAGTGTCTGACTCCCAACTGCCCTGAAACTAGCTATATAAAGCAGTTTGGTCTTAGACACACATAGATCTGTCTGCCTGCATCCTCCCAAAGCTGGGATCAAATAGGTGTGCCTGTATAGACAATTACACATATGTTCACATATGATTATGTATATTATGGGTTATTCACATGAGTTCATGTCTCCCAAGACCAAAAGCAATGGGTCATCAGGATCTAGAGTTTCAGGACAGTTCAGAACTGCCCAAAGTAGTTTGGAAATTGAATCATTGAGTCACTTCTCCTGCCCATTCTTCAACAAACAAACAATAACATTTCAAGTTTCTCACTCTCCCCAGAATACAACATATTTTATTATAGTCTCTGATTACAGGCTCTAAAGAGACTGATTTATTGCCAATATCACTATTTGAATGTATGTCACAGATCTTTTACTTTTGGCCAACTTTCGTACGTATTATGTCTCAGGATTTTGCTCCCCTAGAGAATACTTGTGTAACACTATTATTTCTCTGCTCGATGTGATCTATGTACACACTGTACCTTGAGACCTGAGGATAATATGGAAAATCAATTGTTTAGAAAATGGAATGCAAGTCCTGAGCACACACCATTCCCGCATTAGGTTTCAAATGTGCTGACTTAATTCTATTTTAGAGTAAAATCAGATAAAGCTAAAATTCTATTAATAATACTAAAGTTAACTGAGCCTCCAAAGTGATTAGCCACAAAGAAATTTTAATTAGTTTGATCAAATCTGCCTTTTAAGCAGTTGGGAATTTGGAGATCCAAGAAAATGTTGTCTTTAAGCTCTTTGTCTGAGAGAAACACAGAAGCAGGTCCCTGCCAGGAAAACACAATTTGTATGCAACTGTGTTCCTCCACAGTTATCTTCATCTTCTTGTGTGTGTCTGTGTGTGTTGGGGGTTGGGGGGTGTTGATCAGGATTACAGTTCAGCTAAGGTAGACAGGATACTGAAATGTGAATAATGGTATTAAAGCAAACAATATGGATTATTAACACTTTATTTTACATAAGCCTCATAAAACAATGGGCATTGCATAGCCAGTTTGTGCTGGAAAGGCATAGGCTTATCACGTTACCATGGAACAGTGTGGGTTTTCCTTTTGCAAGCAGGGTTCTGGCTAGGGTTGGGAGCCAAGTTCTTTTCTGACTGTGTCTATGTGGAGACTTCATTTCAGACACCTTGGGCTGGAGCAGCATGTAAATTGTCAGGAAAAAATATTGCTAGCCTGAAGCGACCAATAGAGCCAGTTGTACAGCCAAATGTGCAGATTTGGCAAGCCAGCTGTTTTCTCTGCTAGAGAAATAATTGTGCTGTGTTCCTGTTAAAGCAAATTCAGCTAACATCACATCCGTGCTTATACTGCAATACAGCCAGAGGCTTTTGAAGAAGCTTAAACAAAAGCCATTCGATATTTTGTGTGGTCTTTTGATAATCATTTCTTCACCTGTTCCTTATGCATAAGTTCCAAGTGTTGAGAACAAGAAAACACAAAGCCAACTCCCATGTCCTTGCATCTATTTAAAAATGGAGAGAAAAAGAGAAGAATAATAAGTAAAATAATAATAAAAGAGAAGGTAATAAGAATAGTAGGTCACTTATTATGTTTCTCGAATATCAGGTTCGCAAGTACAAAACCCCAATGTATTTAGTTCACGACTTTTGCTTTCACCAGCATGCAGAGAGATGCTCAACAAATAACCTGCCTTTAAAAGTGTCCATTTATATGGTACAAAGAACCAATGCATGGTTCTTTCATGGGTTAAAGTGGTTACTCTTAACATGGGGAAGGCTTTCCAATCGAGACTCTGACCCCAGGAAAGCAGAAGGGAAATCCTCAATCCTTACTACTCCTTTGAGAAAATGGCTTTCAAGTTCATCTCCCAGTCATGGTAAAAGTCAATCCAAACCAGTGCTTCTTAGATTATCATTAATTTGTCATTCTCCATTAATTTTGTATTGTGTCAAAAATGGTACGATATAATGGAAAATAACCACCAAGAGACAACAATCCTATCTCACAGGTTATATCTAGTATATTACTCTGTCTTGTGTTGCTATAACAAAAGACCTGAGGCTGAAGGATACATAAAAAAAGAGTAATATTTGGCTCATGACTGTCTTGTCTTTAGGATAAAAGTATAATAGTGATATCTTAATGAGGGATTACTCTAGCTACATCACAATATGACAGGGAAGTAGAACAAGAATGGGCCATATGTAATAAGGATTTATGTCTTTAGAGTGTCACTTTGTATTTTCTGTTGTCTTTTGATAATCATTTCTTCACCTGTCCCTTATGCATAAGTTTCAATTGTTGAGAACAAGGAAACACAAAGCCAACTCCCATGTCCTTGCATCTATTTAAAAATGGAGAGAAAAAGAGAAGAACGAGCAGGTATTGAGAATCTGTTATTGAATGACAATCTGTTATTAAGAATCAGGTCACTCCCCTAAAACAAATATTTACCTGAGATTAAGATTAATCCATGACCCATGACCCAACTATCACTCACCTTTGAAAGATTTCCTGCTGAGTATCAGCAGTTGGTGGGAAATCTTTTTGAACAGGAACTTGTGAGAAATAAATTGCACCCAGAGTGTAGTACTAGGGGTAACTGAAGACTTTAAGCAAATGCTGATTGATTGATTGATTGATTGATTGATTGATTGATTATAGAGTATATAGGTACTTGTGTATGATGTGTGCTTGTAAATGTGTATGTGTGTGTGTGTGTGTGTGTGTGTGTGTGTACGTAGAGATCAGAGGTTAGCATGCTGTGCCTTTCTCAATTTTTCTCTGTTACTTTTGAAATAGAGTCTTTCATGATTCTAGGTCATACTAATTCATGTAACATGAGTGGCCATTGAGTTCTAGGAATCTTCCCATCTCTGTCTCCCCAGCATTGGTATTACAGATGCACGAAGTCATACCCAAGATTTTACATAGGTGATGGGAATCTGAATCCAGAGCCTTCTCTACAGCACTCAGATAACCACTATAAAATTTGAAGTCAGACATGCATATTTTGACTTAAGTGGCCTTCGACTGAAAGTGAAGTAGATATGAAAACTCTGTCCAATGAAGAATCAGATAAAGATGGGAAATCTAGCAATGCTGCTCTGAGGATTAAACTCCCCAAGTATGCTGGGGATGGTGACTGTTTCTGTACGTGAATCTTTGGCCTGTGCTCCCTGCCCTGTTCTTTGTCTTCTGCCTGCCTGGAGTCTTACTAATAAAACCTAGATTTAATGAAATTACCATTGCACTGGCCTAAATGTTTCCTACACATTACCTCATTAATCTTTTATAAAATATGCTGGCAGCTAGATATTTCTACTCCTGCAATACACAAAAATGATACAAGGGATGTGAGTGCTTCAAAGTTAACTGTTTTGTTTAGTGAGAATCAGACTCAGCTTTGTCTGTGTCCGATGGTTTCCCAGATTAAACAAATAATATGGAAAAGCAACCCATTTTATTCTAGCTATCTTGATACCAATGATCTTAAAAAACAACAATCTGTGTATGTTTGTAGTTTCTCAACCTAAGTAGTGTTTTTTGACTAATGCCCTTGTGACCAATGAGCACTAAGCTATTTCAGTCATAGCTGCTGTTTTGTTGGACATAAGAATCACAGATGAATAAGTTAAATGTAAAATTTTGACTTTCAAAAAGATTCACAGTGAGAACTGTAGTGTGCACAATGCGTTAAGTGAAACTTTTACTAAAATAACCAGTTAATTCTGATGCAAGTGGACCATGCATGCATGCATAGACAAATTCATTGGACTATTTCAGCAGTCCTCAGAGTGACTCACACAGTGGGGAAGGAATCCTGCTCTGCCTGGGATATATTAAACAGCCCAGGGACAAATATGTTATATCCACTTAAAGTCAAGCTGTTAAGAGCAAAGTTAATGCAATGTGTGCCTAAAATCAGAGTACACAGAAGGGGTGGGAATAGGAGCCAAGAGTTTGAGGACAGCCTGTCCTACAAGCTAGACTTTTTTTCAAAACAACAACAAACAAACCAACAGAATTTAGGAGTCACTAAATCAGTAGTTTTTTCTTTCCTTTTTATATTGGATTAAAAAGGAAAGATAGGGTATCATTTTGTAGGCCAGATTAGCCTCAGAGTATATATGAGGTGAAGAGTGATCTTGAACATCTGTCACCACATTTAAGTGCTGGGGTTATAGGTATGCACCAACACCATGACTATTTTAAATGATTATATCTACACTTATTTACTGAATAATTACTATGAGTCAGATGCTAGCAACAGGGTTGAAATGGGAGCAACATAGACCAAGTACCGGCTTACATAGAGCTTAAATATAGTCATGAAGCCAAACCTTAACAAAAAATGTCAAGAAAACTGACAAACATGATGTAGAATGCTTTGTAAGGAGGGACTTCTTTTGATTGGGTTGTCAGAAAATCCCAAAACAAAAAACTTGCTGGAAGAGGTGTCACTGAAGTGGAGTTTAATACAAGAATCCAGTCAAAGAAAGGGCCAGAAAGAGTAGCAGAGGGACACAAGTTTGGAAATGTGCTTCCTGTTTATCGTGGTGGGGTGTACTCAGTGTGTTTGAGGAGGGCACCAGGGAGAAAGGAAAGAGAAAGACAGAAGAGAGGCCGGAGGAAAGGGAGAGGGAGGGAGAGGGAGGGAAAGGGAGAAGGAAGGGGAGGGGGGAGGGGGAGAGGAGTACAATTATCTAAATATAAAGAACAGTGGAGAATTCAAAGCAGAGTTGTCAAGGGGCTACCCCTTGCTATACTCTAGAATAAATTACAAAAGTGTTTACTGTTTTGGCCAGCACTGTATGTTCTCATCCTGCTCCAGAAGATTGTGAGTTTATTTTTCTCTGTGTCTTTCTCAGATCAGGCTGGTCAATTTTCTTTCATGGGTGAAAGGTCAGAAAACCTTCCTATATTGTTCTTGGCTTTGTTCTAATGCATCTCGAAATACAGTTCCTCATTTGTAGAATTTGGGGATTTTTGTGTTGTGTATGCAGCTCATAAATCCATAGCTATCAACTGTGATAACTACCTTTCTGAGATTAATCCAAGCCATCTTGTGGGCTGCCTGAATATTTCTATGTGAAGAAAATTACCATTGCTTTTCTCTAACCCATGGGGATGTGATCTTTGGAAGTTTCTTTATGTTGATGACTGCTGTGCACATCTGGGGCAGCCATGCCACGTTGTGAGACTAGCTTACCCCAAACATCAAAGTTGATAATATGCACCTGGCTTTGAGAGTCCTGAGTTTCAAGTGTCACATTCAGTGGCATAACAGAAAATATGGATGTGACCAGAGCCAATAGATGCCTCAGAGCTGGAGATTCATCTGGACATCCTCTGGCAGAAAAATTCCAGTGAATATTCCTGTAATTTCCTGTTAGAGAAAAAGTAGGTCATGTATGGCAGCAGATAAAGGACGCAACGCATAACTCAGGAGCTGGCTTGATATCTATGAGTCCCCACTTTTACTCGGTAATGAACCTGAGCCATATGCATAGCTCACTATTGGGTCTTATGGGGCTTTCCGGCAACTTATTGATGTTTAGACTATTGGAAAAATTCCCAACACTTCTTTCAGCTGCCGGAAAAAGCATTGCTTTTATGTCTGTAGATTGAGTTTATTCCTCCTTTGGTGACTTTCTCACTGTATTGTTGGTTCTTTCTGCTACTTTATCACTGGCTTCAAGTTTTATATAGAGACATGAAGGTGATGCATACTACACATACCTTAAATGTGTTTATCTGTATTACTCAGCTTGAAATTTGTATTCTATGGTGTGTGTGTGTGTGTGTTTGTGTGTGTGTGTGTGTTTGTGTGTGTGTGTGTGTGTTTGTGTGTGTGTGTTTGTGTGTGTGTGTTTGTGACCAGTGTTTATTCTTGGTGCCTAATGGGAATATCCTCATCTAAAACCCTGGAATTTCCAAATGGGTTCTTTCATGCTCATGAGTCCTTTGGATGACACTGGAGTTTATGCATAACAGGTGACTCATTTAAGGGAATGATGAGCAAAAAGCTCATGCATGATATCAGAGAGTTGAGATTTTGAATGTGATGAAGAGTGTAAGAGCGGGAGATGCACGATAGCTTTATAAGCAATGAAGCAATCTATCTTGCCCACATAAATCCTTGAACACCAAAGTTTCTTGGAAGTTCTTAGCTGATAAATGGCTTGTGCTCTGATTCCAAAAGGAGATGCCTTTTCAACCCTCTAAACTGCACCCTTGTTGTTCCTTCATTCAGCTGGTTTTGTATATTTTGTTATATATTTTTTAGTCAGACATCTAGTACTTTCCTGACTTCCATGATTTATTTTGAAAAAATGGATGTCAGGAAGTTATTGGTTTCATAATCAGATTTTCAAACATACAGGTGGAGATTCTTTATATCTTGTTTGCTTTGAACTTGGAGACTTGTTGAAAGACTGGTCTTGGGCTGGAAAGATGGCTAAGAGGTTAAGAGCACTTGTCCAGAGGTCCTGGGTTCAATTCCCAGCAACCAGATGGTAGCTTGCAACCATCTGTAATGGTATTTGATACCCTCTTCTGTTGTGTCTGAAGACAGCAGCAGTGTACTCATATAAATTAATAAGTCTTTTTTATTATTTAATTTTATTTGTAATTCATGTTTTACACTCCATATTCCATCCCCACCCCTCCCCACCCACCCTCTGACTGCTCCACATCCCACAACTCTTCCCCATCCAACCCTGTCTCCACATGGATGACCCCACCCCCCACCCCACCTGACCTCTAAACTCCTTGGGACCTCCAGTTTCTTGAGGGTTAGGTGCATCATCTCTGAATGAACACAGACCTAGAAATCCTCTACCATATGTGTGTTGGGGGGCCTAATATCAGCTGGTTATGCTGTCTGTTTGGTCACTAAACCCACATCCAATAGAGGGCTAATATCCAAAATATATAAAGAAGCCAAGAAGTTAATCACCAAAAAAACAAACAACCCAATCAAAAAATGGGTAATAGAACTAAACTAGGAATTCACAACTGAGGAGTCTTGAATGGCTGAGAAACACCTAAAGAAATGTTCAAAGTCCTTAGTAATCAGAGAAATGCAAATCAAAATTACCCTGAAATTCTACCTTACACCAGTCAGAATGGCTAAGATCAAAACCTCAGGTGCCAACACATGCTGGAGAGGATGTGGAGAAAGAGAAACACTCTTCCATTGCTGGTGGGATTGCAAACTGGTACAACCACTCTGTAAATCAATCTGGAGGTTCCTCAGAAAATTGGAAATAGATCTACCTGAGGACCCAGCAATATCACTTTTGGGAATATACCTAAAAGATGCCCCACCACTATGTTCATAGCAGCCTTATTTGTGATAGCCAGCAGCTGGAAACAACCTAGATGTCCTAGGACAGAAGAATGGATACAGAAAATGTGGTTCAATTTGCCCAATGGAATACTACTCAGCTATTAAGAACAAGGACATCCTGGCTTTTGCAGGCAAATGGATAGAAATAGAAAATAAATCTTAAAATAATAACTAATAATAATAATGCTGGATATGAAAGACTGGTCCTTTCAACCTTTGGGGAGTTTGATACTAGACCCTGGAGGTTAATTCTAGAATTCAATTACAGAAACCAGAATACAAATACAACAGTTAAATTACAACTTCTTCAGAGAAACATCCTGAGTGATACATATAAATCCATGATGAGACTGAGTATGGTTTTGGCTGGTGTGATTACTGATACTGAAAGGTCTGCAGGTATGCCATCTAAAAGCTGGAGAACAAAGAAAGCAATAGGATAATTCAGTCTGAGTCTAAATCCTGAGAAAAGGATAGCTGAATCAATGCCACAGCTTCCATGCCAAGGTCAAAGGCATGGAATCAAGAATCAAGAGAATCAAGGCTGAAGGGTATTGGATTAAGACAGGGAGATGTTTTCCCTTTGGTTCCTCAGTAGGAATACTGCCTGCCCACTTAGGTGAATGTGCTTGTTCTGTGTTTCACAGTCTAGACATTAAAATGCTGACCTCATCCAGGAATACCCTCATAGACACACCCAGAAATAAGGTCTCTAACTCTCTGGGCATACCTTAACTTAATGAAGCTGACATAAAACCAACCATTACAGTCTGACAGCATGAAAGACACATATCTTCTAAGTCATGGTGGATAATAGCCAATATCTCCATATTAGTATTTTTAAAAGTTCCTTTGAGAACAATATACAATGAGGTCTGAATTGGCTTCATGAGTAGAAGAGATTTATAGATAGAGATCCTTATTTTTCATTTGAATGCAATTGCTAAGTCATTTTGTTTTATATTAACATATTAAATTGTGTGTGTGTAACAGAGAGAGAGAGAGACAGAGAGAGAGAGAGAGACAGAGACAGAGAGACAGAGACAGAGAGACAGAGAGAGAAACATAAAGTTAGACAGAAATAGGGATAGATGTTAAAGTGGTGCTGTGAATATTTTGTGTTTAATTAAAATTAGACTTTCTTTTGCTAGCTTAGCACACTCTCTTCTCATTTATCTCTACTTCTCTCCATCTTATCACAGCCTAGGTTGGTCTAGAACTTGGTAGGTAGTCTAGGCTGAGTTTAAGCTCATGATCTTCCTACCTCAGCTTGGTATCTGTGTACCATGGGTTGGCTTCAAAATAACTGGTATAGCCTATAATATGAAAAGACAAATTCTCAGTGATGGAGAATGTTCTGAATTGATACCTGACTGGAAAATATAATCCCCTCAGAGGAGGACCCAATTAGACCAGCAGAGGTGCTATAGTCATAGACACACCATATAAATAGATTTGTCTGCATTCCCATATTTATTTGTTATCCAATTTCCATTGCTCCACATCCAAGTAAAAACAAAGGCACTTTGGAGCTAGGATTAGGGATTTTAGAAGCCATTTTATCAAATCATTAGTGCTGCACTGAAAATGAAAGGATGGGTGTTAGATACATGAGGTTTTGGCAAGAGGAAGGAATTTGGGATTAACAAACATGAATAGGAAAAGAGCAGTCAATTATGAGTGATATCCAGGGAAAGACCCTAACCATTATCTGGAATAAGTTCTCTTTGTATTGGAAGACAATTCTTTCATGAACAAAAACTTGAATTCTTTGGAATTCTACTTGCCCTGATTCCTTCCATATTTGTGGCTTCAACTCATTTGCATGATTAGTCCAGAGAACAATTTATCATCCCTCTTTTACACATCTGATGTTCTAAAGGTCACCTGGCAAGTCAGAGATGACATTGGCCATATCCTCTGGGGTGCTTTCTAATCGCTGCACTTCCTCCCCAATGCTTTGGGTGTCTGGCACATTTGTAATTGACAGCAGGATAACAATGCAATCTGGCCTGCTTCCAAAGCCATTCTCAAAAGAGATGGGATGGTGTGACTAAATTGCCCACATTCATCCCCCAGTCCTCAGAAAAGCAGACTCTGGTAGCAGGAAGGGTATATAAAATCAGAAATAAAGAAATTATCTGATTGAGATCATTGTTTGTCTCTGTAAGCTAAGGAAAAAAGGGCACATATAATTTACTTTGAAGCTGGGTAAGCAGGCTATGTGTAGAAATAGACATGAATGCTTTGGAAATTCCTAGCTGGCTTCTATCTTTGATACCCTTTCTTTTCACTAGTATGCTATACACAGGCAACTTTGCTTGCAGAGAAAAGGTTTGGGAGCCTTCATGATTTTTGAGTACCGTACTGATCCAGGTAAAAGTGCCTGTCTCCAAGATGATGTAGCTATGACAGCGTGGAAAAAATTATCCCAATCATGACTATGATAAGCTGGGGAGTGCAGAGTAATTGTCCTCTCCCTTTAAAATGTGGACAAAATAAGAAAGGATGGTATTTCTTCAGCAGCGGGTGTTATCAGGGTAAGTATTTAAGTGATGTATCATATGCAATGTCTATAAATCTGTTGACAACCTTGTATTTATTGATCTGCTAAAATCCTATATAAAAATCATGTCTTAATGCCAAGAACCTTCATTGTTTTATATAAATTCAAGGGGCTATGATCCTGAAATAATACTCCCCAAAGAGAACAGCAGAATCTTCCTAACTGCTGAAAGCATAGGTAGGTACCAATTCGATTATTGTTCTGCAAAATCTGATAAATTGCTGGGCATGGTCTTGCCAAATTAAGGGTGCCCTTTTGAGTTTCTATTTTTATCCTAAATGTGGTAGACGATTTAGGTGGTACCAGTTATTCATCCCTCTTGGGGGGGGGTTATATTCTGAGATGGATGGCCTTTGCCATATCTCTTCATGGTGGTTCTGATTAGAGCTGCCTCTTATTTTAACCAATGTGTGCTAGAAGCTCAAAAGGAATTTTGTCATATTTTGGTGTTCTTGTATTTCAGTTACTACCAAGGGAAAGCCATTTTTCCAGGTCATAGGAGACAGGTGAGGAAATATATTGAAGAAAAGTAAGTGTTCTAGAGAGCTTGTCAGCCAAGCCAGACTTGCAGATTCCTTATTTGCCCTTCAATTATATAAGTTATAACAATGAGTCATCACTGTGTTGTGTCCCTGCATTTGGTGATTTTTTTTCTGAGGGAACAGCTAAAGGATCCCATGCTAGTGGAATTGTATTGTTGTATTGTTTAATAAAGGTTTTGTAGAAGACCTGAGGTGACGGCTTACTGCTTTTTACGGGATCTAGGTTCAGTTCCCATCACCCACCTTAGATGATTCTTTGGATTCCAAGCATTTCTACATACACATGATGCACACATAGGCACCAATATGTACACATGAATAAATTAAATTTTAAAAGATTCACATGAAATTCTAAATGGATAAATGGGTTAATTTAAGTTACATTCAAATTAGCACTAAGTCACATCTCAAACTTTCTCTTATTTCCAATCTCCATAGCTTTTACCTTCAAGAGTCCCTTCTAGAACCTGAGTATAATGGTGTTTATTACATGTTAAGACTAAGATAAAAAACAAAATGAAACTACAGTAAAACAAACACACGCACACAAACAACAACCACAACCGCACCAGTCACTGTGCTTCTGATCCTTCACTATAGCCTCAACCACCTTGCTTGTGAGTCAAAGGTACCTGCTTGATGTTCTAGGAACAGACTTCTGGCATCATCTCAACAGTGCTGAGCCTTATTCCCCATGAATATGCAGAGATCTGGATCACTGAACACCACAGAAAAACTGATCGGAACCCTTAGCTCTGAGAGTGAGTAAGAAAAGAAGTGAGAATGGCCATATGAGATTTGAACACTGCTCTGCTCTTGCCTGATTCAAAAATTATCTAGAGTAGAGAGTAAGAGTATCACAGAGAAGCCTCGGGCTTAGAAAGTTCCATAGAGCTGGAAATATTAGTTAAGTCTGTACTTGTAAGAAATGACTCAATGCTGCCTACAACGTGTTAAGAGTTGCAATCTAAAATGACCTAACATACAGAGTTAGGTCAAAGTAATGTATTGAAGAAAGAAGGAATCTTTTCAAAAGAAGACCCCAAACCCACCAGAATTCACAGACATGGATATCCATTATGCTCTGCAGATGGGTATGCTTTATTTTATTTCTGATATGTTACTTCTACTTTTTTTTTAAAATGCAGATAGGTATCTTATTTCTTACTGAGATCTTTGGAGACACATTCAGAGATGGAAACCACCAGAATTACTTTGGCATGTTGTAATAAATTTCAACAGATTCAGCTGAGACAGCTCCCATGGAAGGCTTTTCATAATTGGGCTCTAGAAGGAGTATGCACACTGACAGATAAGATGCATGCACAAAAAATTGACAGTAACAATTTCATTGTGCTCAATTTTTTTTTACTTTTAATATTTTTATTACATATTTTCCTCAGTTACATTTCCAATGCTATCCCAAAAGTCCCCCATAGCGCCCCCCACTTCCCTACCCACCCATTCCCATTCTTTTGGCCCTGGCATTCCCCTATATTGGGGCATATAAAGTTTGCAAGTCCAATGGGCCTCTCTTTCCAGTGATGGCCGACTAGGCCATCTTTCGATATATATGCAGCTAGAGACAAGAGCTCCAGGGTTCTGGTTAGTACATCCTGTTGTTCCAACAATAGGGTTGCAGATCCCTTTAGCTCCTTGGGTACTTTCTCTAGCTTCTCCATTGGGAGCCCTGTGATACATCCAATAGCTGACTGTGAACATCCACTCCTGTGTTTGCTAGGCCCCGGCATCGTCTCACAAGAGACAGCTATATTTGGGTTTTTTCAGCAAAATCTTGCTAGTGTATGCAATGGTGTCAGCGTTTAGAAGCTGCTTATGGGATGGATCCCTGGATACGGCAGTCTCTAAATGGTCCATCCTTTCATCACAGCTACGAACTTTGTCTCTGTAACTCCTTCCCTGGGTGTTTTGTTCCCAATTCTAAGAAGGGACACAGTGTCCACACTTCGGTCTTCATTCTTCTTGAGTTTCATGCGTTTAGCAAATTGTATCTTATATCTTGGGTATCCTAAGTTTTGGGCTAATATCCACTTATCAGTGAATACATATTGTGTGAGTTCTTTTGTGATTGTGTTACTTCACTCAAGATGATGCCCTCCAGGTTCATCCATTTGGCTAGGAATTTCATAAATTCATTCTTTTTAATAGCTGAGTAGTACTCCATTGTATAAATGTACCATAATTTCTGTATCCATTCCTCTGTTGAGGGACATCTGGGTTCTTTCCAGCTTCTGGCTATTATAAATAGGACTGCTATGAACATAGTGGAGCATGTGTCCTTCTTACCGGTTGGGACATCTTCTGGATATATGCCTAGAAGAGGTATTGCTGGATCCTCCAGTAGTTCTATGTCCAATTTTCTAAGGAACCACCAGACTGATTTCCAGAGTCGTTGTACAAGCTTGCAATCCCACCAACAATGGAGGAGTGTTCCTCTTTCTCCACATCCTCGCCAGCATCTGCTGTCACCTGAATTTTTGATCTTAGCCATTCTGACTGGTGTGAGGTGGAATCTCAGGGTTGTTTTGATTTGCATTTCCCTGATGATTAAGGATGTTGAACATTTTTTCAGGTGTTTCTCTGCCATTCGGTATTCCTCCGGTGAGAATTCTTTGTTCAGTTCTGAGCCCCATTTTTTAATGGGGTTATTTGACTTTCTGGAGTCCACCTTCTTGAGTTCTTTATATATATTAGATATTAGTCCCTTATCTGATTTAGGATAGGTGAAGATCCTTTCCCAATCTGTTGGTGGTTTTTTTGTCTTATTGATGGTGTCTTTAGCCTTGCAGAAGCTTTGTAGTTTCATGAGGTCCCACTTGTCAATTCTCGATCTTACAGCACAAGCCATTACTGTTCTATTCAGGAATTTTTCCCCTGTGCCCATATCTTCAAGGCTTTTCCCCACTTTCTCCTCTATAAGTTTCAGTGTCTCTGGTTTTATGTGAAGTTCCTTGATCCACTTAGACTTGACCTTAGTACAAGGAGATAGGAATGGATCGATTCGCATTCTTCTACATGTTAACAACCAGTTGTGCCAGCACCATTTGTTGAAAATGCTGTCTTTCTTCCACTGGATGTTTTTAGCTCCCTTGTCGAAGATCAAGTGACCATAGGTGTGTGGGTTCATTTCTGGGTCTTCAATTCTATTCCATTGGTCTATTTGTCTGTCACTATACCAGTACCATGCAGTTTTTATCACAATTGCTCTGTAGTAGAGCTTTAGGTCCGGCATGGTGATTCCACCAGAGGTACTTTTATCCTTAAGAAGAGTTTTTGCTATCCTAGGTTTTTTGTTATTCCAGATGAATTTGCAGATTGCACTTTCTAATTCTTTGAAGAATTGATTTGGAATTTTGATGGGGATTGCATTGAATCTGTAGATTGCTTTTGGCAAGATAGCCATTTTTACAATGTTGATCCTGCCAATCCATGAGCATGGGAGATCTTTCCATCTTCTGAGATCTTCTATAATTTCTTTCTTCAGAGACTTGAAGTTTTTATTATACAGATCTTTCACTTCCTTAGTTAGGGTCACGCCAAGATATTTTATATTATTTGTGACTATTGAGAAGGGTGTTGTTTCCCTAATTTCTTTCTCAGCCTGTTTATTCTTTGTGTAGAGAAAGGCCATTGATTTGTTTGAGTTAATTTTATATCCAGCTACTTCACCGAAGCTGTTTATCAGGCTTAGGAGTTCTCTGGTGGAATTTTTAGGGTCACTTATATATACTATCATATCATCTGCAAAAAGTGATATTTTGACTTCATCTTTTCCAATTTGTATCCCTTTGATCTCCTTTTGTTGTCGAATTGCTCTGGCTAGGACTTCAAGTACAATGTTGAATAGGTATGGAGAAAGTGGACAGCCTTGTCTAGTCCCTGATTTTAGAGGGATTGCTTCAAGCTTCTCACCATTTACTTTGATGTTGGCTACTGGTTTGCTGTAGATTGCTTTTATCATGTTTAGGTATGGGCCTTGAATTCCTGATCTTTCCAAGACTTTTATCATGAATGGGTGTTGGATCTTGTCAAATGCTTTTTCCGCATCTAACGAGATGACCATGTGGTTTTTGTCTTTGAGTTTGTTTATATACTGGATTACGTTGATGGATTTCCGTATATTGAACCATCCCTGCATCCCTGGGATGAAACCTACTTGGTCAGGATGGATGATTGTTTTGATGTGTTCTTGGATTCAGTTAGCAAGAACTTTATTGAGGATTTTTGCATCAATATTCATAAGGGATATTGGTCTGAGGTTTTCTATCTTTGTTGGGTCTTTTTGTGGTTTAGGTATCATAGTAATTGTGGCTTCATAGAATGAGTTGGTTAGAGTACCTTCTGTTTCTATTTTGTGGAATAGTTTGTGAAGAACTGGGATTAGATCTTCTTTGAAGGCCTGATAGAACTCTGCACTAAACCCATCTGGTCCTGGGCTTTTTTTAGTTGGGAGACTATTAATGACTGCTTCTATTTCTTTGGGGGATATAGGGCTGTTTAGATCATTAACCTGATCTTGATTCAACTTTGGTACCTGGTATCTGTCTAGGAACTTCTCCATTTCATCCAGGTTCTCCAGTTTTGTTGAGTATAGCCTTTGGTAGAAGGATCTGATGGTGTTTTGGATGTCTTCAGGATCTGTTGTTATGTCTCCTTTTTCATTTCTGATTTTGTTAATTAGGATGCTTTCCCTGTGCCCTCTAGTGAGTCTGGCTAAGGGTTTATCTATCTTGTTGATTTTCTCAAAGAACCAGCTCCTTGATTGGTTGATTCTTTGAATAGTTTTTCTTGTTTCCACTTGGTTGATTTCACCCCTGAGTTTGATTATTTCCTGCCGTCTACTCCTCTTGGGTGAATTTGCTTCCTTTTGTTCTAGTGCTTTTAGGTATGTTGTCAAGCTGCTAATGTGTGCTCTCTCTAGTTTCCTTTTGGAGGCACTCAGAGCTATGAGTTTTCCTCTTAGAAATGCTTTCATTGCGTCCCATAAGTTTGGGTATGTTGTGGCTTCATTTTCATTGAACTCTAAAAAGTCCTTAATTTTTTTCTTTATTCCTTCCTTGACCAAGTTATCATTGAGAAGAGTGTTGTTCAGTTTCCACATGAAGGTTGGCTTTCTATTATTTATTTTGTTATTGAAGATCAGCCTTAGTCCATGGTGATCTGATAGGATGCATGGGACAATTTCAATATTTTTGTATCTGTTGAGGCCTGTTTTGTGACCAATTATGTGGTCAATTTTGGAGAAGGTACCATGAGGTGCTGAGAAGAAGGTATATCCTTTTGTTTTAGGATAGAATGTTCTGTAGATATCTGCCAGATCCATTTGATTCATAATTTCTGTTAGTTTCACTGTGTCCCTGTTTAGTTTCTGTTTCCATGATCTGTCCATTGGTGAAAGTGGTGTGTTGAATTCTCCCACTATTATTGTATGAGGTGCAATGTGTGCTTTGAGATTTACTAAAGTTTCTTTAATGAATGTGGCTGCCTTTGTATTTGGAGCATAGATATTCAGGATTGATAGTTCCTCTTGGAAGATTTTACCTTTGATGAGTATGAAGTGTCCCTCTCTGTCTTTTTTAATGACTTTGGGTTGGAAGTCAATCTTATCAGATATTAGAATGGCTACTCCAGCTTGTTTCTTCATACCATTTGCTTGGAAAATTGTTTTCCAGCCTTTCATTCTGAGGTAGTGTCTATCTTTTTCTCTGAGATGAGTTTCCTGTAAGCAGCAAAATATTGGTTCTTGTTTATGTAGCCAGTTTGTTAGTCTATGTCTTTTTATTGGGGAGTTGAGTCCATTGATATTAAGAGATATTAAGGAAAAGTAATTGTTGTTTCCTGTTATTTTTGTTGTTAAAGTTGGCATTCTGTTCTTGTGGCTGTCTTCTTTTAGGTTTGTTGAGGGATTACCTTCTTGTTGTTTCTAGGGCGTGTTTCCTGTCCTTGTATTGGTTTTTTTTCTGTTATTATCCTTTGAAGGGCTGGATTCGTGGAGAGATAATGTGTGAATTTGGTTTTGTCGTGGAATACTTTGGTTTCTCCATCTATGTTAATTGAGAGTTTGGCTGGGTATAGTAGCCTGGGCTGGAGTTTGTGTTCTTTTAGTGTCTGTATAACATCCGTCCAGGATCTTCTGGCTTTCATAGTCTCTGGTGAGAAATCTGGTGTAATTCTGATAGGCTTGCCTTTATATGTTACTTGGCCTTTTTCTCTTACTGCTTTTAGTATTCTATCTTTATTTAGAGCATTTGTTGTTCTGATTATTATGTGTCGGGAGGTATTTCTTTTCTGGTCCAGTCTATTTGGAGTTCTGTAGGCTTCTTGTATGTTCATGGGCATCTCTTTCTTTAGATTTGGGAAGTTTTCTTCTATAATTTTGTTGAAGATGTTTGCTGGTCCTTTGAGTTGAAAATCTTCATTCTCATCCACTCCTATTATCCGTAGGTTTGGTCTTCTCATTGTGTCCTGTATTTCTTAGATGTTTTGAGTTAGGATCTTTTTGCATTTTACATTTTCCTTGATTATTGTGCCGATGTTCTCTATGGAATCTTCTGCACCTGAGATTCTCTCTTCCATCTCTTGTATTCTGTTGCTGATGCTCGTATCTATGGTTCCAGATTTCTTTCCTAGGGTTTCTATCTCCAGTGTTGCCTCATTTTGGGTTTTTTTTATTGTGTCTACTTCCCTTTTTAGGTCTAGTATGGTTTTGTTCATTTCCATCATCTGTTTGGATGTGTTTTCCTGTTTTTCTGTAAGGACTTCTACCTGTTTGATTATGTTATCCTGTTTTTCTTTAAGGATTTCTAACTCTTTAGCAGTGTTCTCCTGCAATTCTTTAAGGGATTTTTGTGCTTCCTCTTTACTGTCTTCTACCTGTTTACCAGTGTTCCTTTGTATTTCTTTAAGTGTGTTATTAAAGTCCTTCTTGAAGTCCTCTACCATCATCATGAGATATGCTTTTAGATCCGTGTCTAGCTTTTCCGGTGTGTTGGGGTGCCCTGGACTGGGCGAAGTAGGAGTGCTGGGTTCTGATGATGGTGAGTGGTCTTGGTTTCTGTTAGTAAGATTATTACATTTACCTTTCGCCATCTGGTAATCTCTGGGGTTAGTTGTTGTCGTTGTCACTGTTTAAAGATTGGAGCAGAAGCTGTGTTCCACTCACCAGCAGTCTCAAAATCCTGTGGCGGGGGTCGTGTGTAGCTGGCGGGTGTCAGAGGACCCTGCGCTCTAGCTACCCATGTGCTGGTCCGGCTGGAAGAGGCCTGTGGTCCTACTCAGGCCGGTTTTCTGCTTCCCTAACTAATGCAGTCTCAGGTCCTGCGCGCAATTGGATTGGAGCAGAAGCTGTGTTCCACTCACCAGAAGTCTTAAGATCCTGTGGCAGGTGTTGTGGGTAGCTGGCGAGTGTCAGCCGACCCTGTGCCCTAGCTACCAGTTTTCTGCTTCTGTGCTCAAGTTTTAACTAACACCTATACACTGGAGATTTTTTGGCAGTTTAATCTTGCAGAGGTCTCTTGCCTAGGTCTCAGAGTTCTATATTCAATTGGACATTTGTATAACTACACATGAGTGCCCCAAGGGGCCTTAAATTAAGATGAGCAAATCTAAATACATCCTAGTCCCCTTTCACTTTTTCTTCTTGAATCCCCTGTCTCAGTTAATGACCTTGCCATCCATCTAGTTAGTTAAACTATCATTTTTGATACAGCTCGATTCATCTTCTATCTACACTTTACACTCTCCATTTGCACAATGGCCTGCCAATTTCACCACACACGTGCTTTAGAAATGAGTCTTCATTCATAATCAATGTTTTCCTAAGATCTTCCCACTGAAATGTAACTACTCTAGGGGAGATGCATCTCAAACCCCTTAAGTAAAAGATACCCTGGCCAATGTCACAAATAGGATGTCATCTAGAGTGGACTTGTTAAGATAAGAATGCCTTCGCCTGGACTTGGACCTCACCTGTACAGGAAGGACTGATTTGCAGACTCCAGGATCCCGTTTTTTTTATTCTTCACTCTTCTCTTGTTTTATAACCTTGAGTTTTTCAACATGCATGCACTTCAGTTGCCTCCTCACAAAAGTGAAACTAACCATCATTCTGTCTGTCTCAAAAGGCTTCTGTGACTGTTAGAGGATTTCGTACAGAGAACCACATAAGTTACTTTCCCATACAGAATGAACACACTATGCATTCTTCCCAGACCCTGTCTTTTTGCTATCGGTGCTTAGATGCACGTGTTCTTACCCTACAGCATTACATTTCTGTTTCTTGATAACATGTCTTTTCTTAAGTTTCTTCTTTTTGTCAACATGCATGATACACTAAAGCAGTTTTTTTTTTTTTTTTTTTGATGGAAGTGGCAAAAGCTGGCTAAAGGAGCAGTAGACACTAAGGCATGCTATGGGCCTTGTTTGAAATGACTAGAGCAGTGAAGAAATTACCAAATGAAAATGGAAGCTGCTGAAGGAGCTGTAGGGGTTTGCAGCCCCATAGGAAAGACGACAATATCAAGCAACCAGACCCCCGCCCCCACCCAGAGCTCTCAGAGACTAAACTACCAATCAAGACCAGTGGCTCCACCTGGATATGTAGCAGAGAATTGCCTGGTTGGACATCAATGGGAGGAGAGGCCCTTGGTCCCTGAAGGCTTCAAGCCTCAATGGAGGGGAGTGCCAGGGCCATGAGGCAGGAGTAGGTGGGTGGGTAGGGGAGCATCTTCATAGAAGCAGGGAGAAGGAACATGGGATAGGGGGTTTCTGGAGGGGAAACCAGGAAAGGGAATAACATTTCAAATGAAGTAAAGAAAATATCCAATAAAAGAAAAGATAAAAAGAAGAGAAACTGGAGCTGCAAGGCTGGAGAGACAGTTCAGTGGTAAAGAGCACTTGACTGCTCTTCCAGAGAACCTGAGTTTAATTCTGGCACCCACAGGACAACTAACAGCTGTCCTTAATCCAGCTCCAAGTCATTTGATGCCCTTACACAGACAAGCATGTAGGCAAAACATCAATGGACATAAAATTAAGTATGTCATTTAAAAAAAAAATTATAAGCTGCTTTGAAACAAAACCATTGGTTAGCAGGACTTGATGCAGAAGATATTATTAGGTATTTGCTGATGACATTATCTATCAAACCAATGGATTATTTATTTAAAAGTACTTTTTTTGTAGTTTTGTGTATGTGTGAGTCAGAAAGCATGGGTTTGGGGAGTTACATATGCATGCCTCCATGGGGAAGCCAGAGGTAGATGGTTGCCATCTTCCTCAGTCTTTATTTATTAAATTATTTATTTAACTATTGTACTGGCTAGTTTTGTGTCAACTTGACACAGGATGGAGTTATCACAGAGAAAGGAGCTTCAGTTGGGGAAATGCCTCCACAAGATCCAGCTGTGGGGCATTTTCTCAATTAGTGATCAAGGGGTAAGTGTCCCTTGTGGGTGGGAACATCTCTGGGCTGGTAATCTTGGTTCTATAAGAGAGCAGACTGAGCAAGCCAGGGGAAGCAAGCTGGTAAGTAACATCCCTCCATGGCCTCTGCATCAGCTCCTGCTTCCTGACCTGCTTGAGTTCCAGTCCTGACATTCTTTGGTGATCAACAGCAATGTGGAAAGTGTAAGGTGAATAAACCCTTTTCTCCAACTTGCTTCTTGGTCATGATGTTTTGTCCAGGAATAGAATCCCTGACTAAGACAACTATGTATGTGTGTATGTAAGTATGTATGTATGTATGCATGCATGCATGCATGTAGAGAGACAGTGTATATTACAGAATGTGGAGATCACAGATTCTACCACACTGGCACACATTGAGACCCAGGAATGTTCCTGTCCCGGTCTCTCCAGCTGTGGAATAATAAGTATGTGCTGCCATTCATGGCCTTTTTTTTTTTATCTGGGTGCTGAAGATTGAACTTGGGTCTCTTTCCCTATGCTAATGTTAACACAATATTATTATACATATCAATGTATCTGGTGCATGCTGAAATAACTGCACAAAGAATCTCTTCATATTCAGACTGCTTTGCTCACCTATAAGAACAAAGACCTTTGAGCAGGCATGATTCCTCTACCTCTCCTAGCTGGAGTATATGATTCCCCACATGCCTTCTGTGGCTTAGGGTTCTTCTCATTGCTATCATCCACACGTTCTCCTCTTAATTATTTTACCTCTTGAACTGGTTGGTTGTGCCCTTCCCAGCCTTGAGCAGGATGAACAGACCTTGAGCATTGGCCACTTTTGACCTTAATGTCCTAGGTGGAGTCATCCACCTTGGTTGCAAGTGCAACTTCCTATAGGAACTTAGAATAGACTGCCCACTGACCTTGCTTTGCAACATAATACAGCTGAAACAAAGGATGGTGTCTATGGGCTTTTCCTATATAAACGCACTGCTGAATATATTAAACTAAGAGCCTTGATCAGAACCTTGTCTTAGCTCCATCCATCTCTTACTCCCCTTCCCTCTTTTCATTTTCAGCCCCCTTTCAGGTAAACCCAGTTCATCCATGATTTTTACTGTCAGTTTGATACAACCTAGAGTCACCTGGGAAAAGGTCACATAAATTGATGAATTTTCCAGGTCACATCAGTCTATGGCCATGTCTGTGAGAGATTTATCTTGACTGACAATTGATGCGGAGGGACCATCCTATTCTAAGTGGTACTTTCCATTGACAAATGGGCCTGGGATGTATATAAATGCTAGTTGAGCACGAACAATTGAGTAAGCCAGTAAGCAGCATTCTTCCATTGTTTCTGCTTCAGTTCTTGCCCTAACTTACATTTGCTAATAAATAGTGACCTAGAACTAGCAATAGATATATCTGAAATAAATCTTCTCCTCCCCCAAACAATTGATTTATTCTCTCTCTCTCTCTCTCTCTCTCTCTCTCTCTCTCTCTCTCTCTCTCTCTCTCTCTCCCTTTCTCTCTCTGTCTATCTTTCCACAGCTACAAGATGTAAAATCCTGTTTTTCCTCCTTCTCCTTTCCTGTTTCTGTTTGATTACTTCCCTTTTCATCACTGGGTGAGTTTCATCACCCTTTACATCCTTATCTGCTTTAATCCCTGAGACTATGTCTAGAAATAAAGAGCCCAGGCCAAGTCTTCCCCCAACGCCCTTCTTTGTAAAACAGAGCTGTCTAAGAACACAGCCAAGCTCATTCATCTTTGACTGCTTCAAACTACAATGACAGAATTGAGGAGCTTTGGCAGAGATAGTGCCAGCCCAAAGGACTTGACATATCTAACTATTTATAGAGCTAGTCTCCCAAACCTTGCCTTCATTGACTGCATTCTCTCTCACAGATTTAAAACACCATGTACTATTCTCAGTAATAATAGGTTAATGTCATTGACCCATTCCTTTCTTGAGCTTCAAATTGGTGTATATATAGTGTCTGTGCTGCCACTTGATATTTAAAGATATTTAGAATAGGACAGTGGTTAAGTTAACAAGGTTGGAGTCTCTTCTCTCAATTTGAACCTATTGTTGTTCCACCTATAGGGTTGCAGACCCCTTCAGCTCCTTGGGTACTTTCTCTAGCTCCTTCATTAGGAGCCCTGTGTTCCATCCAATAGATGATTGTGAGCATCCACTTCTGTATTTGCCAGGCACTGGCATAGCCTCACAAGAGAGAGCTATATCAGGATCCTGTCAGCAAACTCTTTCTGGCATATGCAATAGTGTCACCCAGACACTTAAGCATCTTCGTAATCTCTCCATGACTCCTATTTCACTTACAACCAATGAAGGTGATGATAACAGTACTATTTCATAAGTTGCCAAGAAGAGACCCTAATGGAGGAGTTAGGGGAAGGACTGCAGGAGCTGAAGGAGTTTGTAACCCCATAGGAAGAACAACAATATCAACCAACCAGGCTCCCCCCCCCCCCATCTCTAGGGACTAAACCACCAACCAAAGAGGGATGCATGGAGGTATGCTTGCATGGAGGGATCCATTGCAAGCAGCTGAAAGAGTCAGATATAGATATTTGCACCCAACCAATGGACAGAAACAGCTGACTCTTCTTGTTAAATTAGGGGAGGCTGAAAGAAGCTGAGGAGAAGGGCAATCCTGTAGGAGGAACAGCAGTCTCAATTAATCTGGACCCCTGAGATCTCTCAATCACTTAACCATCAAACAGACAGCCTATACCAGCTGATATGAGGCCCCCAACACACATACAGTAGAGGACTTCCAGGTCTGTGTTCATTCAGTGATGATGCACCTAACCCTCAAGAGACTGAAAGCCCCAGGGAGTTTAGAGGTCAAATGGGGTGGGGGTGGTGAGGGCATTCATGTGGAGATGGGGGGGGAGGAGGTGTGGGATGTGGAAGAGAGGGGGGTGGATGTGGGGGTGGGGAATGGGATATGAACTGTAAAAAGTAAATTAAAAATAAAATAAAATTAAAAAAAAGAGTTACTTAGATTTCACAGGGTCAAGTTTAGTAGTTACCATGGTCTTTCTTTACTTTCCACTCCACATACAATTTATTAAGAGCTCACTCTCAAGTATTGTTACAGTACACGCACCTGACCATCTCCATTGCTAATATTCTACATGAAGCTTCCATGATATATCACCTAAACAGTGGCTCTTCTATCTTATTTTGTTGCTTCATTTTTATACCTTCTCTGATAGTATTAACTGAGCAACCAATCTTTTAAAAACGCAATTGCATCAGACCATTCTTCAGCATATAATCACTCACTGTCTTCTTGACAGGCTTAAAATAGAATCAAAACTTGTTGCCATTGCCTTGCAAAGTTCCCCTAGCCTTGTCTCTGGCTTCCTGCATGCTCTACTTATTGAACACACACACTGTGCCATTTCCACTTACATTGGCTTTTCTGTCCCTCACCATGTATAAACAATTTGGCCTTGGCTACAGACTTTGAACTCAATGTCCTCTGTGTCTAGAAGGAGTTGCCTTTAAATGTTTTCATAGCCATTTCTATTTCATTTAGATGTTGTTCCCAATGTCCCATTTTCAGTATCTTTTTTCTTACTCTATTTACAATATCCTTTCTTTTGCTCTCTGGTCTCATAGTCATTTTTGTTTGTTGCAGCACCTTTGTAGCATTCTTTACTATTCGATTTGATTTTTGTTGCTCCAATTTAAAAAAAAAATCTGACCAAAAGTCATTTCAGGAAGAGGAAAGAGTTTATTTGGCTTATACCTTTAGGTCACAGTTCATTCCCGAGAAAAGTCAGCGCAAAAACTCAAGGCAAGAATCCAGAAGCAGGAACCAGAGAGCAAAGCTGTTTGTTGTTTTTCTTCCAATCTTTCTCCATGGCTCATCTTATTTTTCCTCCTTTTTTTCCCTCTTTTTTTCTTTTTAAATTTAATTTAATTTTATTTTTTTTTACTTATTCACTTTACACCCCACCCACTGCCCCCATTCCAGGCACCCCCCCACACACAACCCTTTCCCCATTCCTCCTCCTCTTTTCCTTTTAGCTGGTAGGGGGTTGCCCTAGGTATCACCCTCACCCTGGCCCTTCAAATCTCTGCAAGGCTAGGCACTTACTCTCCCACTGAGACCAGACCTCATTCTCTCATATAACATAGAGTAGCCTGCCTAGGGATGCTACCCTCAGTGAACTGAACACTCCCATAATAATAAATGACCAAGTCAAGCTCTCACACACAAGGCCATAGTTCAATCTGATCTAGGTAACTTATTAATTGGGACACCCTTTTAAGTGACTCTGTTATGTGAAGTTGACAGTTTGAAGCTACCTAGGATAATCATTTATTCACAGTTTTTTATATTGCATCATTATTAATTTGGGTGTCCTTGTTCTATTTTCTGGTTCTGGGATCCATCCTTCCTAGCTCTTCTCATAGTTTTAATCACACTGTATCAGTTAACTGAAGCATCCTTACATCTTTCTAACAGTGGCTCATCTTTTTCCACACTTGGTTTCTAAAAGCATTTCTATTCCTTCACCCCTGATAAAGCCCTCCTCTTCAATATAAAACACTTGTTTAGGTATGGTCTGCTTCATTAAGTCTTCCCTAATTGCCTCTGAATTCCTCACTAGGTAGAAATGTCTCAGACTACACACTGAGTTAGCTTGTTACACATATTCCATGTTCTTTCTCAAAAATAAAGGGAAGCCATGTTGCATGGAGTATATCTTAGCCTGGATTCTTCCACAGAATAGAACCTGATGCAATTGTTTTGGGTACTATATTTATTTGGAAATAATCCCCAATTAAGAGATGAGTTTTCACATAATGTTTCCTTTACTTGGGGTCACTTTTCTTTGAACAGGAAAACTTTTAAAAACAAGAATTGTTACCAAAATCATATTACTAACTTACATTGTTCATAGAAACTCAATAGGTATATTTCAGTTATCAAAATGAAGCATGGAGTAATTTGTAAAGACAGAGGTTTCATGAATAATCATCATTTATATTTCATTTTAAAGAATGGACCAACAACCCAGAACAAATAGCGTATGCATGCATCCCTGAAACTTTCCATTGGGGTGTATTTCATGGAGGTGGATGGCAATGGAAAGTTTTAGCCTATATAAAATATGTCAAAAGGAAAAAATTGTTTCTTGCCAGCTGCTCCCACAACTACCTTCTCAGAAAAGATGATTTCAGACCTCCAGACAAAATATTAAAATTTAACCAGTGCATTTTTTTGTTTTATTTTCTCCATCTGTTTGTATTTGTAGGCACTATATTTTGCTGAAATTGGGACTACAAAATGACAATCAGAACATCTTTGTTTTTATGGGTGAGTGAGTCTTAGGAAAATGGTTTGCCATGTAAAATAATCTACACTGGAGCAAGGCTTTGCTTGGTCTAGTACATCCAATTTTGCGACAGGGCTAGAAATCAACTTTTCTCATCGTGCAGCATGAGAGTTGTGAGAGTCGTGCTGAGTAGAAGAGCTGCTGGGGAGCAGACCAGAACTCAGGAGCAAATGCTCTCTGGTTCAGTTTCAAGTCCAACACACGGTTTCTTTATGCACTCCTGAGGAGATAGTGCAAGTTGTATATTACACAAAGAATTTCCTTTGCAAATGAATTTGAACCTATATATCCACATTTGAATGTGGGAGTTAATTTGTTTTGATTTCACAAATAACAAATTTTACAGGGCTGGACAGATGTCTCAGTGGTTAAGAGGACTTGTTCTTGTATAGGACACACGTTTGATTTTCAGTACTCACATGTGTCTCACAAGTGTTCCAAATTCTAATTCTAGGGACTCTGACAAACTCTTCTGATCTTCACAGGTACCAGGTACACATGTACATAATACATACATACATACATACATACATACTGGAAAAACACATATCTACCTAAAAGAAAAGAAATCTTAAAAATAACATACTTTGAAAGAAAAAAATCAAGGATGGTCACACTTAACATGGTATGGTATTTGCCTATAAAAGTTCTTCTCCATATGCATCATATATACATCATTCATCCTCTGAAATTAATATAATATCCAACTAGAATGCTATATCTACTGTTTAAGAAACTACTTTTTTAAACGTAGCTATTCCTTATGAATATTTTCCATGATATGATATGCTCTCCAGCAACATAATAGTCACATCTGC
The DNA here is from genome assembly GCF_978045245.1 of Mus caroli. Taxonomy (NCBI): domain Eukaryota; kingdom Metazoa; phylum Chordata; class Mammalia; order Rodentia; family Muridae; genus Mus; species Mus caroli. The sequence goes on from NW_028227262.1 coordinate 45,241,515, forward strand.
ACAGGGTATTTTACCTTGTTTATCACCCTGAGATCTCTCCAGCTTTCTCAAAAGGGCCTACTCACTGTGTAGGTCCACTAAGAAAAAAAAACCTGAATCACATATTAAATATTAATTAGTTAATTCCAGCCATGAAGACTAGGGTGGACATGTATGTCTGGTATTTTCTTTCTAGCATTTTCATGAAGATGTTAGCTCTGCTCTTCATTTGGGGAAACAGCAATACCTTTACCTGGTCAGCTTCTAGCTTCAATGGGAATGTGAGTGATATAAAATTAAGACAGAAGCCCCAAATATGAATGAAAGAAGAATAGTTTTTAGAATTCATATAGAAATTGTGAGGGTGTGGGAGCTCTGGCCCTTTTAATTTTTGTTGCAGTCATGGTTGTTCAAGTAAGGAGACACTAAAGGCTTGGGAGTTGAAGATATAAAGGAAAAGAAAGAATGGATGTGAACCGAGATGTCAGAGAGGAAATGGCAAGACTCTACGTCAAACTGTGCTATGATCTACATTCACGCTGGTGTTTCAAAATTCAGCTCGACTGTCTATTCTTGTTTTTATTTGCTACTTTTCACTCTTTAGAAAATCTCACAGAGAACACCAGGCTGATGATGATCTGGTGATATTAAGCTGGTGATGAAAATTCTTGCTTCAACTTCTCAAATGCGGAAATTACAGATCTATACTACAATATCTGACAGCTAGTGCAGTCTTTTATGCTCTCTTGCTATTGGTTTTGCTAAAGTAGTTTGGTCAGGATATCTTGTTAGCTTCTAATGAATAATTGTTATAAATAATCCTGTTCAATTTCCTGTAAATAAAATAAACTATCCAAAACATGCATTTTTATCATTACTATTTTAATGCACCACTAATAAGTACAGTTTTATAACACAATGACCTGATAGGAACCTGGGAAATCAGTAGTTCATGAGTTTTATTTGCTTTATATTTTCTTTCCACCGGGGAATAGGCTTTCATGATGTAGTCCATAATTTTAAGAGTCTATTTAGTTTTCTAAGATGAGTCCAGTGCATGGCAAATGTAGAACAAAATGTGATGAGAGCAGGTGGACAAATGATTGAATTTGGTGCGTGAGGAACCCCAAGAGTTTCTATTTAAAGACACTTCCCCCCCCGCCCCCCCACGCTGCAATCAAATACCATATCAAATGGTGGAACACACGATGTTTTCCATAGCCTTTCAGTTTTATACAGCAGTAAAAAACTTCATTGTGTTTACTGTGCCTTTTCAAAATGATGAATTTAGCTTCAAGGGAGAAAAATTTAAAGTCCCACAGAGACTTAAACACTGATAATGGAAGGGTTTGCTTAGTATCTACTTTTGAATTCCAGTTGTCTGAGGAATCCTGGAAAGATTCATAAAAGCACTTTTTGGAGTAGGAAAAAAAATTGGCCTCTTTTGGCTTACAGGCTCATATTTTATACCCCAGGGATAGTGTTTCAACTCCAGACAAGTAAATAGGGGGCTCCATGCTATGTCTTAATACTTCAGTGCAGAGAACATTTCAAAATTTTCCCTGTCCATTAGCTTAAAAACTGTAAAGATTTCTTTAAAGAGACCCACTCTAACAGGGTTTAAAAGAGGCAATGAATGGATTCTTGATTTTTATTGTGTATTTATGTTTTGTTTTTATTTGTGGGGGTTGTTTGTATGTTTGTTTGAGATAAGGTCTCACCACTATGTAGTCTGGACTCCTGGAACTCACTATTTGGACCAGACTGGCCTTTAATTCATAGAGATCTGCTGGCCTTTCCTTCCCAAGTGCTGGAATTAAAGTACATATCACAACAAGCAGCAGATTTAGTTCTAATAGTTAAGATTAAGTTATTTTAATGTCAAAAGGGTCACAAATGTAACAGCAGCTCACTAATGTGCCCAAAATGAAGCCATAACAAATGGCTACAGCAATATAGGGTACAGGACAGCTCTTCTAGATGGATAATTTATTTCAGCATACATGATAACAGGACTTTCATCTCTAATAATATTTTCTCTTCCTTGCATTGAAAATATTTGTGCATATTTGTTTTCTTCTGATGATCTTCTTTTTTATTAATAGGTATTTATTTCATTTACATTTCCAATACTATCCCAAAATTTCCCCACACCCACTCCCCCACCCACCCACTCCCACCTCTTGGCCCTGGTGTTCCCCTGTACTGAGGCATATAAGGTCTGCATGACCAGTGGGCCTCTTTTTACACTGATGGCTGACCAGGCCATCTTCTGATACATATGCAGCTAGAGACATGAGCTCTGGGGGCTACTGGTTAGTTCATATTGTTGTTCCACCTATAGGGTTGCAGATCCCCCCAACTCCCTGGGTACTTCCTCCAGCTCCTCCATTGGGGGCCCTTTGATCCATCCAATAGCTGACTGTGAGCATCCACTTCTGTGTTTGCTAGGCCCGGGCATAGTCTCACAAAAGACAGCTATATCAGGGTCCTTTCAGCAAAATCTTACTCGTGAGATTTAGATGGTCTTCTACCATTGTTTCCACTGAATCAAATATACCATTACAAAACATATATGCCTAAAAGGTTCCCATGTGCCAGAGTCCAGAAAAGAAAAAGGAAGCCAGTACACAAAGGGATCAATTCAGTAGGACACGCATCCTTAGAGGCAGTTTATCCTTCAGTGCTAAAATGTGAATCGAGAGAAGCCACAGAAGTTTCTTTCAAAAAGGCTCTCCTTAATTCTCTTTCCCAACAAGATGAGCAAGCTCTTGAGCCCATCTGACTCAGGGTAATCATCATGTTTCATGCCTTGGATAGGGTGGTGTGATATTTTGTGTTAAATGTTGTCTGACAGAATCTGACATCACCTGGGAAGCAGGAGTTCACACATATCAGTGAATGATTACTCATAGATTAACTTCTTGTCATGCCTATGAGAGAGTATTGGTTTTTTTACTACTCAAGACAAGGTTTTACTTGAATCCTAGACTTTAAACTCATAGAAACCCACTTACCTCTTAAGTGCTGGGATTAAAGGTGTATGCTGCTATGCTATACCTAACCATCAGGGAGTGTAAGGATTAGGTTCACTGACCTATCTACTGACTAGAACTCTTCAGTCATGATGAATTGTATCTTCAAACAGTGAGACAACACTTTCACCTCACTGCCTTTTCTGATCCTTTGCAGTCCTTCTATGAGTAGCTACTCATAAAGCTACTAACAGACCTCTGTGTACCTAGAGGTCTGTCATCAGCAGTTTTTTTCCCTTCAGCTTCATAGAGTCTTTGTTCCTTTAATTATGCTTTATTCTCTTTTAAATAATTACATTTTGTTCTTCATTTTCTGAATCAGTCTCAAGGGTTTGCCCTTCTTTCCTCCCATTGCTGTACCATGGCATCTGGAGACAGGATAGATGTCTCACTTCTCATCCTGTCTCCTGATATAAACCCTTCTTGCTGAAAGATGAAATATTCTGCCTTGAGTGTTTTCCCCAGTATCAGACTAGGCTGCCTAATATTTCTGGCTTTCCATTTATCTCTGTCATCACATGCCCTTGCAGAATGTTTCCTTCTGCTCACCTACATGTTTTTAACCATTGTGGGTATCACGATTCTCGATAATTCCTGAAGCTAATGGATGGTATTTACAGGTTTCTCCTCCATATTTCTTGTACTGTTTTCCTTGGATGTTAATACAGCCTGGTGCTGGTTAGATTTGTCAATTTATAGAAACTAGAGTCATTTGGGAAAGGGAATCTCATTTGAGAAAAATACCTTAAGATAGGCCCACAGGAAATTTTAGAGTGCTTTCCCAGTTAACACTGTATGTGAGAGAGCCCAGCCTATTGCGGATGCCACCCATGCTCAGGTATTCATTCCTAAGTTGATTTTGGTCATGGTATTTTATCATAGCAATGCAAACCCTAACTAACACAAGCCTGACTCAGAAACTCTGTATCAGAGTCAAAGGCTTGCCAGTTCTGTTTATCAATAGAGTATCATAGCTGTCTCCCTGTAGCATTAGAGTCTGGTAACATTCAGCACTCTAGAAGGCCTAGTTCTTTGGTCATATCAGTTATTCATTACTTTTTATTACTCTACTCCCTTCTCATACTTACCTATTTCTTTGCTCATCCATCTCTCTTGAGATAATTCCTGTGAGCTTTTACTCTCACCATATCACCAAACCTGCCCCGTGTGTCTCAGCAGACATTATAGTTACCATCCCAAGGATGGTCACTTGTCAATCTACCTGTTGTTGAACTCTGCACATTTCATCACTTTCTTCTTGCAAAGCTAATGTGACTTCAAATTTCATTCCTCAAATCTCATGTCTCCAATTTTCTAATCTCATATTCAGTCTGTTAGTCTAGATCCCTTCATTTCTGACTTCTGCATATTGGAGTCAGAGCTCAGACCTGGAAACTCCAACCCAGATGATATTAGAGAGAATCATTTTACATACTAGCTACTATGCTGCTATCCTTGAATTTTTTTTCTCTGCACTACAACTTCTTCTTTGAAATCTACATTTGTATTTCAAATTGCCTGTTTCTTGTTCCCATATGAAAGCTTGTCAATTCATGTATTCATAAAACTTGGCTCACTGTCGATGCTTCTCATTCCCCTCTGTCCCCAGTAACCTGCTAATCATGTAGGACTCCCCTTCTTCGAACATGTTTAATAATTAACCACAGACCTAGAATAATTTGGTTTTTTTATTCACACTTTATGTTTAGTCTGTCAGAAATTATTTTCAGCTCAAATATGAAAACATAAACATCCTATTCGTTATGCTTTATCACACTAAAGGACTAAATAATTATGCCAAGATTACTGAAATACTACAGTTCCCTCTTAACCTTGGGGAAATTATATATGACTCTGATACTTTATCACCAAGTCCTGTAAGTTATGTTTTTCCCTATATACACACATATACATCATTAACTTTAATACTTAAATTAGGCAAGGAGTTATTATTCATGATCACCAGTAATAAAATGAATAATCATAACAGATTCTAATGAAAACTATTGAAATTATAACCATTTTCAAGCAACCTATGAAGGTGCATGGTTGTATTCCTAAGTTGTTGAGTAGCTGAGATAAGAAGACTTCTGTGAGTCTAAACCTTTCCAGGGCTACATGGTGTGTTTTAGAGCAGCCTGTGCTACAAAGTGAACCCTTGTCTCAAAACAATACAAAACAAAACCAAACCAAGCCAGTTATCAGAATAAGTGGAGCTTATGCATCTCCTGTGGAATTTCCCAAGGCTATTTTTAGACTGTAGGTAGCCATATGTATCTGAATGCACAGAAAGTGACTAAGAGTAGAGGGACCATAATCTAAAACCTAAGCTTTTATTTTGCCAAACCTGATGCCAACTAGAATGACCTCCTGAAAGTTAGTCCCCATCAGTCTGTATTAGCTCCCTTAGAGGCCCCCAAATGACAAGGTCTCCTTTAGAGCATCAAGTTCTGAATATTTTCTTCATGATGGAGTAATCTGCTTCCCGCCACCCCCCCCCCCTACTGCTTTCTGCTTCAACCCTATGAGTATTCAGCTTGACTCCTTGGCTAAATGTGTTTAGTTTTCTTGGAATGAACCTTCTGCCTGGATCAAATTTTGCTCCACAAATTCCCTGGAAATTCCAGTTCTTCTTAAGGCATTTTTTTTTTCTGGTGATAGTTCCTAAATTTTCTTCATGTTATAATTGAGGTTAATTTTTGTACTAACCAATCACACACAGTGAGTGTATAATTGCTTTTTCTATCATCTCTCTTATCTACTGGAATGTATGCTTCCAAGAATTGTGGTCTTTGTTATTGTCCTTTTCGTCATTTTCTCTTTATTATTGTTTCCTGTGTACTCTGGAGGCTTTTTAAATTAAGGGATAGATGGAAATGGACAGGGGAACAGCTAGACTTTGTTAGGAGGTAAATTAGGGATGCAAATGAATTTGCTATAAGCCTATCCAAAATGCATTATGAGGACATCCTTACAGTATTATCATCAAGGAAATCAAGTCTGAACTCATCATATACCACCTGCAGCTTTCGTCCTATATCATTATTGCTACTATTATTACTACTATCAAACAGAGATAGACTCTGTTTTTTGCCCTGTTGCCATTGGTATCTTGATTCCCTGGACTCATTCTAGGGAAAAGTGTGAAGTATCGGTTCCACAGCTGAGTGACTCCTAAATGTCCTTCCTTTGAACAGGCACTTACGTGTTTGTGAAGTTCCTTGCCAGTTTTAATCTTACAAGCCTTTGCATATGAAACATTTGCTGAAACTTGCCTAGTTATTTCTTGTCTAGAATATTTCTTATTCATATTTTTTTTTCTTGCTCAGCTCCTTAGCATCTCCATTATACCTTGTTAAGGAGACCGCTGGGCTCCCAAATTGCTGCCGAGTGCATAGTGTTTGTGTAATAAACACCATCTGAATGCTTCCAGTGTGCACTGAGTCATGAATCTCAGCTTTTAAGAAGTCTTAAATCATCTGCTTCTGACATCCATCTACTGTTCTCCTTCTATAATGTGTCTTTTGTAACATCTCCTGAGATTGAACACACCGCCTCTTCACAAACAGGAGTACTGGTCAATTACACAGTTATTCTGGGTTGAGTCATAATCTCCTCCACCCTTTCCATTTCAAACATGGACCCTATTTCTGTTGCATGGAAACTGATCAGAAAAAAAGACATGGATTTAAAATGAGATGAATTGGGTTTAAATCTGATTAAAGTACTTGGTGGGGTTTTTGCTTCGATCCTCTTCACATCTTTTTACTTTCACTTTCTGGATTTAATGGATCAATATGCTAACTGTTTCATATCAGATTCCATAGTGAAATGATTCCAACTCAGGAGAAATTAAATTATTGCTACATAACATCACACTGTGCACTGTGAGAGAACAAGTTTGTAGGACTGCTCTCCATGTGGTCAGTCATAGAACCAGGCTCATAGAGCCACCTTCAGAATTAGCACTGTTTAGGCAAGCAGTCTAATTTTGAACATGTTATCTGATCCTCCAGCCTCCCCCACCCTGTGTCATCACTCCACTCAACAAAAGATATCTACTCTGACATTTTACTTTATTGTTCATGATATCTTACCTCCTGGACCCATCCCACTAAGAATAAGTCACCAGTAGCATGGGTTTGTATGCTAGAGGACATTCTTGCAAATTTAATTGATTCATCTGATACTTGGATTCCAAGGTCGTGTTGCAATTTTTCTTCTGAACCAAAGAGATAAAAACAAGTAGAAGCATGTACACAGGTGACATCTCTGTATTTGTGTGTAGCTCTGTGTGTAGATGCATTATAGATAGAAGTAACTTCTTATGTGTTCACTGGTATTTGTTGACCAGATCACAGGAGGTCAGGAAATGTATCACTTCTAGGAGATAACCCTGCACTTACAGAAAAAAAAATGGTCTTTGTCTCAGTTGCCAGGTAGAACAATAATTCCTTTTATTTTCTAAAAAGGATGCATACATTTTTATAGAATGTAGTTATTGTTTTCCATACTTTGCATGCACACAGAACAAACCCATTTTATTTCTTATGTGGTACTCTTAAAATATGTAAGGTCAGTCACTACTTGTCACGTGAGTATTCATCCTCCGAACAAAATTATTCTCTGTTCATTTGCTATTCCTTTCATATTGTGTTTAAAGTCCTGTGACAATCAGGCTTTCTTTCTTTCTTTTTTTTTTTTTTTTTTTGTGCAAGCTTTGAACCTGATCTATACAACACATAGCAATCCAGGACGTGTGTACAGCATCTATAGGAAAGGGTCTCTCTTTCTTTTTTTTTTTTTCCTTGTTCAATATTCTATGTCTCTCTTAATGCAATAAATGATGAAGATGGTTTTGCAGGGAGTCTCATTCTAGCATTGATGTCCTATGGCACTGCACTGGAACAGAGCCCTTAAGTCTTTCACTGTTGCACTGCTTTGCATTCAAAAAGGCTTTACTGCTTTTTGCCTCAAATGTATCAAATTTTCACATCAATAAAATTCCCATATAATTATCAAGAAAACTTAGGCCTTATCCAATGTGTAGCACTTTGATAAAAAATGGGCACTTATATGCGGGAAGATATCCTTGGCATTCCACAGTTTTTTAAAATAGATTTTCTTTTGCTTTTGTTATTCAGTGAGCATTTTGACGTACAGAGATATATCAATAGTATGGTATCATTTTGCAAAGTCAAGCTATATAAGTGCAGAAAATGTCCTAGCTCTATCCTAGGCGAACTTGCCTCCTATTTATATCCTTAGAAATGAATGCACATAGTTTGTGAAGATTTTGCATATCTGCTATATCTATATCAAATGTAGTCTTTACTTGCCAATGTATTTTGAAGGTCCATATATGTTGGAATACACAGAGGCATCAGCTTCTTTATATTACAAATGTTTGCTATATGTATATGAAAAGTCCATTTACTGGGTGATCATTTTAGAGGTATTTAAATGAGGTCTGAATTTTTCCATTAGCACAAGCATGCTCTAGTGAGTTTCCTGAATCTACTTCAATGCAAAATCACTGTCATTTTCTTTTACACTTAAATATGTAATTATGGAGTTGCCCTAATGACTCAGTTTTAATTCTAAGAGACAATAGAAACATTTTTTTTCTGAAAAGCTAAGGACAGTTTTCATTTAATTTCTCCAACAATGGCAGAAAATGCTTTCTTCTTTGCAAACTCATTAACAACATGTTATATTGTATCTATTTAAGGCAGCTAATAATTGGTATAGCTTTTTTTCAAATTTGTATCATACAGTTAATTTTTACTATTAACTTTTTTTTACTGATTTTTCAAAAAAATGTTTACATCATTTTTATTTATATGTCTTCACCTAACAGTGATTTTAAGTATGTTTTTGAATCTGTAGTGACCATTGTTTGCTCTTTCCCCATTATAACACGAGCCTCAATCTATGTCCGTCTATGACCTTCCATGTCTCTACTGTCACCAAACACTGTCACTTAGGAAAGATTTAATTACTACATTGTGCACAGTGTACCTATCTATAGTGCTCTGTCCCTACATTTAAGGTGTCCATGGCATGACTTCTTTCTCCCCCTCTAACTTACCTTGCATAGTTTCATATGGCTTCAAGCAAATTCTATAGGTTTTATTCTTTAAATATATGCCAATTTATTCTGTTGTTGTTTTTTGTCTCTCTTCACTGACAATTTAATTTCCTGCTGGGCAGTAATGGCATGCACCTTTAGTACCAATACTCAGGAAGCAGAGGCAAGAGAGTTTCTGTGAGTTTGAGTCCAGCCTAGACTACAGAGCTAGTTCTAGGACAGTCAAGGCTATACATAGAAATATAGTTTTGAAGAAAACAAAACCAAACAAATGAATTTAATTTTAATCTCCCCATAAGTAGGAGTTTTTTTCGTGACCATGTACTTGTTAATTGTATGTACTGATCTTAATGTTCTTTGTAATACTGCCTGTATCCCTAGATAGTTTTCACTAATTTTCTTGTTCAAGTTTGAGAAAGAAAAGTAAGTTTTAAATTCTGAAAGTAATCTAGGGAAATAAAAAAAAAATTGGGTATTTTTCTAGACAGCTTGCTTTCTTCTTTTGTGATTAACAAAATGATGAAAGCAACTTGGTGAGCAAAGAGTTTATTTCATTTTACACTGCTCACCATAGTCCATCACTGAGCAATGTCAACACAGAAAGGAAAGCAGAAACTAAGCAGAAACCAAGGAAGGAAACTGCTTTTGTTAGTTTGCACTCTAACTTGTTCCATTAGCTTTCTTATACAGTCAAGAACCACCTGTTTAGGAATGGTACTTACCATAGTGGGCTGGACCCTCTTATTACCAAGATAATCTCAGTTGAGACTCCCTCTTCCCTGGTGATTCATGCTGTGTCAAGGTGTCAGTAAACTAACTAGCATATCTATTTTCATAAAAATAAAATAAAATAAAGTTACCCTCCCTCTGAGTTAAGGATCATGGTAAGACCATATTTTGATATAAGAAGATGTCCTCACAGATATATCCTCATTGTAGTACACAGCACAAGAGAACACATTATCTTATAGAGCATTGGGCCTTTGTGTTGAAATAAGGTTTTCCATGAGAACCCTTGTAGATTAAATATAATGTCAGGGTTCTTTTAAGTAGGACCCATGGGGTTGAAGGAGATGAGATTTATCACAGAAGTAGAAGTGTTAATGTCAACAAGAGGAAGCCATGAATCAAGAAATGGAGGTAGCCAACAAAGGAATGGATACAGAAAATGTGGTACATTTACACAATGGAGTACTACTCAGCAATTAAAAACAATGATTTCATGAAATTCTTAGGCAAATGGATGGATCTGAAGGATATTATCCTGAGTGAGGTAACCCAATCACAAAGGAACACAGATGATATGCACTCACTGATAAGCAGATATTAGCCCAGAAACTTAGAATATCCAAGATACAATTTGCAAAACACATGAAACTCAAGTAGAAGGAAGACCAAAGTGTGGATACTTTGCTCCTTCTTAATATGGGGAACAAAATACCCATGGAAGGAGTTACAGAGACAAAGTTTGGAGTTGAAATGGAAGGAAGGACCATCCAGAGATTGCCCCACCCTGGAATCTATCCCATATACAACCATCAAACCCAGACACTAGTGTACATGCCAGAAAGATTTTGCTGACAGGACCCTGATACATCTCTCTCTTGTGAGGCTATGCCTGTGTCTGGCAAATACAGAAGTGCATGCTCACAGTCATCTATTGGATGGAACACAGGGTCTCCAATGAAAGAGCTAGAGAAAGTACCTAAGGAGCTAAAGGGTCTGCAACTCTATAGGAGGAACAACAATATGAACTAACAAGTACCCCACAGAGTGTGTCTCTAGTTGCATTTATATCAGAGGATGGCCTAGTAGGCCATCAATGGAAGGAGAGGCTCTTGGTCTTGTGAAGATCATATGTTCCAGTAAAGGGGAATGTCAGGGCCAGGAAGGCAAAGTGGGTGGGTTGGGGAGCAGGCCAGGGGAAGAGTATAGGGGTCTTTGGGGATAGCATTTAAAATGGAAATGAAGAAAATATCTAATAAAAAGAAAAGAAAAAGGCACCTGGAAAATAATAATGAAATAAAACAAAAGAAAAGAAAAAAAGAAAAAAAAAGAAAGAAATGGAGGTAGCTCTAAAAGTTAGAAAGGCAAGGAAAAGTCCTTTCAGATCTTCCAGAAAGAGCTTTCCTAGCACCCACCCCAGTCATATACACGAGATCCAAAGAGTAGGGGCAGAAAACAAGCTTAATGAAATCTTTGATAATGGTTTCATAATCACTATTTTCCCTAATGGATAGGTATACTTTTTGTGATTTCTTTCTTGGTTTAGAGTATCATGTCTTACATAGCCTTTTCTTTTCCATGACATCTGCTCCATTGGATACCATGGCTGTTGTGCAAATACCATCCTGAGAGGTTTGCTGCACCATTTGCCAGTCATGCTCAGACATGTCTAAACTCAAGTGATGGTGTCAGCATCATTCCCCCTCTCAATACTATTTTCCCTTTGCATTATGCTTCCCGTTAAGCAAAACAAAGCACAGACACTGACACTCTTCATTCTCAGTGTGACTCTCAGAGGAAGGTGGATGAACAGTATACATTTATTTATATTTTGTGGACTCAGTGTCTATATTTTATTTAAGTTCACATAGCTTATATAAAGTAACCTACTTAAATTTGTTTAATTTCAAACTCAATTCCTTTTTTATTCCTTAATATTCTTTAAAAGGAGGCAAGGACTAATTTATTTCACATGAGAAATTATCATGACAGTGAATAACCAGATGATAAACAATGACTGTCTCCTGTTTATTATGCAAGGGAGCAGGGCATTTGGCTTGGTGAACAGCAGGACTTCAATTGTTGCTCATTTCAACAGCATAATCATTAGTTTTCCTTGTTTTGAAAAACAGTATTTACAATGTAGTATTCCTTGGTGCACATATAGTGAAGTTTATTATTTTACCATTTTTAAAGAAAGTATTAAATCTAACTCATGCCATGATAGAAGACCCTTAGTCTACATTTTCTACAAAATCTAAGAGCCAAGATTTCTCTTGTGGATACCAATGAATTCTAATAGGTAACATAACCAGATTATGTATTCTGCTATTCCCAGATGTACAGTACCAACAGACTAAATAAAATTGACAGTGTTATCATTTTTATTTTCTAGCCAGAGCTCTAGGGTTACTGGAAAATAATTGAAATGTTTCCAAAGTCTCAAGTTCATGCTATTCTGTATTGTTCTCCTACTCCTCATTCAAATTCTCATTTTAGAGCATGCACAGAGATGGCATGACATTCATCATATTTTCCCAATGATAATGCATATTAAACATATGCATATTTAGACTTAGACTTCTTATTGTATTTTATTAATGGTTCAGAGTCCTAAGATGTGGGCAAGGGCAAAGATTTCATGCAATTCTCATTGTATTACTGAGTCAATATGGTGAAGGCTTGAGTCATGAAAAATGTATTGGCACCCTGGAGTAATTTAATGAATAAACTTTAGAAAATATTATGTTTTTCTCATTTGTCAAATGTTTATTATCTTATGTTATTTTGGCTCCAAATAAAAATGATCTTCTTTATGTCAGCCTTTAAATGATACCGATTCCTATATGTTGTGTACTTTAATGATATTTTCCTTGTCAAAGAAATAATCAATTTTAGTTACTCAGTGTATGTGTGTATGTGTGTGTGTGTGCACGTGTGCGCACAAGCACATGCACACATGTGCATGCTGCAATACTGCTACGGAGGTCAGAGAACAACTTGAGGAATTAAATTTTCCCTTCCATCATGTGGGACCAAGGGATGATACTCAGGTCATCAAACTTGGTGGCAAGTGCCTTTACCTGTTGAGACACCTCTCTAGCCCCAATATCTCTTAGATTAGAATTTCTTGGTTATTTTCTTGTGGTCTTTCATAATCCTGATGATAGCTAGGAACTACTCCACTTACGAATTTCTTGATTATTTTTACATATTCTTTCTTAGTCTTAGTGATATCTGGGAATGCTTCCACTCTTGGGTCTTGGACCTTTATTTCCTGTGGGTTTTTTTTTTTTTTTTTTTGGTTAGGTGCTCAACTCTCAGTAAATATATTTCATTGTTATGGAAGCCTGATGAATAAAGTTAAATTGCAGCCAGACCATTTTTTTTCAGCCAGACCATTTTTTCAAACAAAGCAAACAAATAAATAAACAAACAAAAAACCACTCTCCTTCTTATATGTGTTACTTGGGGGGAATTACTTGGTCAAGCTCACTTAGCTAGTAATTTGAGTGAAAGTTCAAATATAGGCAATAAAACTGGATTCTGCATATTCATATATAATGTCTACTTTTAATCTTACTCTTCAAATATATACCAGTCTTCGAGCACAACAAACACATGCCTGGATGCGTGGATTTCCACATCTTACAAGTTAGAAGGAATCAATCATTACTCAGCCGGAGACTGGTGCACTTTCATTGCAGATGCATTGGTTATTTCCATGAGTAAAAATGATGTAAAGCTCGGGGACTTTCAAGAAGATAAGACTGACATCCACCCATTGTGAAGACTGAGTTATCTTTGGTGGAAAGAAAAGACACATGCCTACCAGTAGACCTCAAACTTCAGCCATGGCACATATCCAGTTGTGTAATTGCAGGCAAATTTTTACTTCTAGCAGTGTCTGAGAGTTCAATTCAAAAAACAAAAATGGCTCACATGTTATTTAGAGCCCCTTGCAAACCTATGCTCCTCTCTTGGTCAGTGCTGCTGGTATTTCACCATGTGGGCATTTTTTGAGTAGAGATGAGATACTCTGCAGCTGTGCTTTCCTTCTAGAGGACATTTGACAGTACTTGTCAGTACTGGTGTGATGCCAGTAGTAACAAGGGCTAGGTATGCAGCACATATATAATCAACAGCACATGGCATAGTCCCCTAATGAGGAAAAACTATCCAACCCAAAATGTCAACAGTGTGGTTATTGAAAAACTGTGGTAACTGAGAGTTTAATATCACTGCACATGGCAAAATGCTAATCTCTCATTGATGCACCATCAATGATTAATAACTCTAATGGTTCTTTCTGCTTTACTATTTGTAAGATGGTGCCAATGATGCTATATAATTTGATATTTCTATTTCCATTGCTAATGTGTATGACTTGGTCATATAATGATCATTAATAATATAAGACTGGGAGAGGAACATGTGCATGCCTGCCAATTTTATTGTTACTCTTAATGGTAAAAAAAAAAAAAAAAAGAAAAAGTTATAATCCCTATGTATCTGCTATTTTCCCACCTCTATTTTGTTTTGAAATGTGAACTCATACTCAAAACTATTGAGGCTTAAACATTCTCCATGCAAAATTTGATATTACAAGAAATCAAAATGGCACTGATCTTAATGATAACCCATTTTCTGTATAAAAATGAGAATCCAAAGTATGAAATGTTGTTAAAGCAAAATGACTCACACATTTCAAAGTGCCTCTCCCTTCAAAAATTGGCAACCAAAGCTCTGCTGTGGCTGGAGAATAAAGTAAAATTTCCTAACATGAAAACTCATTTGCAGCAAGGATTGCTGTCCATGAAAAGCATTCTGAGAAAATGAAAATGTCTGAGTACTGTTAATAAAAATGATCTCATAGTTACCAGGAATACAAATGTTTGAAACACTCTAAGGATGTTTAAGGAGGAAAAGTGCACAGAGGGAAAGCTGTCCTCAATCAGTGGACCAGATATGCTCCCCTGTGATTTAAATGTGAATCACAATTGATACCACACATGCTTGGCTGACTTAGGCACCGCCTTTATTTCCTCTGTCCCATTCCTCTCCTTCATAGGTATGTTCTCCAGGTGGGACTCTGGCTTCCAGCTCCTCTTTTATTTTTATATGAATGACTAGAGTCAGGCTATTCCAAGAAAGTAATACCTTCAGTTGTAAGAAATGTATATGTAGAATTCCATATTGAATCACAGCTGAAGGACTTTTTTTCCCCCTTAAGGAAAATGGCAGAATTTAAAAGAGTACCAAGAATAATTGGTTATCACAGAAAACCTAGAAAGAAAACAAAGGAAAGATGAGAAGGCAATTAGAAAACAAAGACCTTCAACTGAAGAGAGAATAAGAGAAATCAAAATCAACCCTTCTTGACCATTTTCTCTGTTAAGACAAAGAAATCTAGAATCCAATAAAAGAGCAACCATAGGCCAAACCAATGATTCAAGTACTTAATATTGATTCCATCAGAGCTATCTTTAGCAAAATAAACCTAATTTTAAAAGTAGCTATATCTTATATCTTTCACTGAAGTTATCATTAGTCTTCATTTAAATGCAATTAAAGGAAATGAAGGGGTTCTCTTCAGCCACTCTGCTATTCATTAATACAGCCAACAAATGCTAATGGCTTGCCATCTAAAGAACTCTGCTTTAAGAACAAAAGCCAGCTGTTAGGATTGTATGGATGCATTAGTGTACATTTATATAGCAACTGACTCCCAAATCTAGCATCTTAAACCAAATCATGTCCAGAATCTCATATGAATTATGTGTCAAAAATCAGAAGAAACCTGTTTCCATGGTGCTAGCACAGAATCTCCTGTAATATTGTAATAAATTAATTATCTGTCAGAACTGTAATTCCTGAAACCTCAGTGGTAGTTCAGTTTCAAGAAGCCTACTCTCCTGGTATTGAGCCACCCAAGATAGAGGTAGGGTTATAAACTGACCCTGGATAATTTCCAGATCATCACATTGAAAACAAAGGTCAACCCTTGAAAAGTAACCCTGGGACTAACACTAAATAAGGACCAGCAGGCAATTTTGAAGTCTGACTACTCAGACAATCAAAGAGATGATTGTTACTTGTGATGTATGAGTGTTTCAGGTAAATAGGAAGAAAGGAGTCCCTTCCCATGGAAATTCTGCTCTGGAAGAAAAGACAGATAACCAACTGGTATAAATACTACATACAAACATTTGCCACTATTAAAAGAGAGTAGGAGAGAGAATGTGGAGGGACTGACTTGTTCTAGAAAACCCCCTCTGCAGTGGTGTCTAAAACTGAAATCTAATCACACAAGTAAGTATTAATCATTTGCAACACTCTATAGAGGTACCACCAGCAAAGACAGAGACTTTGAGGGACACAAGTTTGCCCTGCCAATGTCACAGAAAGGAGACCAATGTGGTCAAATAATTGAGTACAGAGAAACCTGGAATAAAACATAATGTCATCCATAGGTCAGGCTATGATTTCAGTGTCATGGAAAGTGTTATGTGAATTAAGCAATTGGAAGCCATTTGTTTCACAATTTATGGATATGCAGTTGCTTTTTTTTTTTCCTTTGTAAGATACATCTTTATTTTACTAGATGTTAAGAAACAAATACCAGCTACAATAATACTTTAATGTAGACTAGTAACATAAGAACATTAAAGACCCTGACTGGGGACTCTATTTCATCATGATCCAGAGGGGTCTCCTCTCCTAAGAAGTGGGGCACCCCCATAACCTAAATAAATCACCCCATGGAACCATCAGATTGCTTGTTCTTTCCCACTGTCATAGGCTGTGAGCCAATGAACAGTTAACATTCTCTGTATATATACATGATAAAGACTTAATCTAGGTAGCAAACATAACTTTGCACATAGTGAGTCCTGAAGACTCCGTATCTGTGACTTAACTCTCTGTGGATTTTTTTTGATTTTTAATATTTTTTTTTGATTTTTAATATTTTTATTACATATTTTCCTCAATTACATTTCCAATGCTATCCCAAAACTCCCCCATAGCGCCCCCCACTTCCCTACCCACCCATTCCCATTCTTTTGGCCCTGGCATTCACCTATATTGGGGCATATAAAGTTTGCAAGTCCAATGTGCCTCTCTTTCCATTGATGGCCGACTAGGCCATCTTTCAATACATATGCAGCTAGAGACAAGAGCTCCGGGGTTCTGGTTAGTACATCATGTTGTTCCAACAATAGGGTTGCAGATCCCTTTAGCTCCTTGGGTACTTTCTCTAGCTTCTCCATTGGGAGCCCTGTGATACATCCAATAGCTGACTGTGAACATCCACTCCTGTGTTTGCTAGGCCCCGGCATCATATCACAAGAGACAGCTATATTTGGGTCCTTTCAGCAAAATCTTGCTAGTGTATGCAATGGTGTCAGCGTTTAGAAGCTGATTATGGGATGGATCCCTGGATACGGCAGTCTCTAAATGGTCCATCCTTTCATCACAGCTACGAACTTTGTCTCTGTAACTCCTTCCCTGGGTGTTTTGTTCCCAATTCTAAGAAGGTGCACAGTGTCCACACTTTGGTCTTCATTCTTCTTGAGTTTCATGCGTTTATCAAATTGTATCTTATATCTTGGGTATCCTAAGTTTTGGGCTAATATCCACTTATCAGTGAATACATATTGTGTGAGTTCTTTTGTGATTGTGTTATTTCACTCAAGATGATGCCCTCCAGGTCCATCCATTTGGCTAGGAATTTCATAAATTCATTCTTTTTAATAGCTGAGTAGTACTCCATTGTGTAAATGTACCATAATTTCTGTATCCATTCCTCTGTTGAGGGACATCTGGGTTCTTTCCAGCTTCTGGCTATTATAAATAGGGCTGCTATGAACATAGTGGAGCATGTGTCCTTTTTACCGGTTGGGATATCTTCTGGATATATGCCCAGGAGAGGTATTGCTGGATCCTCCAGTAGTACTATGTCCAATTTTCTGAGGAACCGCCAGACTGATTTCCAGAGTGGTTGTACAAGCTTGCAATCCCACCAACAATGGAGGAGTGTTCCTCTTTCTCCACATCCTCGCCAGCATCTGCTGTCACCTGAATTTTTTATCTTAAGCATTCTGACTGGTGTGAGGTAGAATCTCAGGGTTGTTTTGATTTGCATTTCCCTGATGATTAAGGATGTTGAACATTTTTTCAGGTGTTTCTCTGCCATTCGGTATTCCTCAGGTGAGAATTCTTTGTTCAGTTCTGAGCCCCATTTTTTAATGGGGTTATTTGACTTTCTGGAGTCTACCTTCTTGAGTTCTTTATATATATTGGATATTAGTCCCTTATCTGATTTAGGATAGGTGAAGATCCTTTCCCAATCTGTGGGTGGTTTTTTTGTCTTATTGATGGTGTCTTTAGCCTTGCAGAAGCTTTGTAGTTTCATGAGGTCCCACTTGTCAATTCTTGATCTCACAGCACAAGCCATTACTGTTCTATTCAGGAATTTTTCCCCTGTGCCCATATCTTCAAGGCTTTTCCCCACTTTCTCCTCTATAAGTTTCAGTGTCTCTGGTTTTATGTGAAGTTCCTTGATCCACTTAGACTTGATCTTAGTACAGGGAGATAGGAATGGATCGATTCGCATTCTTCTACATGTTAACAACCAGTTGTGCCAGCACCATTTGTTGAAAATGCTGTCTTTCTTCCACTGGATGTTTTTAGCTCCCTTGACGAAGATCAAGTGACAATAGGTGTGTGGGTTCATTTCTGGGTCTTCAATTCTATTCCATTGGTCTATTTGTCTGTCACTATACCAGTACCATGCAGTTTTTATCACAATTGCTCTGTAGTAGAGCTTTAGGTCCGGCATGGTGATTCCACCAGAGGTTCTTTTATCCTTGAGAAGAGTTTTTGCTATCCTAGGTTTTTTGTTATTCCAGATGAATTTGCAGATTGCACTTTCTAATTCGTTGAAGAATTGATTTGGAATTTTGATGGGGATTGCATTGAATCTGTAGATTGCTTTTGGCAAGATAGCCATTTTTACAATGTTGATCCTGCCAATCCATGAGCATGGGAGATCTTTCCATCTTCTGAGATCTTCTAGAATTTCTTTCTTCAGAGACTTGAAGTTTTTATTATACAGATCTTTCACTTCCTTAGTTAGAGTCACGCCAAGATATTTTATATTATTTGTGACTATTGAGAAGGGTGTTGTTTCCCTAATTTCTTTCTCAGCCTGTTTATTCTTTGTGTAGCGAAAGGCCATTGATTTGTTTGAGTTAATTTTATATCCAGCTACTTCACCGAAGCTGTTTATCAGGCTTAGGAGTTCTCTGGTGGAATTTTTAGGGTCACTTATATATACTATCATATCATCTGCAAAAAGTGATATTTTGACTTCATCTTTTCCAATTTGTATCCCTTTGATCTCCTTTTGTTGTCGAATTGCTCTGGCTAGGACTTCAAGTACAATGTTGAATAGGTATGGAGAAAGTGGACAGCCTTGTCTAGTCCCTGATTTTAGAGGGATTGCTTCAAGCTTCTCACCATTTACATTGATGTTGGCTACTGGTTTGCTGTAGATTGCTTTTATCATGTTTAGGTATGGGCCTTGAATTCCTGATCTTTCCAAGACTTTTATCATGAATGGGTGTTGGATCTTGTCAAATGCTTTTTCCGCATCTAACGAGATGACCATGTGGTTTTTGTCTTTGAGTTTGTTTATATACTGGATTACGTTGATGGATTTCCGTATATTGAACCATCCCTGCATCCCTGGGATGAAACCTACTTGGTCAGGATGGATGATTGTTTTGATGTGTTCTTGGATTCGGTTAGCAAGAACTTTATTGAGGATTTTTGCATCAATATTCATAAGGGATATTGGTCTGAAGTTTTCTATCTTTGTTGGGTCTTTTTGCGGTTTAGGTATCAGAGTAATTGTGGCTTCATAGAATGAGTTGGGTAGAGTACCTTCTGTTTCTATTTTGTGGAATAGTTTGTGAAGAACTGGGATTAGATCTTCTTTGAAGGTCTGATAGAACTCTGCACTAAACCCATCTGGTCCTGGGCTTTTTTTAGTTGGGAGACTATTAATGACTGCTTCTATTTCTTTGGGGGATATAGGGCTGTTTAGATCATTAACCTGATCTTGATTCAACTTTGGTACCTGGTATCTGTCTAGGAACTTCTCCATTTCATCCAGGTTCTCCAGTTTTGTTGAGTATAGCCTTTGGTAGAAGGATCTGATGGTGTTTTGGATGTCTTCAGGATCTGTTGTTATGTCTCCTTTTTCATTTCTGATTTTGTTAATTAGGATGCTTTCCCTTTGCCCTCTAGTGAGTCTGGCTAAGGGTTTATCTATCTTGTTGATTTTCTCAAAGAACCAGCTCCTTGATTGGTTGATTCTTTGAATAGTTCTTCTTGTTTCCACTTGGTTGATTTCGCCCCTGAGTTTGATTATTTCCTGCCGTCTACTCCTCTTGGGTGAATTTGCTTCCTTTTGTTCTAGTGCTTTTAGGTATGTTGTCAAGCTGCTAATGTGTGCTCTCTCTAGTTTCCTTTTGGAGGCACTCAGAGCTATGAGTTTTCCTCTTAGAAATGCTTTCATTGCGTCCCATAAGTTTGTTTATGTTGTGGCTTCATTTTCATTGAACTCTAAAAAGTCCTTAATTTCTTTCTTTACTCCTTCCTTGACCAAGGTATCATTGAGAAGAGTGTTGTTCAGTTTCCACGTGAAGGTTGGCTTTCTATTATTTATTTTGTTATTGAAGATCAGCCTTAGTCCATGGTGATCTGATAGGATGCATGGGACAATTTCAATATTTTTGTATCTGTTGAGGCCTGTTTTGTGACCAATTATGTGGTCAATTTTGGAGAAGGTACCATGAGGTGCTGAGAAGAAGGTATATCCTTTTGTTTTAGGATAGAATGTTCTGTAGATATCTGCCAGATCCATTTGATTCATAATTTCTCTTAGTTTCTCTGTGTCCCTGTTTAGTTTCTGTTTCCATGATCTGTCCATTGGTGAAAGTGGTGTGTTGAAGTCTCCCACTATTATTGTATGAGGTGCAATGTGTGCTTTGAGATTTACTAAAGTTTCTTTAATGAATGTGGCTGCCTTTGTATTTGGAGCATAGATATTCAGGATTGATAGTTCCTCTTGGAGGATTTTACCTTTGATGAGTATGAAGTGTCCCTCCCTGTCTTTTTTAATGACTTTGGGTTGGAAGTCAATCTTATCAGATATTAGAATGGCTACTCCAGCTTGTTTCTTCATGCCATTTGCTTGGAAAATTGTTTTCCAGCCTTTCATTCTGAGGTAGTGTCTATCCTTTTCTCTGAGATGAGTTTCCTGTAAGCAGTAAAATGTTGGTTCTTGTTTGTGTAGCCAGTTTGTTAGTCTATGTCTTTTTATCGGGGAGTTGAGTCCATTGATATTAAGAGATATTAAGGAAAAGTAATTGTTGTTTCCTGTTATTTTTGTTGTTAAAGTTGGCATTCTGTTCTTGTGGCTGTCTTCTTTTAGGTTTGTTGAGGGATTACCTTCTTGTTGTTTCTAGGGCGTGGTTCCTGTCCTTGTATTGGTTTTTTTCTGTTATTATCCTTTGAAGGGCTGGATTCGTGGAGAGATAATGTGTGAATTTGGTTTTGTCGTGGAATACTTTGGTTTCTCCATCTATGTTAATTGAGAGTTTGGCTGGGTATAGTAGCCTGGGCTGGAATTTGTGTTCTTTTAGTGTCTGTATAACATCCTTCCAGGATCTTCTGGCTCTCATATTCTCTGGTGAAAAATCTGGTGTAATTCTGATAGGCTTGCCTTTATATGTTACTTGGCCTTTTTCTCTTACTGCTTTTAGTATTCTATCTTTATTTAGAGCATTTGTTGTTCTGATTATTATGTGTCGGGAGGTATTTCTTTTCTGGTCCAGTCTATTTGGAGTTCTGTAGGCTTCTTGTATGTTCATGGGCATCTCTTTCTTTAGATTTGGGAAGTTTTCTTCTATAATTTTGTTGAAGATGTTTGCTGGTCCTTTGAGTTGAAAATCTTCATTCTCATCCACTCCTATTATCCGTAGGTTTGGTACTCTCATTGTGTCCTGTATTTGTTGGATGTTTTGAGTTAGGATCTTTTTGCATTTTACATTTTCCTTGATTATTGTGCCGATGATCTCTATGGAATCTTCTGCACCTGAGATTCTCTCTTCCATCTCTTGTATTCTGTTGCTGATGCTCGTATCTATGGTTCCAGATTTCTTTCCTAGGGTTTCTATCTCCAGTGTTGCCTCATTTTGGGTTTTCTTTATTGTGTCTACTTCCCTTTTTAGGTCTAGTATGGTTTTGTTCATTTCCATCATCTGTTTGGATGTGTTTTCCTGTTTTTCTGTAAGGACTTCTACCTGTTTGATTATGTTATCCTGTTTTTCTTTAAGGATTTGTATCTCTTTAGCAGTGTTCTCCTGCAATTCTTTAAGGGATTTTTGTGCTTCCTCTTTAGTGTCTTCTGCCTGTTTAGCATTGTTCTCCTGTATTTCTTTAAGTGTGTTTTTAAAGTCCTACTTGAAGTCCTCTACCATCATCAGGAGATATGCTTTTAGATCCGTGTCTAGCTTTTCCGGTGTGTTGGGGTGCCCTGGACTGGGCGAAGTGGGGGTGCTGGGTTCTGATGATGGTGAGTGGTCTTGGTTTCTGTTAGTAAGATTATTACGTTTACCTTTCGCCATCTGGTAATCTCTGGGGTTAGTTGTTATTGTTGTCACTGTTTAAAGATTGGAGCAGAAGCTGTGTTCCACTCACCAGCAGTCCCCAAATCCTGCGGCGGGGGTCGTGGGTAGCTGGCGGGTGTCAGGCAACCCTGTGCTCCAGCTACCCCGGCGCTGATCTGGCCGGATGAGGCCTGTGGCCCTACTCAGGCCGGTTTCTGCTTCCCTAACTAATGCAGTCTCAGGTCCCGAGCGCAATTGGATTGGAGCAGAAGCTGTGCTCCACTCACCAGAAGTCTTACGATCCTGTGGTGGGTGTTGTGGGTAGCTGGCGAGTGTCTGCAGTTGCTTATAAGAAAGTGCTTGTTTAGGTTCATACTTGAGTGTGGTTTCCACTGCTAGGAGCCAGAACTGTTAGCTTTCCTTTGGTACCACAGATAATGGCTGGTGAGTGAGTCCTAACCAGAACTGCCTAGAACTCAAGGAACATCTTGCCTTTTGGTGATACCTGTGTTCAGAGAGTGAAAGGAGCCAATTGTTCTCCCTTTTTGGGTCCCTCAAGCAGGTAGTCTGAAAATACTGCACGTTGCTTATTTCTATTAAACCACTATATATGTATGTCATGCTTCCACTTCTAATTCACAACAAAATGTGTCCTTTCCATACAGTTTGCAGAATACATTGTCTTTAGAAAGCAAGAAACATATGCTGCCATTTGTGTATTTTAAAAGTATTATAACACTATAGATTATAAACACTGGGAATACTTTTAGAACGCATATTATGACTCAGTGAATGAATGCATGCACGCAAGAGTATCTTTTCCCTAGAACAATGAACAGTAATTAAGGGGAAATTTGGACTATGATCCTATGAAAGACAAATCCATTTTTACAAAGCACAAGTAACATTTTTTTAAGTCATGATGCTTATACTGCTTGTACAAACCCAAAGAGAGCAGCCACAGATTTGGAGCTGAGTATATTCACAGATGCAGTTATAAAACCTGACACTGTTGGTAAGCAACGGACACTACTTGGATTCTTGGTGGTAAAGCTCTTTAAATCTCACAATCACTAGCACAGGGAAATGTTGCCCAGGGTGCAAATATTTACACTCACTGCTTGCATCTGACAGTAGATGAGCTGCTCTTTTCTGCTTCTTCATGGTTGGTTGCTACAATTGTGTTTTAGCAGTGAACTTTATAATTGCTAACCCTCTCGTGCATCTCTATTTCTTTGCAGCAGCTCTTATTTTCCTTTTTAGCCTCTCCTTCCATACTACTATTTTCTCATTGATATTTCCTTCCCTACACACTTGAAAATGTGAATTTAAAAATATACCCATAATAAGAATCTTTTCCCCAAAGCAAGCTCAACTCCTCAGAGAAAAGGCATTTTGGAAACAATGGATTCATAGTAGAAATGCACACAATGCCCTTGCCAGGCAGATATATTAGTATCATTTATTTTAGATTTTAACCATCTAAGCGATAAAGGTCACTGAAGGGTGGCCGTGAAGACAATTAAGGTCATCGGGATTTACTAGAGATTATTAGTTCTCCTTAAAATGGCAGCAGACGTAATATTGAGCCAAGATTGCCAAATGGCAAGAGCCATTTTTAATTATTAAAAGTAATTTCACATGTGGTTTAACAGTTATAATTGGAATTTTGAATTATGCTTTCCTTGGTAACAACCCATTTCCTTTGTTTGGATAAACCTCAGGCATGGAAAGATGAAATATGATGTCCTTTAATATGTGGTACTCAAGAAATTGCATTTCACCAGCAGGCATTCAGCATTTCTGTGGCTGAAATGGAATCTCAGTAAAATACAATAGAGATTCAGGTCTCGTCATTAATACATCTACTACTCCAGCTTCCATGGCTTTAATAAATAAAGGCTATTGGTAAAAAGAAGTCCATATGATGCCCAGAGCACTTCACAAAAGCCTTGTGAAAGGTTGTCAGACATTCAGAATGACCAGTGATGGATGTTCTATGGAAAAAAAAAACCAACTGTATACAGCTTTCTGCTATTCTTCTCTTAAGAGTCATTTTCTTGTCTGAAGACAATGACAATATCTACATACCATATATCCATGCATCATCAATTGTATTCAGTCAACACATACATGGAAATTATTTTGTGTGAGATGTCTAAAATTATTCTTGTCCCCAAAATGTATGTTTGATTCTAATCCACTTTTTTGAGATGTTGAAATATTTAGTTGCTGAAAAAATTATTTCATAATCTGTTTTCTTGATTCTGAGTCTAACATAGTATAAAATAAAGCATCAGTTCCTTGGCCATGCAGCACTCACAGAAAGGGCATCTTGCTAAAATACAGGTAGATGTGAATGCCTTGATGGAGTCATAAGGCAGTCTATGCTTTTCTGTTACACAATCGGCAGTTTTTTCCTGCAATTGATGAAATGTCTAAATAATAAAATGGATTTGGAAGATTTCTGTCATTCTGCATACTATGAAACTTTGGAAATTCTAGTTCATGTATGTATCAAAGTATAAATCAAATTGCTTTGAAATGTCTGGAACTCGTGTTTATGGTAAGGATATCTTCGCTATGTTGCTAATGTATGATAATAGGGATTGTACTGTCTCCTAGAGTCAGAGCTGAATTAGCTTGTAGTATTCTTATAATTTCTTCTACAATTCCATTCTCATTATAATTCCTCATATGGTATTTTTGCATTAATTTGATATTTTTCCTGAAAACACAGATTTGAATATAGTTACTAATATTACTCTTTCATCTAAGGCAATTAATCTTTCATTCTAAACTTAATTTCTCTTATATTTTGGTGAGTATATTTTCTTATTGTGCTAATATCTTGGGTTGTCTGTATATTTCATTTTTTTACTACTCATTAACGTTGTAATTAAAGACATGAATTTTACCTGACCCTAAAACTCAAAGAATTTTAGTTGTATTCAGTGGCTCCAAGATGAGCTTTCATTAACTTGCTTTTGTAGGTACTGAAATAGTTTATTGGTCTGAGATAGTAAAGTGTTATTTTTTCTATTATCTATTTATTTTACCACCACTATATTTTTTATACTTTTTAGTTTTATTGAATGCACTCTTTGTATTTTTAAAAATTTTTCTTTAGATTTTTTTTTTTTCTATTTGGATTCACAGTTAATTTTCATTACTATCACCGAGTCATATGAAATAAAAATTTTGAATACTTAAAAAAAAAAAAAAAGAAAGGTTGTCAGAACTCGGTTATCATCTGCAAGGGGACAGTCATAGATTCCCAGCAGAATCAGTATGTGGACGCTCTTAGGTAGTTTTGAAAAGAAGTAGGTGTATCAGACTTAAGTACAAACTACCAGTATAAGAATGAATAGCAAAAGATGGCCTAGTTGGCCATCACTGGAAAGAGAGGCCCATTGGACATGCAAACTTTATATGCCCCAGTACAGGGGAATGCCAGGGCCAAAAAAAAAATGGGAATGGGTGGGTAGGGAAGTGGGGGAGAGGGTATGGGGGACTTTTGGGATAGCATTGGAAATGTAATTGAGGAAAATACATAATAAAAAATATTAAAAATTTAAAAAAAAGAATGAATAGCAGTACTAAGACCACAAGCTAGCACACCTATCCAGAAACAGTCTCTGCTTGCTGGGCTTACTGAATGCCTACTGAGTTTCCAGGCACAATTTTAATCTCTCTCTCTTTCTTTTCATTTGTCAAATATTCATTAGTGTGCAATGCATTTAATTTCCTCCTTCTCTAGGGCCTTATGGCCATCTTCTTAGACTGAAGTGATACTCTTACTTCAGATACATCTACTCACTCATGCATTCAGAAAATTTCATAGAGCACCTACCATGCATTAGTATCTCCTATGCATTGAGCAACTGACCTAAGTCTTTCAGTGTTTGTCCTTCAAGAACCCTAGGTGATGAATTCTTCCACTAAGTAGATATGTAAATTGAGGTATAGGAGGGTAAAGACACCAATGAATTACACAGTAGGCATCAACATTTAAAGTTATATTATTCTGGTCCCCAAACCTAAACTCTTTGTTAATTCATCATATTATCATAGTTGTGCTATATAATATGTAAATATTATAGCTGCACTGTATAATTTTAAATAATATTGGTATGTGTGTGTATAGATGATAATATTATAGGATACATGCATGACACAATATTATACCATGGCCCTCAACCTTCTTAATGCTGTGAACCTTTAATACAGTTGTTCATGCTGTGACCTCAGCAATAAAATTATTTTGAAATTATTATTAAGAATTGCATATTAAAAATACTATGCTACTTCATAACTGTAATTTTGCCACTGTTAATCATAATATAGATATCTGTGGTTTCCAGTGGTCTTAGGAGACTCCTGTGAAAGGATCATTCAACCCCAAAGGGGTCATGACACATAGGATGAGAACCGTCCACTGCATAATATAATATGGCATATTGTATGGGGTTGGCTAATACTGCTGATACTAGTGAGTCACGTTCCAGCTCTACATTCATTGAAACAGTGTTGGTAGCTTGATATCTGCTCTGTTAGGGATATTTATCCACCGCAAAATAACTGCAAATGATACAATTCTGTCCCCATTTTTCCTGAAGAGTTACTTATTAAACATTTACCAGACCTCCTGATTATATTATTTTATAGGTCATGGTGCAACAGTCCATCTTCCATCCTTATCTTCTGGAGAGAAGGGACAGTGTCTTTCCCCAAGCTTATTCCTATCACAACACCTAGCACATAGTGGGTACTTGGTAAATTATTCTTACATGAAAGAGTGAATATTTTACCACATCTTTCACAGCTTTTACAATATTTACTTCCATTAGTCTAACAGCCTCAGTGTTTGTAATATCATGGCAGTAGGCTGCCAAGGGATAAAAGATATCAAGTCTGAAGTGCAGTTCTTTCCTTTTCAGCTGAATAGCTTCACAAAGAAGAGACACACTGCATATCAAATCCCTCACACTCATTTTCACCTGCAAAGCCTGGAACCATGCAGACTGTACAGAAGGTGAAATTTTATGCTGTCTCAAAACAAAGCAACTGTAAATACAAATTCTAGCATGTAGATAGTCAAGATGTTTAAGTAATCTCTTATTTTATTTTGCTTCCCTCTACTTCTTTTGTTCCATTTCTCCCTATATACTATTTATTCTGATCTTCAAGGAGAGAATCTTTAAAATTCCAGGTTCTTGCTACAGCCAAAGTATTGCTCCAAATTTATATAAACACCATCTTTTGAAAAACATGCTTTTAATCAAAATAGAACTAAATAACATACCCCACCCCCTTTTCTCCCTCCAGCCCCTTCTAGTGCCCCAAGCAATTTCCAAATGGCCCCTGAAGTTCATAGCCTCTTTTTTTCATTATTTTTGTTACATATGTATGTATATGTGTGCACAGGTACATGTAAATACAAATCCCTGAGTCTATTTTTGTTGTTTATGTTTATATGGTTTCAGGGCTGACCACTCTGCTTTGGACAACCAGTAGGAGGGCTCATGTCTGTCTAAACCCTCTCTTAATTACCTCTTATTATCGTGATTTAGTCCATAAACTTAATTTTTGTAAGACTATTGCAGAAGCTATTTTTACCATAGAGTTCCATAAAGTTGGAAATCTGATGCACTTCCTCACCATTTTTGCCAAGATCAAATATGGACTTTTTAGAATTTTTTTCTTCTGTGAAATAGTTTGATACACCTACATTGGGGGAACAATCACAACATGGAAAGCTCCCTGAATGATAGCTGACCTGTAATAACCGTTGGGTATTTGGCTTATTTTTCTGCACTGCCTTCAAACTAATTGGTTGAATGAACGAATAGTGGATGGATGGATGGATGGATGGATGGATGGATGGATGGATGGATGGATGGATGGATGGATGGGTAAAAGGAAACAAAAACATTCTACCTGATGTGTTAGGTCACACCTATAACCCCAACTTGGCATAAACAATGCTGAGTTCAAGGGCACCAGCCAATAATGAGATCCAAGCCAAATAGGGATGTAGAGGGAAAACCGATACCAAAATACAAAACCAAACAACAACAACAACAAATTAGTCAAGCCTGCTGTCTTCCAGAGCAGTCAAGCAGATGTTTCTGTGATATCAACAATATTGTGTGTCTGTACAGTACATTAAGCATTCTACCCAGTAGCTTTGAGCTACATGTAACTACTGGGTATGTCAACGTGTCTAGAATGAGAAAGGAGTTAAATCTTGAATTTTTATACAAATTCAAGTCACTTGAATTTAATGCCTGCAGGTGGCTGGTGGCTACATGACCAGCTACAGGTATTATGTTCTAAGCTCAGAATGACAATTTCAAAAGCACTGCCTTTTTGGAGGACAAATGAATAATATAGACACTCACTACCCCAGGAAAAGCCCTGCTACTTTCCTTGCTTATCTCATCCACAGAACTAGAATCCTGTGAGGAATCTCATGGGTTTGAGAGGCTCAGTGTGCAGCTACTGCACCACACATTCAAGAGCTCACCTCCCTGCTGGGATATATTTAAGCACCAGGGACTGTTGATAGACGCCAGAGTCCCTCACCAGGGCACAGTGGGAGGAGTAAAGGGTTAGAGGGTCATGGGTGACTGCTTCTGTAATGTCCAAGCTTTTCCATGGCAGTGGTTAAAGGTTAGGGTAATTATGCTGTTATCTGCTGATAAAGTGACCCAGCAGAACCAGCAGCTTCATTTGCTGTTATGTATTCTATTAAAAGGAAATACATAAATTCATTTTAGATAGTATTCTGAGTAATGAGGACAAAGAAAGCTATATGTATTTAAAGTAGGCTGCAATTCAGAAAATAAGCTAAGCGGGGCTGTATGCAGACACATCCACTACTAAATCATGAAGCGAAGGCCCTTTAAAAGTCATCAAATTCTGCCCACTTCTGTTACAGCTACAGGGCTGAGAAGTAACTGACTGGGGGACATAAAGACGGCTGCCACACTAAACCTTGGCTTGTTTATCCTCCACCCTGTCACTGGTGCCCTGCACAGGCAGTTATAGAGATAGGAGAAACAAACCAATAACAAAATGTATCTCAAATTTTGTTTTCAAAGGCTGCTCGAATGTCACTGTAGTCGAAGAACAGAGCTCTATGCAAATGAATAGCAGTATGACAGGTTGGAAAGAGGATAGTGTCATTTCTGGATTTTCTCTAATTCCCCCCAGCACTTCATTCTCTCCAGGCACTTATACATTCTTATTCCCCCATAGGACATAATGCCCTCTTGGAGTAAATTAGGCAGGCTGGAAAACAGCATTAACTCCTTCTGCTCCTTAGGGATTCTCTGGTAAATCCATGCTTCAAAACACCAATTTTCATCTTACTGCATGGCTTGACATACTGGGGAAGAGGGAATTATGGGGTATGCTGGTGAGGTCAGAGACCACATTATCATGACATCCTTGCCAGTGAGATGAGGTGCGGTGTGCTACATTTAAATCAAAGGGTTAATGGCTGGGCAGGTGGCTGCTCTGGCTTAGTCATCTCAAGTTCATAACTGGACAGGCTACAATCTCTCATCCTGCAGACACACAGGTTTAGCAGCCACCATGTTTTGCAAACAATACCTCTGTGTTTCTGAAAACACAGCACTGTATTACACTGTCTGAAACCACTCAATCCCTGAGAAGTCATTTTGTTGCTGCCATCTAATCTTCTAGGGGATTGAAAAGCCTAGGTGAGCCCAGAAACCTCTACTGTCATCATTTCTTTAGCTTTTGCAATTTCTTGTTTAGCAGGAAATACAACTGTATGTTCTCAACCTGTAATCTGCCCCATATTAAAGAGTAACGTGGTTTTAGCACCCTCTTACCAAAACAGAATGGCCTCAAAACTATACATAAATCTAATACTACTCAGAAAACATTTTGGACACCTCATGTTTGTCTTTTTACACACACACACACACACACACACACACACACACACACACACACGCACCAAAAATTCTAATTTACTAGGAAAAAAAGATGATGTTATTAGGTTTTTACCTCAAATTATTTTTAGAAAATAAAATAAGATTTTATAGGCCTTTCAGAGGAATTATCCACCCAGAAAACTGATGTTAAGACTATGAGTCATTCTGAATATACCTTCTGGAATCTTCTCTATTTCCCCCCAGTTGCTGCAGGCTGACATGGAGGATTTCTGTGAAGCCTGAGTTTCTGAGTTCATTAAGCATGCATCTCATTTTGGCAGGAAGCCACTCTCTTTAAGCAAAACCCAGTCACAGATAAACGGAAGGCAATCATGGCTTTACTAATAAATGCAGGCTGCAGAGATGGGGCTGCCAATCTTAGAGAATGGGGGTGGAGGGAGGCAGTGTGCATTGTGTTGTATGAATCCCACACTATACAATACAGCTGAAGCAAGAAACCCTATGCTGACTATAAAGAGTGAGATCACAACTGTGCATACACACAGAAATGATACCATGTGTTTGGCTTGGGTTGTGTGTGCTTCCTGGAAAACTGGACCATCCATCCAGCAAATGACATAAGATGACTCTCTAAAATCCCTGTGACTTTCCCTGGGGAAAATAAATGAAGCCAAAACTGTGCTACAAATTGAGACACTGGCCACAGGTAAGTTCCAGAATAAGGAAGGGTTAAGTAATGTCATTGAGGTACCAACAGAGTAAAACAGCTAGCTGAAAAAACCCATACTTTCTATAATAGCCAATAAGAAAGGGCTAGAGAACAGTGGTTTGCACATGACATAGTCACAGTAAGTGTTCACTCACTATAACCAGTATACAGCACAAAAGAATGAGGCAGGATTATGCCCCTCTCATCAAGAACAGTGAAGTCTACTGTCAAGAATACCAAGAAGCCAGCAGATAAGTTTGGTGGCCTCTGATGAATTCTCTCCATGTTACAAATTTATTCAGGAGTCCTAATAGACAGTGCAAACCAAACAAAACATGACTTTAGCTCCAACACAATCAAGAGCTTACCAGTCTGAATCTTTACTCTAAACAATAGACATCTGTCAGCTAGTGGTTCAAATCTCTGCTTTATCCTGCCTAAGTGGACACAAGAGACCATTTCCTTTCCTCTTGTCAAGGATGATGTTGTTGTGTTTATCTTTTTAAACATAACAAGTTGGGTACTCAGTTCCAATGTTGTAATCATGATGCAACCCGGATCTCAGAAGGCAGGAATAAGGTCAAAGCTGAAAGAATGTTACTGTTCTGAGTCACTGATGACGTGGGTTATTATAGAGAAAGCAAATCTGCTGATGCAAAAGGGAAGGGATTTTTCAGAGAAGTCACAGACATGAGTCCTTCACGCTTTCTTTGGTATAATTGATACAGCTTCTCTACCACTTTCCAGGGCTATGGAGTCATAGTGAACAGAACAGTGCCATTTGAATCCCCTTGTTCAAAGAAAACATAAAATCAACGTTTTTTTTAACTGCTTCTATGGTTACTCTAGTTCGGAGTACTTGGGTGGAGACACAAAAAATGAGTTTTCAAACATATTAGGTGTTATGAAATGTAGGGTGTGGGGCAATTAGGAGATGGGAGAGCAAACCCTTCAGGTTGAAGAAAGAGTTTTGCTAGGAAAGAAAATGATCCTAAATGGCAGGACAAACATTCTGTAGGGAGATATACACACTCTTCCACATCCCATTGCTAGAATCACAGAGGAGGTATATCGTCATACCACAGACATGATGGTGTCTTGAAGGGAGAGGATATCTTCAGTTGCATAGTTGTTTGTTTGTTTGTTTTTTTGTTGTTGTTTTTTTTTTTACAGAGAGAGCCTCTGACTTTTACAGGTCCTTTCGGGACAATGCCTAATCTGCTTGATCTATATGCTAGAAGTCAGAAGGTCCTGATAAAAAGGTTTAGTTCTAAGTTCTTTTGAGCCGTTACCTCTCAGTTGCAAGGAAGAAGGAGGCAGCAAGGCCACAGTATGCTTTATCAACACAGATCCAGGGAGAGTTCCAGAGAGCCATGACCTGGTGTGTGTGTGTGTGTGTGTGTGTGTGTGTGTGTGTGTGTGTGTTATGTGCTTATGTATTGCTCTCTTCCTCTGTGCGTATGTGGGGGTGGGGGGGAGAAGAGCTGCTTATCAGCTGTGATCTAATAGTGGGCTTCAGAAAGGCACTTTGCTCTACTGGTGTGCAACCATGTCTTATCTTCTTGAGTTCTAGTTACTTCTAATTTAAAGGCCAAGGTGTAGTATTTTGTGAATGTGAGTGAAAGTATAACACAGTTGCCACAGTCTCCTAATGAGTTATCTTACATACCACAACTAGGACATATTGACTCATGCAAGAACAATTGTTCCTTTAATTTAATGTAGTTGTTGGAGTATGAAGCTATCTAGGACAATTCTTGGGCCACCATATGCCTATCTGCTTCCCAGTAAAACTTAAGACAAATTGTAGGACCCCAGGATATAAAATGGTATCACCCTAGTACAAGGGGGAAAGCAAACCAGTTTCTTCAGCTATACAGCTAGAGATACTCTAACAAAAACACCTTGAAATGTCTTTTCCAGGTGATAAATCCAGTACTCTTGACAATGCAAATGAACCATTCCATGAGGGCATAACCCATGAGGGCAATCCAAGGGTAAGAAAAGCAATAGGAAACAAACAAACAAACCAAGGCTTAAAAAAGAAATCAGAGAGGATCAGATGCCTAACAACCATCTGCAACTTCAGTTCTAGAGAATCTGAGACCTTATTTTCCTCCCTTGGGCACTGCCTATACACGGTGCAGGGTTACATATCCAGGAAAAACACTCATATACATACACTAAACATAGATAAAAATGAATACATCTTTTCTAAAATTAATATACAAAAATAATAATAATCTGTTCTTATCTGACTAGTATCTTGCAGGTCTGCTTCAATGGACAGTTCTTTCTACAGTCCTCTCCCTTCTTTATGTCTGGACTCATACCTCAGCCATTCTAGAGAATCCCATAGTTTCTGGCATGTCTTCCTAACAAATAGCTATCTGGGTATTTACATCTCTGCTTATATCCTAGAGAGGCTAATCTCTGGGATTTTTATAGGCCTTAGGGGTGAGGGGAGGGTAAGCCTACTGATGAAATCCCTTCTTTGTTAATGGGTGATAAAGTAAAATCCAATCCCTAGGGCCTACCACACAGAAACCCTCTGGTCCTGCTTTATGTGGATCATATATCTTAATAGATTTTCAAGCAATTTAGAAGACAAGACAAAGCAGCTGGTAAGGGCCAATTTACAAGGTCCTTGTTCCCAAGCCACATACCCCCTGCCCCCACAACAGTTACAAAAGCCCAATTGACAGAAAGGAGCCTTCTCTAAACATACGGGTACATGCATCTCAGAAATCCCACTATACACAACACAGATATGTCATATAAATGCTGTAGGCTTATTTATTTTACAACAGATTACATCTGGCTGGCGTTTAATTTTTTTATTTTTAGCTATTTCAAAACCACCACTCTGAGTCAGGTAAGCACTAACTATTGTCAGTTGTCTGTTAAAAGGTAAAGAATTAAAATGGCTGGTTATCTGAATGAATAAGCAGTTCCTTTCATATTATTATTGCTCCTATAACAAAGGTTTCTCCCAATCTGGAGGCAAAAATTGATAACTGATCCAGCATGTGATAACACTTTATCTCAGCAATTTCACCTTATGTAAATCGAAGGCAAGCTGTGCTTTGAGGGGAGCCTGTGGGGGCTCAACTGCAAAAATCATGACAAGGTAATTCTCAGTGGGAGAAAAATTAGTCCTGCTCTTCAAGGTGCCTTCTGCTCTGGAATAAATTCTGGAAAATAAATTAGCATCACTGCGTTACTCTCGCTCATTACAAATCAGAGTAAACAATTACTGCATTAAGCACTCTCTGAGAGGCTCCAAAGGCCACTGGTGCTTACTGCTGATTTTCATAAATGATCTTCAAGGAGCTCCCCTGGGGATGAGAGATCAGGGAGGTCCAGGGAGAGGTTAGCAAGGGCTGCATCTCATTACCATGGTGATGAGATGCAACATGCTGTTTGGATATAGAACCAGTTGCCATGATTTGGGGCTATGGTTTTCTGGCTTTCTAGGGGACTGTCAAATCTAATAGACAGCAGACTCCCTGGGCACTCTACCCTTTGGGCACACACTTGAAACAGAAGCCTGACTCCAACTTGGAAGAAAACCCTCAGTCTTGGACTGAGTTGACATAAGACAGAAATCTGTTGTTCTTCATAGGGTAGCATGTGAGGCTCTACCAATATTTCAAGAAGTGCCTGCTCTGGATTCTGGAGTCGGCCCTCATTGCAAAGATAATTACTTAATTCATTTACTTGTTTTATGAAGTCTCCATTCCCATTAAGGGACAAATTCATAAAGTGCATGAATAGCTTTGCTTTTTCTTTTCTGAATTATACTCAGGACACCTTGCAAAGAGCCAAGATCATAGTAGGAATTCAGCTGATATTTTCTGAGTTAATATTCAAGTAAATGGTGACCCCTTACTTGAAAAACAGAACTCATTGTACAATTTATTCACAGAACTTTACCTAGGGACTCAAGTCTAATAGTCCCAGAATTCTCTTATTTGAAGTCTACTAGGCTGAATAAGTGGTGTATACTATCATTCACAATTGCCTGTTTTTACAGTAGTTAAAAAAAATCTACCTTATATAAAAGATATTCAAATAGTGGACCTATGTTAAGTGCCTACATTACTTGACACTCAGGACATTTGATTGGACAACAATAGCTATTGGTGTTCAGTACATGACAATAGCACCTAGATGGCCTCAAATATCAACTCCACTATAACCAAGCTCTGACTTGAATTGAGACTGTTTTTATTTGGTTCACATTCTTCAACTGAAGAATATGAATAATAATTTAACCTTCTTTGTAATAACATAGTAATAAAAAGTTCACGGGTTGATATCAAGGGTTATAAGACAGCCAGGCATAATAGTGTATTCCTCTACTTTACTTGGGGGCAGAGGTAGGTGGATCACTTGATGGTCAAGGCCAGCCTGGTCTACATAGCAAGTTGCAGGACTCTGTTCACTACACAAGGAACACTGCCTCCCCACCCCCAACACACACACCAAAAGAGTTTAAACTCATGTCCAACATAATATATATTTTGAAACAGACATTATTTCCCAACAGTAAATGCATTAAACTGAAGCCTGGAAGGCTTGCTGTAAAGCAGCGGAAACAGGAGTGGAATTAGGTTCATAAGGCAATTTTAATGTATAAGAGCAATATGGGTTTCTTCAATTAATGCATCAATCGATTCATAATGTCAGAAATGGAGCCTATGATAATACAAAGAAAGTAGGAAGCACTGAGATTTCTGAATGTCCTGAGACTTTGTTTGAAAGGAAGATGAATTTTGGTAGAATGGACACGGACTGGTGTGACTTGGTAGGTCTGCAGGCAGTAGTCAAATCACATCAGAAATGGTATGTGGCAATGCCAGGATGGTTTTATTATACAAAGATGTTGGCACGGAAAATTTTACACATTCTTGTGAGGGAACCTTGGGAAGGAAAAGGTGTGATCGAGAGAAAGGTATCACAGGTTCCCGCAACTCCCCTAAGACACATCATCTGCTACCCATCGCATTCTGCAACTTCTCAAAGACCCCTGATCTGCTGCTCAATGCATTAAATCTAAGATGGCTCTCTGCACACCAGTAAGACAGCAAAACAAGGCCAGGGCACTGACTGCCTCCCCGGTTTTCAAGGAAGTCCTCACAGATACTCCCCCTGCAATGCTGAGATACCTCAATAGGTGGGCTTTTATTGGATATTTGGAGCACGTCACAGTGTGGAGAGATGCAACTGGTCAAAGATTTAGGGGCTTGGACTTGGTTCAAAAACTGTATATAAGCTTATGAGCCGAGCAATAAACTCAGATCTGCACCTTGATGCTGGACTTCACAGTCGGATTTCCCAGGGATTTGTCACATGACTCCGAGATCTCTCACCCCACATCCTCGATCCTGTTCCCACACACTCTAAAATAATTCTTCCCAGGAATAAAAAATATGCAGAAGCATCGAATATTAAACGTGCAGATTATATCATCCACAAGAGCAAATGTTTCATTGTTAAGTGTTTCTTCATAACAGAGATTCTGGAATCAGAATGGATCAGGTTGTGGACTCACTCCCAGTTACATACTTGTGTTCACTGGATCTAGAGTCAGGCTGCAAAGCTGGCAGAACCAATTTGTAGGTGATGTTGGCAGTCAGGAGCCTGATCTTTTGCAATTATTTCCTCTCTGCTTCCATCCAAGAGTACTTCCGAAAGACTCAAAAGGAATTTAATTGTCTCACTCTAACATTTCAGAGAACTGAAAGGGAAATCTTGTCTGAGTATTTGTAACAGCATGAAGCCCATTAAATGTACAAGACTGAGAGAGGAAATCAGCTTTATTCAAGAAAGCTTTTTAAAGACTTGAGGACACCAAGTAAATGAATCTTGGGCAACAGTAATGTCAGACACTGTTTCCAATAGCAAGGACAACAGGAACATTGGGTCCTAGGCACAGAACCCCTCACCCCATTGAATCTCATAAACCAGATTCCCGATATCACACCCATCATTTTGTCCACAGTAATGAGTGAGGTTTTAGGATCTGTTTTTATAGATGTTCTTGATAGGCATTTTGTATCAATATTTCAGTGAAGGAAAAGAGTATGTGCAGAACTGTGTGCAAAACATGCATCATTAATAAATCCTAGAAGTATCATTCCCAACACACATGTAAACTCACACTCCTCATGTGTCCATCGGATTTGCTGTGATTCTAAGCATTATCATTCAATATAATCAGAGGACAAGAATTGGATGGAGAAAGAGGACAGATCACCCGTCTTCTCCATGCTGGCACCTTATCTGTCTTGAGCATGTTGAGGTCTCATGCATTTTGAAATATTTCTGCCAAAGGACCCAGCTACACCATGCTTGGGTATATGCTCGAAAGACTCTATATCCTGCTATACGCACATATAGGTATATGTACACCTGTGTATCCATGTTCATTGGTGTTCTATTCCCAGTAGCCAGACAATGGAATCAGCCTAGATGTCTCTCAACTGATTAATTTTAAATATTGTATATTTATACCCTGGCAAATTCTTAAGTGGAAGATAAAAAATAGTTGTCATTTGGTTTACACTTTGAAAAATGATATAACCAAGAACAATGTGTGGATTCAGTTTAAGTCTTTGTTCAACCTGTCCATATATTAAGAAATATCAGTTATCCATGAGTAGAGGAATATAAGATGATATTCCTAATTTGGACTTCTCTCACCTTATACATGCACATGCTGGCTCTGCCGTGTGTACAGTCATATTTTTATTATCTACTGCTTATTATACAAAAGGCTCCTGCCATGTTTTGCTTTGTGTCTTTGAAGGAGTTGCCATCATATTGATAAGTCTCTTTTTATATATGATAGTTTCTAAATGTCTTAAAATATCAGTGTATTTTATCTACATAATAGCTCAACAAACCTGGCATTATTTTTGTCTCTAGTTCACTGATGGAAAAACTAAGGCACAAATAAGTGAAGGAACTTTGTTCCAAGGCAAAGCAGTTGAAGGTACAGACATTTCTCTATGTCCCTGTTTACAAATAGGAGTGCTTATCTTATGTTTTTGTGAAGATTAAATAAGAGGTTCTTTGGTTTAGAGCATGGCCTTCAACATTGATCAAATTGTCTTGGTTTCAAGTCATAGCATTCAATAAACTCTTAAAAATACATTTTCAGTATGATGCTTTGATGTATCCAACAGTGAATTAAAACATTTTTAGAAGCAATTCAATGACATTTATCCTCCCCAAAAATGAAGAGATTCTCGGTACTTAACAGTCATTTTAGTAATTGCATGTTGAAAACTCTGAATATGGATCACACTGAGGAGTACACACATATAAAGGCGTTAATGATGGGAGCATTTTAAACATATTTCCTACTCCATTTGCAGTCTAGACTTTTGCCAAGCTTGAAAACAATATTGGAGATTGTCAAATGGACTTTGGAATGAGCTCCTCCAGGGATGGCAGTTTGCAGGTTGAAGCAAAAGCAATTAGTTACCCATCATGTGGTTATTGATCTTCCTGTCTTTTTTGTTATCAGGACTTTAAAGGCAAGATAAAAGGAGCCACTTCAATGCATCACAATTTGGAATAAATATGAATATCATTTGGGACATAGGGGCTGTGATTTTTTCGGAGATACAGATAGTAAATAGCTTTGACCCCTGCAAAGGGGAAGTGATTGTCAAATTCAGATGACACCTTTCAATGAGGAGCAATGTAGAAAAGACCCTGGAAGAGTGGATGCCCCTTGGCATAATTGAGTCAATTAGAAATAACAATAAATGTTCTCCCGCTGCCACTCAGTAGTATGAAGCCTTTTAACTGCTGTTTTCCATTAAGATTTGATAACAAAAATGTTTAGCCAAGTGGTTGCATCTTCTGCATGTGGGAATGAAAACTTGTACATGGTCAGACATAGAAATTCCTAATGAGAGAAACAAAAATGCTTTAAAACATATTAGTGGGGCTGGAGACATGTCTTAGCAGTTAAGAATACATACTCGTCTTGCAGAGGATCCACATTTGTTTTCTGGTACCCATCACAGCCCCTATGTTCCTATAAATTCAGATCCAGAGAATACAATGTCTCTGGTCTTCACTGAGATAAATGCATACACACACACACACACACACACACACACACACACACACACACAAAGAGAGAGAGAGAGAGAGAGAGAGACATACACATGAATGCGATGAAAATATATACTCAACTGGAAAAAAACACAATAATCCAGATTTCTAACCTCATGTGGTCTCCATCTTTAAGTTAAATATATTCTGAAAGACTACATGCATCAGAAACATGAGGTCTTTTTCCATTCTTTTACCACACATAACAAAGGTTGGTAAACTATAGTCCATGTTGTTTTGTAAAT
This sequence comes from Mus caroli, assembly GCF_978045245.1. Lineage (NCBI taxonomy): Eukaryota > Metazoa > Chordata > Mammalia > Rodentia > Muridae > Mus > Mus caroli. Next base: position 45,281,047 of record NW_028227262.1, read on the forward strand.
AAAGATGTATGAGAGCCGCCCTTATTCCAGCTCTCCAACTATTCCTGGAGATGCTCTCTACCTCTACCCCCAACTTCTGTCCATTTCAGATTTCTATTCATTCTCATGGCCATCTCACACCTGACAATGAACTCCCCCTCACCTCCATATTCCCTCTCCTATCCACTACCCTCTCTCCATCTGCTTCAACAAGCACTCCATTACCCTTTCAAGTGACACACAAGCATCCTTGCTGTCTGGCCTGGAGTCTAGCATTGCTGTCCTCAGAGAGGCCCCAGCCACCAACTGACCAAGACCGATGCAGACACTCAGCCAAACAGTGGATGGATCTTGGGGACGTAAGGAAGAATAGGAGGAAGGATTGCAGCACCTAACAGGATAGGAACTCTACAAGACACAGTGGAGTACTACTCAGCTATTAAAAAGAATTAATTTATGAAATTCCTAGGCAAATGGATTGACCTGGAGGGCATCATCCTGAGTGAGGTAACCCAATCACAAAAGAACTTACATGATATGTACTCACTGATAAGTGGATATTAGCCCAGAAACTTAGAATATCCAAGATACAAGATACAATTTGCAAAACACTTGAAACTCAAGAAGAACGAAGACCAAAGTGTGGACACTTTGCCCCTTCTTAGAATTGGGAACAAAACACCCATGGAAGGAGTTTCAGAGACAAAGTTTGGAGCTGAGACGAAAGGATGGACCATCTAGAGACTGCCATACCCGGGGATCCATCCCATAATCAGCCTTCAAACACTGACATCAATTGCATACACCAGCAAGATTTTGCTGAAAGGACCCTAATATAGCTGTCTCTTTTGAGGCTATACTGGGACCTAGCAAACACAGAAGTGGATGCTCACAGTCAGCTATTGGATGGAACACAGGGCCTCCAATGGAGGAGCTAGAGAAAGTACCCAAGGAGCTAAAGGGGTCTGCAACCCTATAGGTGGAACAACAATATGAACTAACCAGTACCCCCTGGGAGCTCTTGTCTCTAGCTGCATATGCATCAGAAGATGGCCTAGTTGGCCATCATAGGGAAGAGAGGCCCCTTGGTCTTGCAAACATTATATGCCTCAGTACAGGGGAATGCCAGGGCCAAGAATTGGGAGTGGGTAGGTAGGGGAGGGGTTGAGGGGAGGGGGGACTGTTGGGATAGCATTTGAAATGTAAATGAAGAAAATACCTAATTAAAAAAAATAAAGAAAGAAAGTACACCTAGAGAATCAACTAATCTGGATGCTTGGACTTCTTAGAGACTGAATCACCAGCAAAAGAATGCACACGGGCTGGACCTAGGCCTCCCCAAACATTTGTAACAGATGTTCAGCTTGGTCTTCATGGGGGCTCTGAACAACTGGAGTGGGGGCTATCCAAAAAGCTGTTGCCTGTATGTAGAAAATGTTCTTCTAGCTGAGCTGCCTTGTCTTGACTCAGGGGGAATATGCACCAAGTCTTGCAGAGTGTCAGGGTGTCAGTGTGGGGGAATACCCAGGAAGACCCCCAGCCACTCAGAGTAAAAGAGGAGTAAAATCCTATAAACGATTGTGGAAGGGGTGACCAGGATGGGGACAGTGAGCAGAATGTAAAGTGAATACATTAAAAAACATGTATTGAGACATAGTCTCATCTATTTATGTATGAGTAGTGGCTAAAGACCATATGGCTGACAAATATGAAATATTTACTGTCTAGCTTCTTTTTTCTATTATCTTTTAAATGGACTTTTCAGGAGTTTACTGAGTAAATCATTTTTCCAAATTAAAACTATCATCACCACCACAGTAATGGCACAATCATACATTCTAAAGCATCAGCTTGCAAATGATGGCTCATCTTGAGTTTGTTTGCCCCTTTCCCTCTCAACTTTTCTTTCATCAGCAAGTCCTATCTTGGCTCCATTCTCTATCTGCTAGTCCATCCCAATCCACTACCACAATCCTACTGCAATTCAGCACCATTTCTTAGCTAGACTATGGATAGAATATGATACATGTGGCATGGGGTGAAGGACTGTATGTCTCCAAAACATATGTGAAAGAACTGGGTTGAGGGGGAGCCTTTGGGAGGCAAATAGACATGAGAATAGAGTTTTCATGGATGTGACTCTAACATAAAAACAGACACATAGGACAAGATAGTTTCTGTTTGTCTCTCTCTGCCTCTCTTGGCCTCTCTCTCCCTCCCTCCGTCCCTCCCTCCATCCCTCCCTCCCACCTTCTGTCCCTCCATCCATCCATCTCTCCCTACTTCCCTCCCTCCCTCTTTTCCTCCCTCCCTCTCTCCCTTCCTCCCTCTATCCCCCCTCTCTCCCTCCCTTCTTTTACACAAATAGTCCTTACACTTAATACCAGAATTTTATCCTCTATAGCAGTGAGAAGAACCTCTTGTCTTTTAGTCACCTACTCTATAGCATACAGTTACAACAGCTTGGACTGAAGAAATGAATAGAGTTGCTCAACTTATTTCTTTGTTTCTCCTTTGGCCTTTACTAGAGAACACACATTATCTCACAATAATAAGATTTCTTTATAATGTGATGTTCATGTGTGTGGGTGTGTGTATGTGTGTTTATGTATGCATATGTGTATATATATATATATATATGTGTACAAATTTATGTGTACATGTGTATTTGTGTGAATGTGTGTATGAATGTGTATATGAATGTATGAATATATGTGTGCATGTGTATATATATATATGTTTGTGTCTTTGCTTCTGTGTTTATGGACATGTGTGTGTGTGTGTGTGAGAGAGAGAGAGAGAGAGAGAGACTGAGGTACAGAGAGACAGAGACAGAGAGACAGAGAGAGAGACAGAGAGAGAAAGAAAGAGAATATGTTTGTGTGTATACATGGGTGTATATGTTTGTATTTATGTGTACATGTGTCTGATGTGTATATGTCTGTGTGTCTGTGTGTATGCAAGTATACACAATTATATGTATGTGTGAGTCTCACTGTATTTATGTATGTAGTGTGTATTTTATAAATTTGTTCTAACTTCCCATTTCACTTCCTTTGCACCAATGATCTGCAGAGCTCAGATCCATCTGCCTCAGCCTCCCTGCCCACTTTACCATTGAATCATACTATGTGTGTTTTTTTTTCTGTTCCTCAAAGATGACAGCTTGTTCCTCCTACAGGGAGTCTGCTCTCATCCTAAATTAATATGTCCCTTGGTCACTTTCTATTCCTCTCACTACCTCTCATGTGTTCTTTCCAGTAAGGATTCCTCAGGTTCGCTACCCAGCATGTTATTCTTTGTCCTCACAGTCCTTCTCGAGGACTTTACCTCTCCTAATCTCCCTAATGAATCACCACGGTTAGAAATCATCAGGTTTTGTTATTCTCTGTTCCTGTTCTCTGTCTTCCTATATTTAAGGACATTGAATCACACGATATCCGTGTTTCTTTCTATCTTCCACCACCTTCTGCACATGATAAGCACTGCATTTACGTTTGGGGAATAAATAACCATTTAGAAGTGCTTAAGAACTATGGTTTAATGGGAGAAAACCTCACATTGAAATAGTTACGTAACCAAAAATTGCACGGAACAACTGATCAAGGTGTGCCATTCCAATTAATATATTTACAACTAATACCTACACCCAAGGCTCTAGGAACACCAAGAAAGATGGGAAAAGAAAGCCTGCAGGAGCCTGAGAACTAAGGCATTTGTCATGAAGACACAATGACTTCTGAAAAACAATACAAAGGATGTGAAATGGAGAGTAAATTGAGAAGGAAGTGGGGAGAGATATGGGGAGTGAATATGATTAAAATGTATTCTGTGAAATTCTCAAGGAATCAATGAAATTATTTTTAAAAAAAATCAAGAATTACAGCTGCAGTTATAAAAGTGAAACAAGAGGTTTGGAGAGATAACTCAGTAAGGTCAAGGCTTATGTTGCAAAGCTCAGGACCTGAGTTAGATCCCTAGTACCCTTGTGTACACACACACACACACAAATACACATAATCAAAGTGCTCTGAAAGTAAAGACAAGCCTGACTGACTCTGGGAGAATGAGAGTTTCCATCTCAAACAAACAAACATTCGAACAATGTGTGTGGTTCTTGAAGTATAACATCTAAGGTTTTATATGCACAAGCATATGCACACATGCACACACGTCTATCACCTGAATACACAATAATGAATACACACATAATGTATGAACATGGACACACATGCACATATACACAAAAATAAAAGGTGGTCAGAGTGACAGATACTTACAATCCATTAGAGATCAGAGAAGGAGAAATATGTGGGTTTCCTTGAAATAGAGATAGAGTGTTTCTCTTGGAGGAATAATACTTGAAGGAACATACAAAAGAAATGGATGAATATTAACACGCAGATCTGTACTTTAAATACAAGATGAAAAGGGCAGAACTCCAGGAGCCTAACCAGATATGAAATTTGCAGAAATAACAGAAACTTTATTGAGCATAAAATCAAAATTAATGAGGTGGCTGAGAGCACTTCTCACAGGAAGAAAGATTATTTCAAATCAAATTACTTAAGCACTGCAGACTCCATACCAGAATAGAAGGAAGCTAGGAGGAAATTTTTTATCTCCATATTGTAAGGTAGGCAGCTGCAGACATGAGCTCATGCTCTTGCAAATGCACAGATGTTGCGATCGGATCTATTGCTTGGCCCTTTGTTCATCTTCTCTCCCTTTTTGCTTTTCTTTCTTTTCATCCACTCATCCCAGGGTTACACTTTGAAGGGACGGTTACCTAAAATCCAATCCCGTCTCTGGAACTTAGTGGTTCACTCTCTCAAAACGAGTGACTGAAGATTCCAGGCTATAGTAACTGTTATTCTTTCCCTCTTAACTTCCAGAGTCCACTAATTGTCCTCATATTTACCTGACTTCTCTTCCCTTGGATGCTCGACTCTTCTGGCTCTTCCTCGTGTATTCATTCCTTGAGTTGCTCAGCACATGTTTTTCTGGTGCTTGCAAATGCTTTCTCTTGTTTTCACCATCCTCTTTAGCCTCCAGACTTACCAATTCAGACAATTCAAATGCTATGGCTTGCCTGAAACTTTTCAAATATTTGCACCCTCTTAGTAAATTTAGAGACCCCAAGTACTTGCAGTGGTTCGAAGACTTTGCTTAAGTAAATATACACAAAAAACATCCCTCAGAATGATGGTTGTCTTTTAAAGATGAGAAAACTGTAGGTGAGAAAGCCTCCATGACTTGGCCATGATCAAACATGTCCAAACTTCAGAAACTTGACTTACAGTTACATCTTTCTAATTCCAATGTCTATTGTCAAAGGCCTGTTATCTAAGGATATGGGCATTGATAACTTCCTTCTTAAACACGGGTCTAGTCAGTTATTATATGCACTACAATTCTCTAGCAAGGGCAAAAACTCACTTCTATATTATGATTTATCAGTGCTAATACAATATCATCATTAAACTGTGAACACAATCATGCTTTTACTTTATACATTGTATATCTTTGTCATTTTTAATTCTTTTGGAGCTACAATGGGTCTTGCAGATTTTATTTTAAAAACCTGGGGGCTGTTTAAATAAATAAAATATTACTTTGTATTTTATAGTAATTTATTATTTTACTGTCTAGTATTAACACTGAGATTTTGAAAAACAGTTACAAGGTATTCATTCAGTCATCCACTGATTCTTCACTTCCTTGACCAGGACCATGATTGTAAGTAAAGCATCTAATCTGGGGTGTGAGAGGTTAAAAGCAAGGTTCAAATATGTTATAGGTTATAGGATATTGGTTATAAGATAGGGGCTGCGAATATGTAGTGATTATTGGAGAATAGTAAGTTGGCAGGACCTATCTATTTAGACCACAATGAAAGAGTGCATAATACTGAAACATAAAGAATCATTTTAATTGAAATGGGGGAAAATGCTTCTTTTTCACGTTGGGTTTATTGGACAAAGCGGACTAGAGCAGATATTTGCAAGTTAAATCATGTAAACCTTACACTTTTAACATTTTTTTAAAAATGTTTTCTTGATTGTTTTTGCTTTGCTTTGTGTGTTGCTGTATATCAAGGTCAGGGTCTTATACATAGGATGTGAAGATTTTACCCATGAGGAGTGTTCTCAGCTCCAAATCTCTTCTGCCTTTACTTTAGTTAAAATCTATAACAAGTATAATAACAGTCATTAGCAAGAGGCCAAGAACTTGCTTTGTCTGGAGCTGTGGATCCCCTTTCTTCTACTTCACCAGGGCAGGGATTATTGGCTTGCATCAGTTGCATCCCCAATTTGTGTAGTGCTGCCAATTCAACCCAAAGCTAGAGAACTCTACAACTGAGCCAAATCCATAGTCCCTAATAATCTCGTTATGTGTGGATCATCTCAATGGTGTTTCTGTCATTTATCTTATATAAACAAAACCTTTGATGAACTATGATTTCAATTTTCAGTTTCTATTGCAAAGATGAAAACATAAAGACATTTGAGTTTGTATTCTTCTCCTAAATATTTTGCAGTTGGATTGTCAAATATACTTTAATATAATTTGAATTTATTTATCTATCTATTTTTTTAGTGTGCATGTGTGTGTGTGTGTGTATGTGTGTATGAGAGAGAGAGGGAGAGAGAGAGAGAGGGAGAGAGGGAGAGAGGGAGAGAGGAAGAGAGGGAGATAGAGAACATGTATTCTTTAGTGCCCAACTTGAAGTCAGAGGACAAGTTTTAGGGGTCACTCCTCTCATTCTAGCATGTAGGGTCTAGGGATAGAACTTAGATCATCAGTCTTGTTGGCAACCCCCTCCATTCAATAAACTATTTTTCTGATTCTTAAATATTATTTGAGCAATTTTTTCTTCATTGGATAATTCTGAAATACTTCAATTAGTTTCCATGGTAATGTAATTCTTCATTTTTATACAGACATTTGACCAGTTTATAGTATATTTAATTTCATTATGTAATTATAATAACAAGTCAACAACTTAAACAGGTTTGGGAACAAATGGCATAACAGACTCTTAGCAAACACTCCAATGGGGGCAGAAGTCCATGAGGCACCGCCCTCTTTCTTGGTTCCTGAGTTCCAGATGTTGAGAACAGAGAAGTAACTGTAACTGTATGGGTTTCACAGATAATGATACTTCTTGGGGGGATTCTGGACTTTCTTCCCAGAAGTATTGCACAAACAAGGCCTGCTGTTTGTCTTAACTTGGTTGTCAGTGATTATTGAAGATGGGAGAGAAGCAGGCTCTGACAAATCTGGCAAACTGATTAGGTGGAGTGTGCTTCAGAGAGTTGGCATAGCTTATATCTGATCTCAAGTGGAACCAGTCTTCTCACCCACCATGCCCTTGTCTTTTCCTGGGCTTGTCACTATAGGACAAATGAGAATTCTTACACTCCACTGAAATTTCCCTGAATTGCTCAATTTTGAGCCTAGGTGGCTAGGCCAAAGGCACTGCTACTCCCCAAAAATGAAGTTGGGTGAAAATTATTTAGTTCTAGCACTGAGTGTTAACTTTTGTGAGGAGACCTGAATAACTGTCCATTAACTCCAGTTTCAGTCTTAATGGTAAACCAAAGAAATGATTCCACGCAAGTCCGACTTGCTGATAATAAGTATTAGGTTCACTAACTTACAAGTATATTCACATGAACTTAGGTGGAAAAGTCACATACTGGTATATGGTTGACTACAAAAAACATCAACATGAAATTAAAGTTCCATTCCATCCTGGATGATACATCATGGAAGCTGCATCAGGGAAATGTACTTTTTTGTTTCAATATATTTTTTATTAGATATTTCATTCATTTACATTTCAAATGCTATCCCCTTTTCTAGTTTCCTCTCTGAAAATCCCCTATCCACTCCCCCCTTCCCCTGCTCCCCAACCACCCACTACTGCTTCCTGGCCCTGGCATTCCCCTATACTGGGGCATAGAATCTTCCCAAGAACAAAGGCCTCTCCTCCCAGTGATGGCTGGCTAGGCCATCCTCTGTTACATATGTAGCTAGAGACATGAGTCCCACCATGTGCTTTCTTGGATTGGTGGTTTAATCCCAGGAAGCTCTGGAGTTACTGGTTAGTTCATATTGTTGCTCTTCCTATCAGGCTGCAGACCCCTTTCAGCTCCTTTGGTCCTTTCTCTAGCTCCTTCGTTGGGAACCCTGTGCTTCGTCCGACTGTGAGCATCCACTTCTGTATTTTCCAGGCACTGGTATAGCCTCACAGGAGACAGCTATATCAGGGTCTTGTCAGTAAAACCTTGTTGGCATCTGCAATAGTATCTGGGTTTGGTGGTTGTTTATGTGATTGATCCCCGGGTGGGGCAGTCTCTGGATGGTACAACCACTCTGGAAATCAGTTTGGTGGTCCCTCAGAAAATTGGACATAGTGCTACCTACCGGAAGATCCAGCAATACCACTCCTGGGCATATACCCAGAAAATGTTACAACTTGTAATAAGGACACATTCTCCACTATGTTCATAGCAGCCTTATTTATAATAGACAGAATCTAGAAAGAACCCAGATGTCCCTCAACAGAGGAATGGATACAGAAAGTGTGGTACATTTACACAATGGAGTACTACTCAGCTGTTATAAACAATGAATTTATGAAATTCTTAGGCAAATGGATGCATCTGGAGGATATCATCCTGAGTGAGGTAACCCAATAACAAAAGAACATACATGATATGCACTCACTGATAAGTGGATATTAGCCCAGAAACTTAGAATACCCAAGATACAATTTGCAAAACACGTGAAACTCAAGAAGAAGGAAGACCAAAGTGTGGATACTTTGATCCTTCTTAGAAGGGTTAGCAAAATACCCCTGGAAGGGTTTACAGAGACAAAGTTCTGAGCTGAGACTGAAGGAAGGAGCTGTACTTTCAATGAGCCTCCCTCTATTCTACCCTAACAAATCCTACCTGAGTATAGCTAGGGGAAGGAGGTAGTAGATGATAGACTCTTATGTGTGGTTACCAGAATTCTTAAGCCAGCTTTCTCTACTTGGGAATGGTAATGGCCCTATTACTGTTGCCACTGATCTAACTATTACTTTTATGTTTTACTTTATTTCCATGACTATGGACCAAGGTTATGTCTGTTTCATGACAGAAAGTGTGGTCATATTATGCTCAGTGGAAATAGCCATGCTATAGTTTTGTTCCCCTTCTCTCTGGCTCTTATATTGTTTCTGCCCACCTTTTTTAGGATACAACATGAGCCTTAGATATATGTATGATTTTTTTCTAATCATTAGAATATTATGTCACATCAATGGTCCTTCTATTCTCTGCACTTCTCTCTATATAGCTAATGGCCAACAGAAGTAAGCATTTCTTCCTGAATTTGTACCACTCATGTCCAAAGGGACATGATCTGGCCAATGGATTTAAAGTATATGGATAGTCTGATATTTACAAATTTCTTGAAGTCATTGCAAAGATGGTGATTGCAATTATTTACACCATGTTTTGAGAAGTGGCATTCACAAAAGAGCTCCCATGAAATATTTCTTCATGAAGTGTCCCAAGGAGCAGTTTTGATCACTCTTATCCTGTCATAGTCCGATGTCTGGTTGTCTATGAACAAGAGATAGATCATACTTTAAATATGCTATCCATTGCGATTTTTGTTTGGTTTCAAACCCAGGACAAGGGACTACGGTGCATATTTTACATATCAAAGTAGACTTGGCCTACAGGTTCTCTTAACATCCCTCAGTCCCTACCTGCATACCTTGACCACAATTCTGAACTTTCTAGCCCAGGGTCTGGACTTTTCCCCTCAGAGGCTCTGCCCTATGTAGTCTGGACATTTTTGTCTCTCTCTCTCTCTTCTCTTTTCTTTCTGCATCCCTTTCTTCCTTTTTCTCTCTCTTTCTCACCTAACCCCTTTTCCCATGGGTGACTTCCCTGGTCTTGATCCTTGGAGCCAGTGAACTTGCACACCATAAACATTTTCTAATAAACCTGCCTTTAATATAATCTAAACTGGCTTAAATTGGCTCACTGGTGGGTGGTGAAGGAATAACCTATTAGTTCTTTCTTTCAACACTGAAGCTATTAATTAAATCTTTGGGAAACAGAAATATCCTGAGAAATTAATACCTCTTCTGCTTTGTTATCATAGTTATTATTATCTTTTCTTACTTAGGTGAACTAAGTGTTCAGATGATCTGCCATGATTCATTCAGTGTCTGCGGAATTCATGGAATGAATATTCCAAGTCACATTGAAAACTGAAGATAAAGATGCATGCTCCGTAAGGTTACTAAAGAGGGAAACTTATTTATTACTCAGCCCGTGAAAGCTAGTGGCAAGTTCAGACATACTTTCCAGGGAAATGAGATAGAGAAAAATCTCTGTCATCACCAAAAAGAAAAAAAATCATGACAGCATGAATATCCTTAGTACACCATTGTAAAAAGGGCATTGTAAAGTTGCTAAGTTGGCTCAGTCAATGTTTGCCTAGCAACCATAAGGACCTGAGTTCAGATTCTACCAACAGACATAATAAGCTGTAGTAGGCCCTGTGTGACTGAAATCACAGCATCGGCGAGCTGTTAGGCTGATCCTTGGATGCTCAAAGACCAGCGAGCCTGGTCTTTGCAGCAAAGTTCTAGATGGACGAGAAACCCTGTCTTAAACAAAAGGAAGCAAGGACCTGGGGCGTGACAACTGAGATTGCCCTCTTATTTATACACACACCTGCTATACATGTGTGTACTTCCACATACACAAATGAGTGTGCCGACAGCGTATACAATACCTAAACTTACACCCATACAGGCAAAAACAAAGCAAAGGCATTTGTAGGACAAATCTCAACAAAAGGATGCTGTGTGGTTTGCATTCTGATCTCCTGCTGTCAGGATTTTATCCTGGAAGGTAAAAGGAGCCACTGTCTTTTTTGTGTACCATACCATTAAGGATCCTTTAAAATGTTTCCGTATATTAAAAGATTGGTGTCATATAAGGTTCTCCCATGCTTAGGGTATTCATTATTCTCACTGTTTATATTATCTATAAAAGTATGTAATGTCCTACATATAAAAATACCACCCACAATATGTAACATTGCTATGTCCTGAAAGGATGAAGGGCACCATCACAGATCTGGTTGGTTGGTCATCTTTGCAGACATGAGCTGTGTAAGGCACCCGGAGGCAATGCAATTTTACAAGGAACATATGGACAGAAATTTACAAGGTCCTTGGGGAGGGAGTTTTGTTACCCAGATGGTTGCCAAAATTCCTGATCCCTGCACTTTGCAAATGAGACTGGGAATGTTAATCAGATTAATATGAATGATGATATCGGAACTTTGGTTTGCCCCACATCCCTGGCTCACAGACCTCTGAGGATTGCCTTCATCAGGGTCCATCTCGTCAGGAGCCTTGAAGTGATGGAGCCATTAGCTTAGCAATATAATTATATTAGCCCCTCATTTGTGAATAAACTGTGAACATGCACAGATGGAAACTGTGTGTCCAAAATGTTAAAACTTAAAAACTATCTTTTAATCACTTTGAATGATCATCTTTTAAAACACTATGACCACAATGATACAAAGATGGTTCAGAAGTTAAGAGCACTAGCTGCTCCTACAGAGGACCCAGGTTCAGTTTTCAGCACCCACATAGTTGGCTACTGTTATCTAGAACTCCAGTTCCAGAGAACATAACACCCTCTTCTGACAGACACAGAACTGTATGCACCGTTCACATATGTGCATACAGACAAAAATATATACACATGCAAATAATTAATTGATTAAGTAAGTCTACAACCGTTCAAGAACAGTACAAATTAATATGGTCATATTTTCTATTACAAAGTAATAGTATATATTTTAAGCCAGGTGGTTGTGATACATGCATTTAATCCTAGCACTTGGTAGGCAGAGGCAGGTAATTCTCTGTGAGTTCAAGGCCAGCCTTGTCTCCAGAGTGAGTTCCATGATACCCATATTACACAGAAAAACTCTCTCAAAAATAAAAACAAAACAGAACAACAAACGAACATATATATACATATTTATATATATACATATATGTATATGTATGTGTGTGAATACATAAATACACACACATATATATATGTATATATATATACATATATATAACCTATAAGTAAACACTACAGAATAAGAAATAATTCACAAATGTGAAAGAAATTTCAATCAAGAAATAAACTTGTGCTCAAAGTTTTCTAGTAACTACTTTGCCATTGACTTTTGCCCTGCTATGATCCCAGAAGTTAGCAGAGGTCTTAGTCAGGGTTTCTATTCCTGCACAAACATCATGACCAAGAAGCAAGTTGGGGAGGAAAGGGTTTATTCAGCTTACACTTCCATAGTGCTGTTCATCACCAAAGGAAGTCAGGACTGGAACTCAAACAGGTCAGGGAGCAGAAGCTGATGCAGAGGCCATGGAGGGATGTTCTTTACTAGCTTGCTTCCCCTGGCTTTCTCAGCCTGTTCTCTTATCGAACCAAGAGTATCAGCTCAGAGATGGCACCACCCACAAGGGTCCTTTCCCCCTTGATCACTAATTGAGAAAATGCCTTACAGCTGGATCTCATGGAGGCATTTCCTCAACTGAAGCGCCTTTCTCTGTGGTAACTCCAGCTGTGTCAAGTTGACACAAAACTAGCCAGTACAGCAGATAACTCACTATCTAATAGTACTTAACATTTTATGAAAGAGATGGAATTTTAGTAAAGAATCGGTGAAATTGGCAGTCTCCAAAGCTGTAAATACTTTTCCTTTGCACTGATGAAGTCAGAAGCTGAAATTTACTGTGGTTCTCTGTCATGTATAAAAGATACGTTCAACACAGGGCCAAAAATCTTGAGCTGTTCTTTCGTGGCACATGCTTCTAAGCTGTGGTGTGAATTGGAGCTGTAAAGTAGGGCAAATAGTTCATTTTCCACATTAGGAAAATGTGATAAGCCTTGTGAACTCTTGCTTGCTATTTGTAGCTCAGTGCCGTCATCTATAAAGCAACACTCCATGATACTCATGTCTAAGCATGGATGTCAGAAGTAAAGTGCGTGGTTTCTAAAAATTGAGCTAATAGAGTTTCTGGAACATTGCAGCATGAGTGACTTGCACATGACACTTGTTATGAGCCCAGTCCTTCTGCATGTATGATTCATTCAAGTATATGAGCTCATTACACTGATGAGAGGGAGTTCAATTGCCTACATTCTGTGGATGGAGAACATGAAGAATATAAAGGTTACATGAGGTTTTAGGGCTTAAACAACTAATAAGCAACAACAAGAAGATTCCAAAGTGAGGGAATTTTCTCTGTGTTCTGTTCTCTTCTCTAGTTCACTAATAGTGAGTAGTCAGTACAATTTCTGTCACAGATTATCTGTGAGGTCCTATCCCTACAAGTGGTTTAAATGATACTTGAGTTCTTCAATTGTCTGAAATAGATATAAAAAAAAAAAGCCAGAAAGAAACATGGTTCTATCCTACCAGTTTCCAAATTGTCCTAATTCAGATTTAGATGTCTCAGATTAAGCACACAGAAGGAGTCAGGTGATCACAACTTAGAAGCTTGCCTATTTCTGAGACAGTGTCTCATCAGATGGGATACAAAACTGTAGTGAGGTCCAGTTTGTCCCTGCTCTCCTGTCCCTAGATTCTTGGTAGCATATCTGATGCTAAATTGTAACCATCCACTAAATTCAGAATGTTTTCCTGAGACTAGACCTAGAAGCTAGTCTAGTAACTGCTGTAGCTGCTTTAGCAATGGAGACACCTGTCTCCTAGAAGGCTAAATGAGATCACTAACTCATTTACATAAACTAGCAGATGGGAAGAATGTCATTTCTTACAAATTCTGGCTGGATTTCAACCAATTACATGGACTTAAAATGTCTGATATTTCACTGCCAAACTTCTAAAGTATCTAGCCCTGCAATGTGTGTATAGTTTTCTCTTCTCTTCTCTTCTCTTCTCTTCTCTTCTCTTCTCTTCTCTTCTCTTCTCTTCTCTTCTCTTCTCTTCTCTTCTCTTCTCTTCTCTTCTCTTCTCTTCTCTTCTCTTCTCTCCTCTCCTCTCCTCTCCTCTCCTCTCCTCTCCTCTCCTCTCCTCTCCTCTCCTCTCCTCTCCTCTCCTCTTCTCTTCTCTTTTCTTTTTTGACAAATATGATATTTGGTATTCAAAATAATGGTAGCATCTGATTTGTATTTTATCTCCTGAGTGTATGGGTCACAGCTAGCATGTTCTTTCTTCCAATCATTTCTCATAGACATTTCTCATAGTCACTAACTCCACTATGGGTTTCTTCTATACACTAGACTAAATATGATTCCTTCCATGGCTCCTCACAGTAATCCCTGTACTGTTCACCCAATTTTTAAAATGATTTTTTATATTGTATGGGGATATTTTTTTGAGATTACAATACAATTACATCGTTCTTACCTTCCCCTTTCTCCCTACAAACCCTCTCATATGCTCATTTTCAAATGCACAGCCACATTTTTAAATTAATTGTTATTACATGCACATTTGTATACACACACACACACACACACACACACACACACACACACACACATATATATATATATATATATATATATATATATATATATATAACTCAGTCTTTATAGCGTTACTCACATATGTGTTTTCAGGACTGGCCATTTGTTACTGGATAACCAGTTGTGTTCTTTTCCTTTGGGAAGATGATTTCTCCCACTCTCAGTTTTATAGTTGCCTGTAGTTCATGGTGAAGGGTTGAAGTGTTATAGGTTTTTTCCTATCCATTCTGGCATGTCTCTTGCATGCAAAGATGTAGGCACAACCCTTAGCACTCGAAAGAAAACAACCAAAATCAAATAGATAATAGTTTAGGATATTCATATATTATAATTACAATAACATACTACTCCCTACTTTTATCCTACTGGCAAACCCAGGGTCTGATACATAATCAATATTCAACAAAGATTTGCCAAATGACTAAGCAAATGAATTACTGTGTGAATACTTGAACTACCAGCATTTGAATGTCAGCATTCACAGCTATAATGGAAATAAGTGAGAATTTCAGACACCTCAGTGGAGTCTCCACAGGGAATAGCAATCAGTCAACCACCCCCAATCAATATTTACACAGTGTGAGCTCCTTCAGGCTGTGTGGGAACTATGCCTTTTTCATCTTTCTATCACAGGTTGTTAAGGAGTGCCACATACATGGCAGAATTTCAATAAATGCTTTTAAATGACCACAAAAGAAGGGCAAGCTTTGACCCCGCCCTCCGAGGAATGCACACTATATATTTTAATGGCTACTTTCAACATCTTGTGGGTTTCTGCCCACTTGCACTGCAGGTTAAGAGGAGTATCAATACAGTTTTGACTGAGTTTTTTTTTTGACATTAATAGTCCATTGTGACTGCTGTCTCTATTCCCTTTTGAAATGAAAAGACAGTGGGTACACACATCGCCCTATGTCTTGATTCTAGCACAGTGATTCAGAAATAAGAATCACCACCATGTCATGAGTTACTATGTAGGAGATAAAACAATTCATCTTTTGTCATTAAGTTGTGACACTTGCCGGCATGTGGCCTGAGTTCCAATGAGCTTGGCTTTGTCTAATTCCCTGGGTCATTAACTATGCAATCATAATTATTTTCAGCTGTGCAGATCGGCATTATTTTTCTCATCCATTTTTCTCTTCCCCTTCTTCATCACATCTCAGCATTGATGGAGGCCATGAGAACACCATCTGGTACAACTTGTGCATGGGAGCCATCAAAACAAAAGGCAGCCAATGAAGGATGCCCAAATTTCATTAGACGCATCCGTGTGCTACTTCAGTCTCATGTCATTTCCCATCCCTCTCGATTTTACTGTAGGGAGTTCAAGGACTCCCCAAGGCTCACTAAATAACAACTATCTGTCCCCAGTGCCAGTGACATCTGAAGAGCCATCTCTATTTAGGGTGAAAAATTGACACCGAGTTATGAATATCTATATTTGCAGAGAATTAACATTTTCTGCTTCTCTACAAACTGACTTAGGCAATTAGAGAGGCAGCTGCCAAGTGGGTATTAACATAACTGGAAATGCTTCCCTGTGCATGAGTCAGACCATCCCGGCTGTTTGCAACACCCTCAATAAACTGCATTGACTTTCATTTCCAAGAAGCTCTTTCATGTGCAGACAATGCCCTATCTTGAAGCAACTGACTGGAATCCTACTCAGTAGAAATTGCTCTGCATCTTGTGGAAAGCAAATGAAGTAGAAGCTTTTTGGCTGTACTTTTTCTTTGAGCCCAGTAGCGACCGTTAGGCAAACTATCTGAACTCTGTGAATATCTGCAAAATGGATAGATGGATTTCTTTTGCTATTTTTAGCATCATTTTCCCTTTTTTTATTGGTTATTTTATTTATTTACATTTCAAGTGTTATCCCCCTTCCCACAAGTCCCCTGTGCCCTCTTCCTCCCCATGCCTCTATGGTGGTGCTCCCCAACCCAACCACCCACTCCTGCCTCAGCGGCCTATCCTGGGTCATCAAGCCTCCACAGGACCAAGAGGCTCCCTTCCCAGTGACGCCAGTTGATGCCATCCTCTGCTACAGATCCAGTTATCTAGTGTTACATATAGAAATGGGCATCAGGTTAGGTGGTAATGGTCTGGTTCTCAGAGAGTGAGACAGGAGGATTTTCATGAGTTCCAGACCAGCCAGACTGAGCTAAGTGAAGAGACTCAGTCTATAAAAGGACAAAACTAAAATCGACAAAAGATAAACACAGATCAAAAACAAGAACAAGATGTAGAATGGTAAGAAAACATAAGCCAAAAAATATATGTCCTAGTGCACACATGTTATGCTCCATTCGGAGTTGATATTTGTACTTTTACATTGGTCTTTAGGTAGGTGTAATTTTATGTTCTATGAAATACTCCTCAAAAGGTAGCTTGTGAATCTGTCTCAGCACTACCTAGGGCACATGTTAAAAGTATAAATTCTTGAGTGCTTTCTCTTTCTAGCATAAGGAAGTAGAGATAATTCCTGATATTCATATTCCTAAGTATAGCTAGAATCTACAGCAATCATGAAAAACATAAACGGTTGAATATTAAGATGCAAGAAATAGGACTGGGGAGATGGCTTACCACATAAAGTTCTTGGTGATAATACTATCAAGTTGTTCATGTTACATTGAAGCAAACAGACACCAAAAACCTACAAACACAACATAGTAAAGAATTTCTGTGAAATAACAAAGAACACAGATAACTTTAAGTCACTTAGTTGAACAATAGTGTGTCAGGAGTGGATGGTCTGAAATTAAAGGCAGGGATAAGACAATTCATATTATTATTAATTATTATTATCATTGTCATTATTTATTATTATTATTATTATTGAGGAAAGCAAATGCCTTACTATAGATAAAGTCTTACTATAGATAAAGCCCTGTCTAGACCTTCTTTTCCACTGACAGGGCCTCTACCATCTCGGCCACATACATGGAAGGCAGACAGTCAAGTAGATAGCTTTACCTAAGTATATAGATTGTTTATGGGGGAAAAGAGTAAATATTTGGTTTACAGCAAACAATGCTTAGCTTGATACTATGAGAGTTAATGCAATATTTCTTACATGATACCACTTTTAAATGCCCAAAGTGCTATTTAAAAACGTCAATTTCCCTCCTGCATAAAATATATAAGAACAGCATATCATATTTCAAATATCAAAAGTAAACAGGTTTTCTTGCCAAGAATAAATTCAAAACTTTTGCAAAGATATTAATAAAGATATTCTCCTAATGTGAATTAGGAGAAAACATAGAGCCTTTCTCCCATGAAACCACAGAGGAAAGAAGATTCTACTCTAAAATCGCTCTATAGGTATATTACCAGACACCTGTACAATGTTTTACTCCATAAAGCAAATCCCATGTGTCATAGTTGTCCTTTTGATGCTGAGCCACAGAGATATGGTTCCTTTGCATTTCTAGGTCTTCTCCAGTCCTCGTTTAATATCACCTTCCAAAGGAATTTTCTTCCATGTGTATTATTACAAGCCTATTTTATAGGTGCTATGAATCACCATACAAGTACTTCTCACTCCTGTGAGAAGATGCTTAGGAGCTTTATAAACAGTATACTCTAGAAATTTGATTTTGCTTTTTTAAAAAGATGAACAGTAGGGGCTAGAGAGATAGTTCAGCAGTTAAGAGCATTGACTGCTCTTCCAAAGGTCCTGAGTTCAAATCCTAGCTACCAAATGCTGGCTCACAACTATCCATAATAAAATCCGACACCCTCTTCTGGTGAGTCTGAAGACAGCTACAGTGTACTTAGATATAATAATAAATAAACCTTAAAAATGGACAATAGGTGGAATGTTTAACTATGATAAAAGAGAGAAAGAAAATTATTTGATAATGTATAATTAATCTTTACATGGATATGGAGAGATGGTTCACCATTTAAGAGCACTTAAATGTTCACCCAGGTCCTTAATAGAGGACCTGGGTTCAGTTTCCAGCTCCCATATAGAAGCTCACAACTGTCCATAAGTTCAATTTAAAAGAATCTGATAGCCTGTTTTTGCCTCCTCCAGGTGCTTCTACAGTATACACGCACATGTGCAGGTGAAACACTCTCACGCATAAAATAAAAATAAATAAATCTGTAAAAATATAATCTATGCCAATATATGATTGTCATATACCCATAATCACAGTATTTGTGATTGTAGAGGCAGGAAGATTAGGGTTTCAGCCACACATTGAGTATAAAGTCCAAAATTTGGATAATCCTATCTCAAAACAAGCAAAAACAGATGAAAAGTAAAATGAAAGCACATATCCATAAGGATGAATCTATAAATGAACTAGTCTATTAATTAATTAGGACCTTTGCCTCTTACATATATCTGTATGGAATATATAAATATCATTTAGTTTTGTATGGGGTAGAATATGAAAATAGAATTTAAATTATTCTATTCATCTATGGTATGGGTCCCTGATGGATATGCACTAAGTATTCATTCCCCAATTATTCTTTTTCTTTTTCATAGTCACAGGTATTTTTATGTGTAAAAGATTAGATTATTTTACTTCAACATATATTGCTTTGGTAAATTTAGAGATGCCTAGACAGAGACAGAAACATGAATGGCCCTTAAGTATGTCCCTTTGTTAAGAAAGCCCTGTAGGCATGGGAAATCCACCCAGTGAAAACTAAGAGTGGAGAAGGGACGTGGAAGATGACCTGATTCTTGTCAGCATAAAATAATCTTTCCTTATAATGCACTTTCAATCTTCATACTCTAAAATGCTGCCACCACTGTCCAGGAGAACCAAGTCTCTATTGCTCTTTACTGCATAGGAGTTTCTACTGGTAACCCTTTCTTTGAATTGCCAACTTGTGTGGCTCCTGCACATGCACATGATAAGACATCCATGTCTATCCCTGTCAGTCTGCCGACTTTAGCAGACTCAGCCTTTGGAGGGTAGGGGAGAATGATTTTTATTCTCACATGCACAGTCTACTCTCTGCCCCGTACACTGCAAACAGTCTCATGCAGCAGGACTGGTTTGAAGGCAATTCTCTGTGTGTCTGTCATTGGTTTAGGAAGGGACACGTAATGAGTCAGTGAGCAGTGAGAATTAAAAGGGATTCCTGTGAAAATCTACTTGATCCTAAAAAGTAATAATCTGTTTTTCCATGGGACATAGATTTTGAATAATCAGAATTTTGCCATCTAGAGGGGACATCCAACAGGTAAAAGCCTTCCTTTCATCTTTTGGGAGAAGGGAGTAATCCTTCCAATGATGGCATAGTTATTTAGCTATGCATATCCCTGTATCCGTATTCCAATTCTTTTAAACCTAAAATCTCCAGCACCTAAAAAAAGACCTCATGGGCTACTGAACCCATATGCATGCTCTTCTACCCAATATGTGTGTTGGTTTCAACCCATTCACTATTTTTCCACTATCAGCTAGTGCTCTCTTTAATTGTCTTATTGGGGCAGGAGGCCAAACCTAGTGCTTTGGGACTCTAGGTAATACAAGAAATTTATATATATATATATATATATATATATATATATGTATATATATATATATATATATACATATATATATATATATACATATATATATATATATATATATATATATATATACTCTCTACTGATAGCAGGATGAACATTATAAGATGTTGCTGTACCTTTATATCATGTCATTATATCCTCTCTTTTAAATGTTTGCTAGTTTCACGTGTTTAGGGTAAGAGAGTGTTGTCTACATTCCAATTAGATTAAACAGTGATAAAGGAGCCTATCAAATGCTGAGGGCAAAATCACAGGCCTGTGCTATGATAAGAAATCTACTGATTAAAGGAATGCATTCAGGGTGGGGTAGATTTACTATGTGCAAACAAGAAATCATCGAGAAATGAGTAGAGAGAATTATTTAGCATAGCACCGGTGGAAATTAAAGAGGTAAATTTTGACTAGGAATGAAGAAAATGATTCCTGACAATAAAAATAATTGGATTG
Source organism: Mus caroli (assembly GCF_978045245.1). Lineage (NCBI taxonomy): Eukaryota > Metazoa > Chordata > Mammalia > Rodentia > Muridae > Mus > Mus caroli. The sequence goes on from NW_028227262.1 coordinate 45,301,627, forward strand.
TAAAGTCCTGCTCTGAGAGAGACAGAGGACACTTTATCTTGCATCATGTGTGAAGATGAGAAACACCAGCAGTATTCTGCTAAACCCCACAAGGGAATGTAGCTTCTCTCCTGGCATACTGATTTCATGTGGCTCAGTGATCCCACTATATCTGTCTTTTGGAACCAAATAGTAAAATATTATAAAGAATTCCCACCATAATGATGAAGAAATGCATGCATTCTCTGTAGTTGTAGTGAATCTGAATGTATTCCGAAGCTTAAAATCCCTAGCAATGAGGTGGAGCATGAGGAAACTAAGCAACAAGAACAGCAGTCATTCAGTCTTCTTCAGTTTTCAGCTTCTACTACTACAGAATAAGAGCTCATATAAGGTCACTTAACTGAATCTGTATGTATTTGTATGTGTGACAGAGCGGGAGAGTCACAAAAAAGATTGAAAATAATAAAAAGGTTTCTGAGTGTGTAGTGACCAAGAATTTAAAATCAGATATGTAGTAAATCCAAGCTGTTTCTAGAACCAAGCTCCCACAATGCATTGTACAACTTTAGAGAAGCATTGGATCAGAGATGAACAGGTATTCTTTGCACAGCACATGTCATACCTGACACTATGTAAAGTGACTCCGGACAGAAACACCACGGCTCAGATCTACTCAGATCTACTGTATGTTTTGAATTGCTGTGCTTACTCCATACAAAGTTTCCAGCTCTTCTAGAAACATGATGGTGAAATTCTGAAATGCAAAGAATTTTAATGTTTTCCCATGATCACTCCCTGACAAATTAGTATATCTCCAGATGGCACTATGTTAGAATATAGATTTTTAAAATTTTTGAAGGGCTGGGTAAAGGGTTCAGTGGGTAAAGTACTTGTTGCTTAAGCATAAGGATTGAATTTGGATCCCCAGCACCCATGGAAAAAAATGGGTCTTATACCCTTTTACCCCAGGGCATATATGTCACATCCATGACGCATATGCAGGAATTAGAGATAGAAGACCCAGGAAGCCTGCTGGCATTTTGCCAAGAGAGCAGGATCTAGGTTCTTAAAAAGCATTATCTTCAGAAAAAATAGGGGGCTGGGGGAAGAATAAGAATGGAAGACTCTTCACCTTTAAGTCTGGCTTATTCACATGCACAGATGTTTAAACCAGCTCCAACTCCTCCCAAATAGATGTGTTGCAATTTGAGTCTCGTTAGAACAGGTCAAGGTGGAATTCGGCACCAGTTTCTGAAATGGCCCTAACAACACTTCTGTTTGGTTTCACGTATTTACGTGAAGCAGAGATCTCTGCCTGGATAGTTATAGGGAAAAAAAAATGAAATAATGATTAGCTCTGGAAAACGAAAAAGATGCTCTGTGTATGGTAGTGCCAACCATTCAGCCAAGATTGGGTTGTTTATGTAAATATAAATAAGCACATGCATCTCATTAGTATACAAATCTGTTTCATCCTCTCCGAGTGGTAAAACACCAGATAATTGTTTTAAAATAAAAGTCTTTGCTGTTTATTCTCTGCGAATGTTTGGTTTGCAAGCCTACTTCATAGGCTGACTGACATATTGGGATTATATAAAAATCTGGAGGGCAAAAGGTTGCCAAGTGGGAGATGTTCAAGAATCCCTACCGTAAATAATAGCTATCCTTTAATGGTGAGCTGGGTTGAATGTGTACACTCGTTCTTAATAAGTCACACCCATTCCTGTAAATCCAGTTTTATAATCTTACCACAAGGAGGAGGGAACTACTCAGAGAGAACTGAGACATCCAGCAGAGATCTCACAACTGCTGAGTATATGACTCATGGGCTCACGACCTTCACCAGGTGGCCTGCTTGGCTTGGAAACTTCACTGCTTTCTTCCGCCATATTACTTTTCTTAGGAGGTAAAGATACTGAGGCTCACGGAGGTGATACTTCTGGGCCTGTGCTTCGTAGTTGTTTAAGAACAGCATGCATAACACTATCTTCAGATCTTTTCCCTGTTCCATACGCAGGCATTCTGTACCTCTGTGTACTTGGAGGCAAACCATACCTGTCTCTAGTTACCTGAAAACTGGTGTGTGTGTGTGTGTGTGTGTGTGTGTGTGTATGTGTGTGTTTGTGTGTGGTGTGTGTGGTGTGTGTGTTTAATGTAGCCTTCTTTCCACTAACATTTTTATAATGATTAAAACTGTGAGAATTGCTGGAATCTCCCACCATTCCTGGCTTTACACTTAAAGAAGATAAGGTATAACATTTTCTCTAATAAAGCTTGGTCACATGTTCTACTTATTTTCCCCTTACATTCCCTCTATCAGTCCCTTCAGTCCTCATGACTGGACATTTTATTACTAGTTTCTACCTTCAAATCAGTTGTTTCTCTCCTGCTTGGATGCACTGTGCTTTGTATAAAGTTGTACTATCCCTGCCTCTGCCCATGGCTTTCTTTTTCCTTCTTCTTTTTTGGCAAGGACAATGTTTTATGTCAAAACTAGCCTGACTTCTTTTTTGAGAAGCCAGGCTTCCTTCCGGTAATGAATTAAAGGTCAGACCTTATGCTAGCTTTGTGGGGAGGCGCCCAGGGTTCTCACTTACAAATGGCAAAAAGCCACTGGCTACTTTCTGAGTACAAGTGACCTGGTTTACAACTTTGAGTTCAAGCCACCCACAGCCATAAGACAAGGGATCCAAGACAGGCACTGAGCAAAAACATTTAATAAGGAATGGGCATTGAAGATGAAAGTATCTCTCAGTTAGAGACTCTTCCTTGAGTTTCTTCTTTCCAGCTTTTGTGTTTTCCCTTCCCTTTAAAGACCTCATTCAATGATAGGGTTGTCTTTTTCAATTGCAAATGAAACACTGGCTCTCTAAATACAGTTGGCTCTTGGCAGGGTTTGCAAAGGGACCTTTAAAAGCTGGACTCAAAGTAGCAGAGGGTTTCGAATTCTGGAGACATTAGCAAAAAAAATTCCCTATTGGTAGCAAGGGGTAATATGTGTGGTTAAGAATGGCCATTTGTCCCCTCCTGATGGTCAGGAACAAAATGTTATTTCAAATTTAAAATTAAAATAACAGTTTTCCCAAAGGTGGCATCTTGAAAGGCTGGAAAACCTCTGCACTTAATGTGAAACTTTCTGGGAGAATACCACAGGTCAGGGAGCTAGTAGGAATCATTATTGGAGGATATTTCAGAGATTTGAAGCCACATTGGGCTTCACATTAGCATCCATGAGCAAGAGTGCAGGTTACTATCAGAGCTAAGTGACTTCCCTTCCAAATGAAAACTATTCACAAGCATGTGCTCACACATGCAAGTGCACAGACAGAGGCCACTGGTCAGTGGTCAATGGAACCCTACACCACTGGCTGGGTTCAAAAGGGCACTTTAGAGGAGGAATAGTCTTCTGTGTCCTAAACTAGAATTCACTGCACAAGAACAATGATCTCTTCAAAGATCCTGGCACATGGACAGAGAGCAGGAGCCATCCAAAGCCCTTGATAATAAACATACCGAGACTTTTGCAGTGACCAGAAGCACAGATCCGCAGCATGAATGAAATGTTTGGACCTCAGACAAAAGCACTTCTTTGCCCGATAGTAAACTCTTGAAACTGGAGTCTTGCAAGGTCTCCAAAGTCTGATTTTCTGATTTTTCTTGTGGTTAAACAGTACCTTGACAACATCCAATACTAGATATTAATTTTTGTTCCTTTTAACTTATAAATGATAAGGGGATGAGACAAAGGACCAGTATTGCAGAAGAGACTATTTTCTTTGTTTTTTTCTTCCTTCTCTTCTCTTCTCTTCTCTTCTCTTCTCTTCTCTTCTCTTCTCTTCTCTTCTCTTCTCTTCTCTTCTCTTCTCTTCTCTTCTCTTCTCTTCTCTCCTCTCCTCTCCTCTCCTCTCCTCTCCTCTCCTCTCCTCTCCTCTCCTCTCCTCTCCTCTCCTCTCCTCTCCTCTCCTCTCCTCTCCTCCCCTCCCCTCCCCTCCCCTCCCCTCCCCTCCCCTCCCCTCCCCTCCCCTTCCCTCCTCTTCTCTTCTCTTCTTTTCTTTTCTTTAAAGAGAAGAGAGGCAAAGGCTTCTTGGAAATGTTGGTAAACATCCTCACAGATCACAACCTGTATAGCTTCACTCAGGAAAACCCTGGCTCTGGTGCTAAAATTTCTTTCTACTCTCTAGATGCAGTCCCTGAACAGCTAATGTGGGAGATGTGCTGCATTTCTGAGTGGGTTTTAGCATTGACGGTGAATCCAGGCTTCTGTGCTATTTCTCTTGGAAGCTTCATTGTAAAGGCCACAGCTGAAATTTGGTAACAGGAGTGTAATCTAGAAAAAGGCTACACACATATCAATCATCTGGATGTGTCCAAGGTGACTGTGGCTGGCCCCAATCCCTCTCTCCTGAAATATTTGCTCCAAAATCTTCTTCTATCAGGTCGCAGGCTGATTTACTAGATGTTCTGGCTCTTTGCAAGATGGCAATGTTTAGATTTAATGCAGTGAGAAAGATAACATTTCATGAATATTAAAAGGCTCCTCTTGGTATAGCAAGTCTTTGTTGGGGATTTTTGTTTTCTTAGTTTTTGTTTACTGACTTATTTGCAGGTTTTCTAAAGAAACCTATCCCATTAATATTTTATATATGAAGGATTCTCTAAGAATGGGAATTCTTAAACTCCAGCCATGCAAGAATGTGTAGTCACATAAAGAAATACAGAGAATGAGGAGCCAAATGGACTAAAGACAAGTGAACTGGCTCCGAGATAGGAAAAAAAGGTTGACACAATTTAAAGCAGAGAGAAGACCAGTGAGGGAGAATATGGGCTTCTGGGAAGGTCAGAAAACCCAGATGGGCTTCAAATGGCTGTGAGGTGCAGGCTGGAACTCAGGGATGGGCCCTCCGGCCTGTCAGCCTTGGAGTTTCTGAAGACACATTGGAGTCAACATTGCAGTGTAAAGTCCTGGTAGAATGATACGCACAGAGTTTCTGGTCAAGATTTTGATATCAAGTAATATGAATTTGTGGCCAAAATGGAGTGGAATTGCTGATGTGAAGGCTAATGGATGTTTTTTAATCATTGTTGATTTTTTTTTTCGAGACAGGGTTTCTCTTTATAGCTCTGGCTGTCCTGGAGCTCACTTTGTAGACCAGGCTGGCCTCGAACTCAGAAATCCGCCTGCCTCTGCCTACCAAGTGCTGGGATTAAAGGCGTGTGCCACCATGCCCGGCTCATTGTTGATTTTTGTAGAAAATTTCAAACCAAAGTAAAATAATATAAGTTTGGGAGCATCAAGAGATTATTTTCAAAGGACAAAATTTGAAGCCAAGTAAGGATGAATAATGTTCTGAAGGAATCAATAATACCAGTAAAAACTGAATGTACCAGGTCTTGGGAAAGCACACAAGACACTCTGAAGTAGCTCGAGTAGAGCAGATGCAGAGGAATAAACAGCATGGCTGTAGGTACCATATTCTCAGTATTTGAAGGATCATGTATAACATTTCATAAGAGAAATCTTCATTTTTAAATTTTCATGAGAAAGTGGAGAAAAACATAAATTTGTATCTGTAAAAAAAAACTTGGTGGGCGTGGGAAATACTTGTGTCTGAATATTATTCAGCCATTAAATGAGATGTGTTTGTTTGATTAGGTTTTTGAACCCAAGTCTCGCATCCTAGAGTTCAGCCCTTACAGTGAAAGCTGGCATATTCATAAACTGGAAGCAATTCACCTTCCTCAGCTCCCCAAATCTTGTGGAAGGTATAGGAGTGTACCACGGTGCCTAGCTCCCATGTGATATCTATAAAGAGATTTGGATGATCTTTGAAATGCTTGTGATTATCATGGAAAAGGATGGGTATAACAAGTTAAAACAAGTAAACTTTGATATCTGTTGTTACACATACATTGGAAAAGAGAGAAGACATTCATAAACAGTGATAGGATATGACATTTCATTATGAGACCTATCAGATGTTTAAAGATCTATTTATTTTATTTTACTTATGTAAAATGTGTGTGTGTGTGTGTGTGTGTGTGTGTGTGTGTGTGTGTGTGTGTGTATGCCTGCTGTGAAAGCATGTTGGTAGTCTCCTGCTATGGTGCACACATGAAGATAAGAATATAATTTTCAGGAGTCATTTGCCTCCTGCCATAAAATTCGGGGATGTGACATACCCTGTCAGGCTTTCTCTGTAAGCCATCTCACCAACCCAGCCCCTGAGGTTTAATTAACTCGCTTGAGATCAAAAGGCCAGAAAATGGCTGAGTCAGGAGGTAATCACAGACCACTACCTAAATCATTTTTTCCTTTTCTGAATTTTCCATTTTTTTCAATGTGCAAATTACTTACATTGGAATTTTAAAAGTAAATCAAATTCGGATTTCACTGAAGAGACACAACTGCTCATTGTGCTCCATTGTCCAATTGCACAATCCCCTCCTCCAACCGCTTCTGTAATATGTCATTACAGCTGGCTTTCTGGTCTGTTCTCAATTCATTAAGTGTTCATTTAGCGGTGAAGATGCTGGTGGGATTATTGATTCTCTTCACTCTCAGAATCACAGGAAATGCCAGTTCTCCTCCGAAGCACTCACCCTTGGTTGATGGGAAATGACTAGCTGTGCCTATGTTGGATTTTGTTTGTTAAATTTGAGCTGCCACAAGACTTTCCTAACTTTCTTTCAGCACATTCTTTTTGTTTATGTGAAAAACTGGCCTCATGGTTTCAACACATTGTTGTCTCACAATTTTCTTGTCTCTGCCAAGGACATAAGAAGCATACTGAAATCCCCAAAGCTGTCAGTGTGAATTGAGTCTACAATACTCTATGCCTCTGCTTCCTGTTCTTAGCAACCCCTTGCTCCCTTCTATTGAACTGAGGGATCTGTGGTTTACACCCATTTTATTTTTAATCTTCTTTTCTGTTTGTGGCTTTACACATGCCTTCACAAGAATTTTCCAAAATTATTTTACTTTATTACCGTGCTTCTAAAACTGATACAATAATTTCTATCTCAGTTCCTAAATGTAGTGGGAGTTCTTTTTTAAAGTTTCCAATTTAGAAAAAAAATAATTATTTTATTTATATGATATATTCCTAAATAAACATTTATTAACTGAAATCTAAGAACTAGTTTGAGCTTTCTTTTCAAAAATTTTGTGTGTTGTTCTGTTTAGGTTTTGAGGCAGGGTCTCACCTAGTAATTGCAGCTGTCAGAGAATGATGAAACCTATACTGACATCAAACTCATAACCATTCTCCTGCACCAGCCTCCCAAATGCTAGAATTGTAAGCATGAGTCATCATCTGTGGATTAGAGAATTTCTAAAGAAAATTGCTAAGAATGTCAAAGTCATGTAACGATAAGAAGAAGAAGAAGAAGAAGAAGAAGAAGAAGAAGAAGAAGAAGAAGAAGAAGAAGAAGGAGGAGGAGGAGGAGGAGGAGGAGGAGGAGGAGGAGGAGGAGGAGGAGGGGGAGGAGGAGGAGGAGGAGGAGGAGGGGGAGGGGGAGGGGGAGGAGAAGAGAAACATAATGGAAATAAGTCATTAACATGTTCTTTGAGGGAAGATGCCAGAACAGAACCCCACTGAACCACATCTATACAGTTACAGTTTGGGCTTTAAAAGAAAGTTATTATTTTATTTATCATTCAAAATTATGCAGTTTTTTACTGCTCATTATGCTGCTGGTGATATTATAGCTTGGAGAGCACAGATTTATCTAGGGACCCACACCCATAAATGACAAATTCAGATCATTCCCACTTGGTGTGTAACTTTCATGATCATCATATACTGTATGATTTAATTGTACCTGGCAAGTAAGAGGGCATTTATGTCCATTCACCTTTAAGTAAAATCTTAGCTTGCAAAGCTAGAAGAGTTGCATTGATGCCCATGTCAATCAACTTAGTTTCAGCTAACCGAAGGCTGTTTCCAGATTATTGATCAAAGGCTATAAAAAGCACAGTGGAAAAGAAGAAAAAGGAGAACTAATTTATTGACCTTAGGTTCCTAAATGCAAATTTATACAATCAAGTCAATCTACTGATTTTAATAAACCTTCTTTATACATAATCAATTTAAAACAGCTGTTTCAGATGGCTCAGATTGATACTTCTTGCTTTAGGTAAGCTGAGTCAGAATTACTGTGAGTTGGAGGCAAGTTTGGGCTACATTGTGAGTTCGAGGCCAGCCTGTGATATGAAGTGAGTCCCTGTCTCAAAAATATCAAGCAACAAACAAACAAGCTAAATTTGTTGTCTTAGGTTTGTATAAGAGTAATGGGTAATATATACCATGCAAGATTAAGTGAGATTACTTGAGAAATATGTTTTATTTTGACAAATGACAAATTCAACTATTTCAAATTAAATAATGCTTGGAAGTGTACAAATGAAAGTATGCTTTAATGACTTCCATATGTGGGTGAGGGAGCAAAGGTGTAGAGTTGTCCAATGGCTATCAAATTGTAATGGAAGAAGATCTGATGGGCGCTGATGTGTGTTGACCATAGATGGCCACAACATTCTGGACATTTTGAGAAGCAAGAAGAGGTCAAAATGGCTCTAATGACACACTTACAAAGCATGTATGTGTCAAAAGTTTTGAAAAAACAAAACAGAAGAGGCTCAATGATAAGCACCAAGAGTCAGACAAAGGGATATAGAAGATAGGGAAACATAATAACAAAGTATAATGGCATATGTGCAATGAAAATGTCACAAGGAAGCCTCTAGGTGCTAACCTAAAAGTTAATTAAAAGAACAGGGTGTGATAACAATTTCCGATGTGTTTAGTCTCACTAAGCCATTACTCATCACATAACAAAGAATCATGTTGGCTTGTAACTGTATACCATCTGAGATTTTCACTGGTTTTAATTTGTAACTGTATACCATCTGAGATTTTCATTGGTTTTAATTTAGTGAGATAACTTCTGATGTAACTCATCCACACCCGCTTCAGACTTGTTTTCTGCCTAAATCAGGCCTTGACCTCTTGATCCTATTGTCTATCTCCCTAGCACTAGGAGTGCAGCAATATCCTCAGCTACCATTTATGATTTTGGATATTGGCTAAAATGAATTTAAATACAAAATGTTAAGTTGATGATGTAGCTCTGAGCTAGTCCAGCATGCAGTAAACCCTAGCTTCCATCACCAGCATCAAATAAATTCATTCATTAAGTGATCTTCCTGAAAAAGTTTTAGTCTTAAAAAATAACTAATATAAAATCATACTCAGCCATCAGTTGTGGGATGGGAATAACCTCATGCTCATAGCCTACTTCATTAGCACAATAATTCAATAAGAGATGGCATCTCTAATTCAGGTCTGAAGAAACAGAGCTACCTAGAAATAACCAGCTAAACCCCACACATGTTAAATTGAGTCAAACTATAAGTCATGTAAATAGCTCTCCTTTTTCAACTATATATTGATAACCCCAGGAAGTTCCTGCTATGCCACATGACCCACAATTTTAATCATCCTTATACCAAGATAGTATGTGGCAAGGTGGGCTCATGCAAAGAAAAGTAAACAGTACACATTAATACGTACATTTACCTATCTAATTTATTTGGAGTGTTTTACTAGGGTTTTTACACCAGCCTTTGTGTTATGGTTGTTTGTGCAGTTATTATAAATTCATATGAATGTTGGTGTACCAAAAATTCAATTGCACATGTCCTTGAAAATGTAATAAGCAATAAATCATGGGCCTTTAAAAAAACAGAAATCACATTTTTAATGAGTGAATAAGTCTTTCCATGGCTTAAAAAACCAATGTTCTTTAAAAAATGTATACACACATCACAAGAAAGAGGAGCTCACTGAGGTCTCCTGCCTTTCATCTTTTGTCTAGAAAAGCCTGTATAGAGTTTGACATTCGGAGTTTTTGTTTGAGTCCTCACTAGACACTCGTGGTATGGTCACACAGATAAGTTAATTAACTTTTCTAAAATTCAGGTTTAAAAAAACACCCTCATTTCCAGAATAACACTATAAATAATATTAATATTTTTTCATGCCCTTTATTGACATCAAATGTAATTTGTTAAAAGAGGATTTTTAAGTCTAATTGTGAATTAATATTCCTACCAAACATAATAAAATTCACACAATCCATTTCTCCCAATTTTATATTCGTTGAGATCATGATCACTGAAAGATGTGTCCAAGGACAAGGGGACATTTCTAAACACAAGAGTGTGCTGAGTCTACTCTTCCATGCTGACATTTAGAAGACATTGCTTCCATGGCAACAGTTTCGGAGATGCCCCACTGAGCAACTTTAGAGGGTAGTGTTTACACACTCTACAAGGAAGTTTGGTCCTGAGTCATGTTTGAAAGCTCAAACTGAATGGAGCTGTGAGCTGGCTTTGCCTTCTTCTTTTAATCATTTACCCATAAAACTCAGTTTCATTGTTTAAAATTTTCTGTTACTTATCATTGCAATAATAATTTTATATGGAATAAAGCATCTACTTAGTGAACACTTTGTGTAATACATCTATATATATACATTCTCTCTCTCTCTCTCTCTCTCTCTCTCTCTCTCTCTCTCTCTCTCTCTCTCTCTCTCACACACACACACACACACACACACACACACACAATTTTCCTCTATCTTACCACCTTATCTTTTTAAGACTTATGTATTTTTACGTGTATATCTGTGGGCCATACATGTACAGAACCTTAGAGAGGACAGAAGAAAAACTAGGATCCTCTAGAATTAGAATTACTGGTGGCTGTGAGCTGCCTGATACAGACGCCAAAGCCAAATGCAGGTCCTTTGCAAAAGCAGAACTGCTCTTAATTAATGTGCCATCTCTCCAGGCCACAACTCCACCCTTTTTAGGACAAATTCTTCTTTTGTGTATGACAATATCTCTTATTAAACCTGGAGCTTACTATTTCTTCACCTAGACTGCCTAGATAACAAGTTCTCAGGAGCCTCCTATTTCTGCTCTTCACCCAGTATTGGCTTACAGGCAGTCAGCCATGCCCAGTTTTCTGTCTCAGCCTTCAAAATAGCTGAAATTACAGGTTGTGTCACTACGCTCAATTTCCATTGACATTTTATTAGTATTTTCTTTCTTTTCGGACTCTGGGTCTTACTAGCCTTGAGGATTATCATTGTTTAGATGTCTGTACAATGCTCATAAATAGAAAATGTCACACACTTGTAACCTCCGTGCAAACTAGCACCAGTGCAATAAGGTTTGAGTCATATCCTGTTCAAATGACCCCAAGTAAGAAGGAAGGCAGAATGCAAACTTAAGCTTATCTGTAAATTTACATCTCTCAGAGAAGAAAAGAAATTCATTCAAAATTCAAATTAGCATTACGAAATTCTCTTTCTCCTCCTTTTTCCTAACCTGCCATCTTTCCATGGTATCCATTTCCCTTGCCGTTCCCTTCCATGGCTTCCGTTTCCTTAGCCGTCCCGCACACACAGCTTGTCGGTAAGACATTTTGGGATTGTTATATTTTGCCACCTGGCATTTTACCGTTTCTCTTTTTCTCCTTACTCAAGCATTTTAAAGGCTTTATTTTAACTTCACTTTTGTGTATGTGTGTGTATGAACGTTTGTGAGTCACTTAACCTAGGTACTGGGAAACAAACTTGGGTCCTCTGCAAGAGCAGGATGCACAATTAACTGCTAAGCCAAATCCCCAGCCCCTTGATTCCTTTTATTTTACAAAAGTCACATACGATGTAAGAAGCAAAAGAAAGTGAACACTTGAGGGTCAAGGGCAGGGTTTCTATTTAGCTAGAGTGAAAGGATATAGAGAAAAAAACATTCCTGGACTATGAACTTGACTTCTGTGTTACATAACGTATGCAGACCATTTTCCCACTTTCACTGTCCGAAACCGTGGTATTCTCTGCCTCTTAGTCTTCAGTTCCTGTATCCAGCAAACCTGAGCTGCTGTTTGTTCGTTCTGAATTGTTCTTTGCAAACTCCTCTTAACTAGAAAGAATCGATTTATGTTGTTCTTTCACATTGTAAAGGATTTGACCAGAGTTTTATCGTACACCAGAAGGAAGAAGGTACTTCAGGAACCAAATGATTGGCTAGAATGACTAGCAACCCTCCATCCTTCCATCCTTCCTCTCCAGTGCCACCAATGAGTGAGCATAATCTAAGGCATGAGACTAGGAAGTCAGAGTGAAGGCTATTTCTTCAACTTCCCTCTTAATAAAGTACACATTTGCCTTCCAGTTTCTTGTGTCCTGGAGCAAAGAATTGGACAGAGAAATTGACTCTATTGGTTAAGAAAGGGAAAGGCAGCTAAGAGATTAGAACTTTGCTTAAGAGCTGGGAAAGACCGGAAGCTTAAAAGCCCTGGTCAGCAGGCCTTGCACAGATCATTTGCATAAAACCTGCCTTCTTCCACATTTGTTGGTGGTGCTATTTTCTTGTGCGTGTTCTGTCTCTTATCGGTAGCCCCAATGGGAAAGAATTTACACTTTTTCTGGCAACTCTCTCACTTATAGATTTATCTGGCTGCCTCTCTCTCCCTGTGTTCTCCCTCTCTCCACATTTACTGATTCATTTATAATGTGCCCAGCTTTCCTTATGTCCCCACATAGAATTAAGCGCATTGCAGATGCAGTTAAATTGAAAGAACACCTGCAATGTGCATGATTAAGTTTTCTTCAAACCTGTGGAGTCTAGAAAAGCCAAATCTTCTTAGAGAGCTGCAGACATGTACGCTACATGCCGAGGCAATCTCTCTGAAAATACTGGATGAAATCCTGTTTCATTTAATTGCTTTATAATTCTTACCACACTTTTAGCTAGGATAATAAATGATCTCAAATCTCACTGATAGTTATGATATTAAAAAGAAAAGTGTTCAGGTTTGGATTAGAGGTCAATCAAAGAGCATTACAAATCCATTATAGGACTGAATTTCTCACTTAGCTCCAACACTTAACGTGCTTTGGAACCTTTTATTCTGTCTTAATTTCTATTTCCATTTGACTTATTTGGGTGTTAAATGTAAGCATAAACTATTAAACCCCCCTACTTGTTGAGGATCATAAGTAAAACAAAATTTCCTTCTCCCCTCCTGCTCCCCTCCCGTCTCTCGCTCCCCATTCTCCCGATAGACAGCCTCATAGAAGCTAGAATTACTCTTACATCAGTCAGATATTAGAATACCAAGCTCTTTTGTCCTCAAAGCTAGCCATAAAAATATTACTGTAGCTTTCCCTTCTTGTGTGTCATAGGCCCCATTCTGTGGGCCTACCCTATTTGACTGTGGGATGTAAGACTCCATTTCAGAAAGGGTCCTCCCCCATGCAGAAAGAGTGCTGCATAGCAAGGGGAGGGAAGAACCTGAGCAGGCAAGCTTTCCTGTCACCCACCCACACTCATACTGTTAGAAATAGATGATCCTTTTCTATACAATCATCTTTCTACATGTCTATCTTTGCTTCATCAACACACAGATTATACTAGAGTTTTGTTTTTTTCCAACCGAAATACATCTGTGTCATAAAATGGAATGAGAAAGTGTCTTATACATTCCTCCTCCTCCTCCTTCTCCTTTCCCTTCTATGTTTCCCCCCCGCCCCGCGCCCCACCCCCTGCTTTTTCATCCTAGTCTGTCTTTTTCTTTGATACTGGGGAGTGAACCCAGGACTTTCTGTGTGCTGCTTTAGCCTCCTAAGTACCTGGGATTACAGATATGCAACACTTCATACAGCTTCTTATGCTTTTCTCATATTAATGCATCTTTTGTTATATGGGGATCAGCCATAATCCTTCATACTAAACAAAACAGGACTCCTCCTCTCTAAAACCCTATTGCTTCCCTAATTATATGTTATCTAAGTAGTTCAAAGAAATTCAACAGCGATCTTCAAAAGGAGAGATGCCAAAGATTACCAAGAGTCAAATTTTCTTTACTAGGCTATTTAATCTCCATATCTTAATATGCTAATTGTTCTCATAGGCCTGTTTGTGCCTAGAATTTTCCATTCACACCCTTGTTGCTCAGGTTGCTGTTTTTCAAGTCCAGGTTTAGTTACCATTAAACTAAAAATGTGGGCTACATAATTGAGGCTTTATAAGCCAACTCCTGTGGCTTTGTACTCCCATTTAGGAGTTTTCAGAACACTGGGATGAGTGCAGACAGAGGAACCATACCTAGGGTGGAGTGTCCCTAGATACAGCACTTAACCAGGTGTGGGAAGAAGGCTCCCATCTCCTGGATATATTGCAAAACAGCATTTAATTCTGCTGAGCACAGACAGCTGCTTCCCTCCCTCTTCCTTCATAACCTGAGAACAAAGAAGCTGCTCCTGAGAGAGATAAGGTGTTCAGCGGTGTTTGAGATGATTAAAAATCGAGGAAAAAAATATTCCTTGTGAGCTTGGACAGGGATTTCTTTTCACTGCTGGTGGGAGTCAGTTTTGGTTAGCATTCTGCCACCAGAAGGGAGGTTGCAGCAATTCCCATGGAGCAAAAACAAGAATAATACAGAATTTTCCATGCCAGCACTAATCTGAGATATGTTTCTTAGTCCTTTCTCTACATGAAAGATATAACTTGCTTTCAATCTAACAAGTTCATAGCATAGCTTCCATGAACTCTTGTGTTTAAACTGTGCATTGACCATGTAAATGTGTGGTTTTGAGCATGGCTGTTCAACTGATCAAGTATACATCAAGTTGTACTCTTAATTTTGTTTGGGGAGCAGTGTTTGTTTAAAATGAGTGTTCAGGAAACAGAGAAAGAATGAGGATATGACTTTTCGAAAATGCAGTCTTTGAGGTTATTTTGTAGATGACAGCAATTTGTACCCTTTGGGGAAATTTTGTCTCATGTTGAGAACTTACAACACACAGTATCTTCATACAGGAGTCACACTAGTCATTTGTTGATTACTGCCAGAAATATATTCTAAGAGAGGTGACATTAGGCAGTCTCATCTGTATGTGAACACCATAGAGTACACTTACATATACACTCCTACACACTAAAGTCATGGCTTACCTGGACTATAAATGAAGCCTATTATTTTTATTTTTAATATCCTTTCCTCTTTCTAAGACCATTTTTGTTTAAAATGAAGACACAAGCAATCCATTTGCCTTGGCTTACAAGATCATCTATAACACTGTCTTCCCCTTCTCTCTTGGAAAGTCTTCAGTTGCAGAGACACTTAAGGGGCTGTCTGCTTCTGTGATCACAATGATTCCTTCTCAAATACCTCCTGAAAGGCTTGCATCAGGCTAGTTTACAGTTGATGGTTTCTATTTAATACGTACAATGTGTCCATGTAGAAGTGCTAATAAGTTGAAGCACAATCCATGCATGAACCAGTAGGATATCGATTTGTCACTATGGTCAAGTACTATTATTGCTGCTGATTGTAAATGCTGGACTTTATGGACTTTCAGCACAGTTGTCTGCAAATACCAACACCACCATGAACATTTAAGTAATGAGTCATTCCACAGAGTGTTAAGAGCCTTATCAATAGGCAATGGGAATTTGTGAACCACAGTAAGTATTTTGGGACCATGGTTGTCTATAGACTCCATCTGGCCTGAAGCATGGTACATGGTTTAACTTCTTCTTCCTCTGGGTGTGCACCATTCTCAGAGATATCAGAGTTGCTCTAAGAAGTAAACACAAACTTGCTGACTTTAAACATTTTTTTTTCTCACAAGTTGGGAGGGTAGAAATAAAATATCAAGAAATTGACAGGATCACAGTTTCTCTGAAGCAATGACTCTCAACCTGTGGGTCACAAGCCCTTCAGGGTCACATGTGAGATACCCTGCATATTAGATATTATGATTCATAAAGTAGTAAAATTACAATGAATTACCCTACAAAATAATTTTATGTTGGGGGTTGCCAGAGCATGAAGAACAGTACTAAAAAGTCATGTCACTAGGAAAGCTGAGAACCACTGTTCTAAAGACTGTAGACAAATCCATATGGCACATATATCTTGTAGATTATGACAGTATGCCTTCAAAATACTATAGTGTGCAGGTATAGTTAATAATTACAGGCAATTCCATTTACAAAGAAGAAAAAGGATGAAAGAAATAATATGGTTACTGGTTCCAAGAAGTTCAAAATGCAGTATGGAAAATTACATTTAGGTTTCAGGAACTATGGCCTCTGGGTTTGCACCTTCATTTTTAACTCAAGGTTCTGGTCTTAGAGTTCTTTTTAGTTTATTTATGAAAAAATGTTTTTAGAAAGGTACTACACATTTATAGCTGGACAAATCCATTGGCCACTTTCTTGCCAGTAGCATACAAAATGTTTTACTGCCTTTCTTCATTATATCCTATATCTATCTCATGTGACTTTGTTTCTGATAATATAGTCTCAGAAACTGTTTTAGTCTCCCATGTATGCCATGAGGACTCAGTATTAGACAGGAGCATGATTCATAGACAGTCCAATACCTCTTTTATCTTCAGTACTAGTTTCTAGGAAGACATTTGAGTGACTTTGTGCATCACAAACCTGTAGTTGCTAATTAAGTTGCTGTCCAGTCACTTCTTTAGCTCTTTAAGAGCATATTTTCCTATTGTGAATTCTCATCTTAGCTTTTCTAATTTGGTGTGGTGAAAACATTTAGATCCTTGTCCTTAGGAGTGTTAGGTAGGAGAATCACAGGGCAAGTTGCAGAGCAACTTATGGTGTGACTTCCAGGGTAGCCTACATAAAGCGACCTTATTCTACAAAAGTTAAGTAACACATTTCTGGACTCTGGGGTGTAACTGAGTGATAGAAAGTTTGCCTAGGGTATGAAAGACCCTTGATTTAAAAAAAGGAGGAAGAGGAGGATGGGAGGAAGGGTTGGATGGAGAAGAGAAAGAAAACAAAAAAAATAGTCCTTTCTTTCTTTTTCCATTGTAGATAGAATATAAATTTCTGAAGTTACTCAGCACTGGCTCCATTCAGTTCACCAGTTCTTTCCTTAGTTTATTCTTTCTTCCTGTATTTACTTACTATAAGCAAGCAGCAAGAAGAAACTTGGCTATATATTTGACACCCTTAATATATTACACTCAGCTAAATACTCATGTCATAGGTCATATATTTTACTTCTGACACAACAGAAATCTTCAGCCAAATTTTCTACCTTTCTATAATAAGGGGTTCTTTCCTGTTAGTTTGTAATAATAACAGTCTCTTCATTTTTTCCTCTCCCTTTATTTAATATTTCTATCATTCTTACTTCTTTCTTTAATAATAACATTTGGCTACCAAAGAAGAGTTTCATTATAACATTTTAACACAGCCCTCTCCACTTGTACCTCAACTCTCCTGGCATGCATATTTCCATAAATGCTCCCCTCGGGGAAGCATACACACTCTCTAATACTATTGAAGGCATCCCCATTTTATCCCCAATTCCTTCTGAGCCCCCAGCCGAATCTTCTTCACAGCATTTCCACCAATAGTCTTTTCAAGAAAATGTAGGCAGATGCTACCTCGCTTTCCCAGGCTCTCCCTGAATGTATCCGTTGTTACTTGCAAAGCTATGCCCATATTTCTACGAATTTATTGATGTAGAAATTTAAAATATGCATTAAGCTCCAATTGCTGCCATGACAAATGACTATAAACTTGATGACTTGAACCATCAAATATTTATGCTTTCCTAATCCTGGAGACCAGGAATCTGAAATCAAGTTTTCAGAGTAGCTGTCATGGTGACAAACAGTAGGTTATGTTCACAAAGAAGGCTCCAACAAGGGTCTAATGTTTGCTTCTTCCTGTTACCTACTGTTACCCTTTGGCTGTAGTACTGACACTCTTTTTTATTTTAATTAGATATTTTGTTTTCATTTACATTTCAAATGCTATCGCAAAAGTCCCCTATACCCTCTTCCCACCCTGCTTCCCAACCCACCCACTCCTTCTTCCTAGCCCTGTCATTCCCCTGTACTGGGGCATATGATCTTCACAATGTCTGCCTTATCTTCAGGTCACCTGATAGTCCTCAGTTTGTTTATTTCTCAGTGTGTTTATGTCTATATTTCCCTTGACAAGTTCACTGTACTAAATTGCCACCTCTATTGTCTATAGCAATTCAGAAGTTGACTCTTAAGAGGAAAGAAAAAGAGTAGAGAAGACAGCCCAGCTTGGAAAGTACTTGTGCAAACAAGAGAGCCTAAGATACGATCCTTAGAACCCATATCAAAGCTGAACAGATGCTACCAAAATGTCAGCATTCAGGAGGCAGAGGCAGGGCATCCCTGGTGCAAGCTAACTAACTAGCCTAGTCAAAACTGGTAAGTTACTGCTTCAGCAAGAGACTCTGCCTCAATAAATAGTGATCAAGAAAGACACCCAACATCTACTTTGGGCCAAATCCTAGAGTATATGTGTAGAACTGCTCCCTTATGGGTAGGCACAAACACACATACACACACACACACACACACACACACACACACACACACACACACACACACACACACACAGGACATACCAACAAAAGGGGCAAAAAATGTATACAATCAGTCACTTGTTTCATCACAACCTATGCCTATACATTGTATCTAGAGTCCTTTAAAAACAGACCTATGGGATCTGATTCTATTACATGTAAATACATTGGAGGTCAATACTGCATTTAGAAATCCAAGTGTCCATTCATTCTTGGCCTGGGTATGGGGAATCTTCACAGTGTGATAGCAACACTAAATTCAAGCAGTGAGAGGGTGCATGTGAGAAAAGGTACCTTTTTCAGGAGAGGGAATGAAGCTGGGAAATCCTGAATATCCAATAATACCCTTTGAGGAATACAAACGAACAAATATGGAGTTCCTTGGCCAAAGAGAACAATAGAAGCTCAGGGATGTTGAGTGGCTAAGACAGAAGAAGACAACAAGTGGCTGGAAAGGATGCAACAGAGAAGAAAAGGCCAAGTATCTACAATGGAAGAAGTCACTGTTGAAGATTGGCAGGGAATCTTGTCTAGGAGCAGATGCTATGTGTGATGGCTTGCATATGCTAGGCCCAGAGAGTGGCACTATTAGTAGGTGTGTCCTTGTTGGAGTCGCTGTGTCATTGTGAGTATGGGCTTTAATATCCTTATCCTAGCTGCCTGGAGGTCAGTCTTCTCCTAGCTGCCTTTCGATGAAAATGTAGAATTCTCTGCTCCTCCTGTACCATGTCTGACTGAATGTTGCCATTGATCATAATGGACTGAACTTCTGAATCTATAAGCCAGCCCCAATTAAGTGTTGTCCTTATAAGAGTTGCCTTGGTCATGGTGTCTGTTCCCAACATATACTAATAATATACTATGTGTTGGTAAAGGGATTTGTCTCAGCAGAACTCAAAAATGGTATTGCAAGGTGTGGTGATAAGCAGTGAGGTGTGTAGGGTTAGTGGTGTCCTGAGTTTGCTCTGCCAAAGGGCTCAGGAAACCGCTTGAGGAAGCAGCAAGCAGGAGTTTTGACTGCACTTACCCCACACCATTGCCAGGCTGGTGATAGGAAGCCTGGGGACACCACTACAGGGATAGGGAAGCACAGTGTGAGGTTCTGGGGAGCTGGCTTGGGGGTTCCAGGGCCTGCGATGAGGTGGTGGCGGGGCTGTCTGGATCTCAGGCTCTTGGGCACCCAGCTCCTGTTGGATAATGTGGAAGAGCTGAGAACAGAGTGGAGGCCTGAGGGCTGGATCTAGCCCTGGGCCAAGGGGGGAAAAGGGGAGAACTCTGGCTGGATCCTTGGCTTGTTAGCGGGTTTCAGCCTTGGCTGGGGCACTGAGAGGCCTTCTACTGGGAGATTAGACAGACTCTTTAAGTGAAGGCCTTCTCCATTGGGGATGCTGTTGTAAAAAGGCAGTCCATGGTTTTAAGGCATTTATTGTCATGATGAAAATTGGATGAGTAAAACTGTACCCCACTTCTCAGGGCAGGCCTGAGGTTAAATATCTTTTGCAGAGAGGAGTGTCTGGGAAGGAAAGCTTAATTGGCCCTTCAGGTCTTTAGGTACCTCATTAAAATGGAGATCTGGCTTGAGCCTATGTGACATGTGGTCATGTCTTCTATCTGGAGGGGCTTGGGGTGTTGCCCTTACATGACTGATGGCCCTAAATCTATGGAGGGCTGCAGCCTCGTGTCAGGAGCCTAGTGTCTGGGACCCCTTTAGGGTCAGCTGGGTTTCTTTTTTTTTTTTTTTAATTTTTTATTAGGTATTTTCCTCGTTTACATTTCCAATGCTATCCCAAAAGTCCCCCATACCCTCCCCCCCACTTCCCTACCCACCTATTCCCATTTTTTTGACCCTGGCATTCCCCTGTACTGGGGCATATAAAGTTTGAAAGTCTAATGGGCCTCTCTTTCCAGTGATGGCTGACTAGGCCATCTTTTGATACATATGCAGCTAGAGACAAGAGCTCCAGGGTACTGGTAAGTTAATATTGTTGTTCCACCTATAGGGCTGCAGTTCCCTTTAGCTCCTTGGGTACTTTCTCTAGCTCCTCCATTGGGGGCCCTGTGATCCATCCAATAGCTGACTGTGAGCATCCACTTCTGTGTTTGCTAGGCCCCGGCATAGTCTCACAAGAGACATCTATATCAGGGTCCTTTCAGCAAAATCTTGCTAGTGTATGCAATGGTGTCAGCGTTTGGAAGCTGATTATGGGATGGATCCCTGGATATGGCAATCAGTAGATGGTCCATCCTTTCGTCACAGCTCCAAATTTAGTCTCTGTAACTCCTTCCATGGGTGTTTTGTTCCCACTTCTAAGAAGGGGTACAGTGTCCACACTTTGGTCTTCGTTCTTCTTGAGTTTCATGCGTTTAGCAAATTGTATCTTATATCTTGGGTATCCTAAGTTTCTGGGCTAATATCCACTTATCAGTGAGTACATATTGTGAGTTCCTTTGTATTGGGTTACCTCACTCAGGATGATGCCCTCCAGGTCCATCCATTTGGCTAGGAATTTCATAAATTCATTCTTTTTAATAGCTGAGTAGTACTCCATTGTGTAAATGTACCACATTTTCTGTATCCATTCCTCTGTTGAGGGGCATCTGGGTTCTTTCCAGCTTCTGGCTATTATAAATAAGGTTTCTATGAACATAGTTCAGCCGGGTTTCTAACCTTAGTTCAACCAGGTACCAGGCTGCCTTTCACTGTCCTACAGACGTATTTTCGTATTTGTGTTATTGTTTTTTTTTTTTTTCTCCTCTTTGAGTTGGGCTCTCATTGGCTTAAGCAGGCCTGAAATTTGCTTTGTTGCTGAGGATAACCTTGGCTACTGATCTTTCTAGCTTTCCCTCTTAAGTGTTGAGATATAATACTAAGTGAGAAGACCCTTGCTTGGTCTTCCTACTTTAACAAACACGATTTACTAATTTTCCATTATATTCCAAACAACATTACTACCTGTACATTTATTGTGTCAAGCTGTGTACATGTATTGATTTACATGTTGAGTATGTTTTATGAGTTATTTACATGTCTTATGTGTTATTTACATGTTTTATGAGTTATTTACATGTATGTTTTATGAGTTATGTTTTATGAGTATGTTTTATGAGTTATTTACATGTTGAGTATGCTTATCACACAAGCAAAATTTTGAAAAATTAAACTTCATAATATTTCTTTGTAACGTCTTCTGAAAAATAAACACCATTAAGAATTGATAGCTGCTTATTCATAGTTTGCAACTAGCTTGTTTTTGTCTTTTAAGGTTATGGTTAACAGGTTGCATCTTAGAATAATCTGTTTACTAATAATTCGTGATACCTCAATGAGGAAGTTAAAAATGGCTCTCACATAGTTCTGTTACCTACAGCCATGTGGCCTAGGTTCTTGACTCCAAGAGATGACACAGCCCTGAGTGACAAACTCAGGTAAAGAATACCTAACGGCATTTGTGTGAGATATATTTCTGCATTGCTGTGCAACCCTTGAGCCATTTGTTATGAGGTTGGTTTTGACAAGGGATTCATTGGCTGAACAAGCAGAGTCTCTCAGGAGAAAATAAGCCCACATCCATGCTTCTCATAACAAAGTGAACAAAAATCTTCTATAACCCCCTTTTAAAAACCATTTATTATTATAATTTTTTTGCTTTTTTAATTGGATAGTTTCTTCATTTACATTTCAAATGTTATCTCAAAAGTTCCCCATATTCCCCCCACCCACCCTGCTCCCTACCCACTCACTCCCACTTCTTGGCCCTGGCTTTCTCCTGTACTGGGGCATATAAAGTTTGCTAGACCAAGGGTCCTCTCTTCCCAATGATGGCTGACTAGGCCATCTTCTGCTACATATGCAGCTAGAGACACAAGCTCCAGGGGTACTGATTAGTTCATATTGTTGTTCCACCTATAGGGTTGCAGACCCCTTCAGCTCTTGGCTACTTTCTCTAGCTCCTACATTGGGGGCCCTGTGTTCCATCCTAAAGATGACTGTGAGCATCCACTTCTGTATTTGTCAGGCACTGGCAAAGCCTCACAGGAGACAGCTATATCAGGGTCCTTTTAGCAAAATCTTGCTGGAGATTCCAATAGTGTGTGTGTTTGGTGGCTGATTATGGGATGGACCCCCATGTGGGGCAGTCTCTGGATGGTCCATCCTTTCATCTTAGCTCTAAACTTATTTCTCTGCAACTCCTTCCATGGATATTTTATTCCGTATTCTGGGGAGAAATGAAGTATCCACGAGTTGGTCTTTCTTCTTGATTTTCTTGTGTTTTGGAAGTTGTACCTTGGATATTCTAGGTTTCTGGGCTAATATCCACTTACCAGTGAGTGCATATCAAGTGACTTCTTTTGTAATTGGGTTACCTCACTCAGGATGATACTTCCAGATACATCCATTTGCCCAAGAATTTCATAAATTCATTCTTTTTAATAGCTGAGTAGTACTCCATTGTGTAAATGTACCTCATTTTCTGTATCCATTTCTCTGTTGAGGGACATCTGTATTCTTTCCAGCTTCTGGCTATTATAAATCCGGCTGCTATGAACATAGTGGAACATGTGTCCTTCTTACCGGTTGGAACATCTTCTGGGTATATGCCCAGGAGAGGTATTGCTGGATCCTCCAGTAGCACTATGTCCAGTTTTCTGAGGAACCACCAGACTGATTTCCAGAATGGTTGTACAAGCTTGCAATCCCACCAACAATGGAGGAGTGTTCTTCTTTCTCCACATCCTTGCCAGCATCTGCTGTATTATTTTATGTATTTACATTACATTCATTACTCTCCCTTAGTCCCCCCTCCCACAGTTCCTCATCCCAGTCCTCCTCTCCTTTGCCTCCAAGAGGGTGCTCCCCGTCCCACCAGGCTTCCCCCTACCCTGGGGCCTCAAGTCTTTCAAGAATTAAACACATCTCCCATTGAGGCCTGCCCAGGTAGACCTCTGCTATATTTGTGCTAAAGGCCTTCAACTGGCCCACATTTTTCCTCCACTGTATATTTTTTCCTTTGGCTTCTGTGTCAAAGATCAACTGTTCTTAAGTTTATGGTTTTATTTCTGGGTCTTTAATTCTCTTCTGTTGACCTACCTGTCTGTCTCTATACCGATATCATGTGGTTTTTATCACCATTGCTTAGAAATACAGCTAGGGATGGTGATTCCACTAGAAGGTCTTTTATTGTTGAGAATCATTTTGACTATACTGCATTTTTTTTGTTGTTTTTCCATATGAAGTTGAGAATTTTTCTTTCCATGTTGGTGAAGAATTTTGTTGGGGATTATAAGAACCCACAATTCTGAACACCTATGCCCCAAATGCAAGGGCACCCACATCTGTAAAAGAAGCATCACTAATGCTGAAAACGCACACTGAATCTCACACAATAATAGTAGGACACTTCAACACCCAACTCTCACCAATGGACAGGTCATTGAAACAGACACTCAACAGAGACAAAGTCAAACAATCAGAAGTTATGAACCAAATGGATTTCACTGATATCTACAGAACATTTCACCCTAGAGAAACAGGAGAGAGAGAGAGAGAGAGAGAGAGAGAGAGAGAGAGAGAGAGAGAGAGAGAGAATATACCTTCTTCTCAGCACCTCATGGAACCTCTTCCAAAATGACATAATCAGACAAAAAACAAGCCTCAACAGACACAAGAAGATTGAAATCATCCTATATGCCCTGTCAGATCACCGCAGACTAAGGCCAGACTTTAATAACAACAAAAACAAAAGAAGTCCCACATATTCGTGGAAACTAAACAGCTTTCTGCCTAATGAAAACTTGGTTAGGGAAGACATAAAAAAGGAAATCAAGGACTTTATAGAATTCAGTGAAAGTGAATAAACATCATACCCAAACTTATGGAACATAATAAAAGAAGTGTTAAGAGGGAAATTTGTAGCACTAAGTGCCTTCATAAATAAATTGGAGAAATCATATTCAAGCAACCTAACAGCACACCTGAAAGTTCTAAAACACCCAAGAGGAGTAGAAGTCAGGAAATAGTCAAACTCAGAGCTGAAATCAACCAGTTAGAAACAAAGAGAAGGATACAAAGAATCAACAAAATCAAGAGCTGGTTCTTTGAAAAAAATCAACAAGAAAGATAAGCCTTTAGCCAAAGTAATTAAAGTGCACAGAGAAGGTATCCAAATTAACAAAATCAGAAAAAAAGGGAGACATAACAACAGAGACTGTGGAAACTGATAAAACCATCAGAACCTATTACAAAAGCCTATGCTCTATAAAACTGGAAAATCTAGTGGAATGGATGATGTTCTAGACAGATTTCACACACCAAAATTAAATCAAGATCAGGTAAACTATCTAAGCAATCCCATAACCCCTAGGGAAATAGAAAGAGTCATCAACACCCCCTCACACACACACTAACCAAAGAAATCCCAGGGTGAGATGGCTTTAGTGCAGAATTCTACCAGATCTACAAAGAAGAGCTAATACCAGTGTACCTCAAACTAATCCATGAAATAGGAACAGAAGGAGCACTACCCAATTCATTCTATGAAGTCACAGTTACTCTGATACCTAAATCACAGAAAGAGCCAACAAAGAAAGAGAACTTCAGACCAGTCTCACTTATTAATATTGATGCAAGAATACTCACTGAAATTCTCACAAACCAAATCCAAGAACACATCAAAACCATCATTTACCATATTCAAGTAGGCTTCATCCCAAAGTTGTAAGGATGGCTCAATATAGAAAATCTATCAATATACTCAAGGAAAAAAAGCCACATCTTATTGGATGTGAAAAAGCCTTCTATAAACGCCTTTTAACTAAATGTCCTTTCAAAATATTATTTTAATTGTGTATCTCTTTGTCTCATACAAGTGCATAATTATCTATTAAATAATTCTTTATATTGATTTTTAGAATTATTATATTCTGCATTTTTAATTTGGATCATTCAGTGCTGAGTTTGAGGTATGGAGTTCTCTGAAGTTACTCAATATTTTTATATTCTTCCTTCCATGTAAGCATACATTGCTTATTTCACAACACATCAACATGCACACATGTATTGAGATTCACATACACACATATAAATCCATCCCTTGAGCATGTAAAATACATAAAACAGAATAGAGAAATAAGAATACATACATGGCAAACTGAGGGGTCAAAGTCAGTGACCTCTAAGGTGACATCTAAACTCTTTCCTCTAAGCTGTTACTGGTGAGAACTCACTGTGCCAGGCAAGATAATACGTATTTCAGGAAACTGTCTCATAGAATTCTCATAAGTCTTTGAGACAAACAACTATTATCAAGACCTTGTTTAAGAATGAATAGTGGCTGACAGGAGTACACACTTTGATCAAGATTGTGCAACTTGTAATTGATACATTTTACAAGTAGTCTACAGTGTGGGACATGCATATTATGACACAATTTTGAATTATGTAACTTTGAGAAGCAACTTTTGGTCACTGATCTTTATCCTGCTTGTAAATACATCAATGGTGGCAACATTGTATGTATTTTAACAGTTCAGAATCCTTAACACCATTGTTTGACTTCAAGTCTCAGGTTTGGCACACTCTATGGGCGTGACCTGCACCAGTATTGACATCTCTGTGCCTGTTTTGCATCTGAAAAATTGAATCATTATAATTGGTTACTTATAAAAATTGAGTGGGATAAATAAAATATGTGCCCCTTTATAATTAATGCTTCAAAAGAAGTCGGATAGTATAAAAAATGATAACAATGTCAAAAGCGTTTAAAGTGAACAGAGAATGGAAGTCCACATGTGATCCCAGCACTTGGAGGATCAGGAGTTCAAGGTCACCACTGGCTACCTAGAGAGCTGCAGGTCACCCTGGGCTACACCCTGGTCTCTCTAAAATTAACAGATAAGGAGACACATTCGCTCTTTTATTGAGATCTATGGGGAATTGTAGCAGAATATATACATCAAATTGGGCAGTCTCTGTTACCATTCACAGTTCAGGGAAAACTAGAAAATACTACAGAAATAAAACTATCTTTGATATTGAGAATTGAGCCAGGGACTTATGCATGTCAAGTATCTACTTTCCTGATGAACTTTGCCTCTAGCCCTGAAATTGAACTTTGCCTTTTTAATTTCACAAACAGCCATCCAATCTTCTGCTTGTTCTCATAAGTGCACTCAATTGACAGAAAAGAATGGGGGTCATTTTCCTAGCAGTTAGACAACTCTACATAGAGGATTTGCCTAGCATAAATGAGATCAGAGGGAGAAGGGAAAGCAAGGAAGGAAGGAAGTCTACAGGCCTGCTCCATAGAAGGCCTGGTGTATGAACAGTGACTTGAATAGAAAAAGATGGTTTCCTACTCTACTCTTCCAAATCAACTGGAAAAGGAATGAAGCTTGAGAACCTTGGTTCATCCTACTACAGTTGCATTAGCACATTTGGTAAGACAGGAGCTAGAGGGGCCAGGATGAATATACTTTGTATATAAAAGGACATTGATCCAAATTGTTTTGTGCAAACACAAAATCAAGGGATGTTATGAGAGCAGAACTGAGTGACTTCCAGAAAGTTCTAGATTCTGCTTTCCAAACAGTCTGATTTTTTTATCCTACCATTTATTGAATGTACATGTGCATCTGTGTACGTGTGTGTGTGTGTCTGTGTGTATATGTGTGTCTGTGTATATGAGTATCCATGTGTTTCGACATATGTATGTGTGTGCCTGTGTATACATGGGCATCTCTATACGTATGTGTGCATGGGCATGTGTTTCTAAGTGTGCCTTTTATGAGTGTGTTTGTGTGTTTCTTTATATGTGTATGACTGTGCATGTGTCTATGTGTGTTTATGTATAAACATGAACATTTATGCCAATGCATATGTGTATATATGTCCAAGAATGTGTATATATAAGTGAGTGCATACTTACATTACTAGATATTTATTGCATGAATATGTGTATGGATATAAACATGATATGCATAAATATATGTATATATTTCATTCTGTATATTCTGTCAAGTACCCACTCACAGTTCTGTTGCATAATTTATGTCATGAATAATTGATAGTATCTGTAGAGGAAGTTTAAGTTAATTTACATCAAGATCCTTCTTAGATTCGTTTGGCAATATTTCACAGCTGCTCGTAAAACCGTGGGAATATAGATGTGGCTGTTTTGTTTGTGAACCTTGTTTTGCTGATGCAATGCTGAACTACAAAGGCACATTCAGAAAAGCACATCTCAACAGGCAAATCAAATGCCACTGTAACTGAAGTCTGCATCTTGGGAAGGCTTCCCCTCAGCCTCTTTGTCAGTGCCTAAAACAAGCTGTGCCGTACTGCGCTATTTCAGACAAAGGGCTCACAAGAGAAAGACAATAAGACTCTTCTTACATGCATAGACAGAGTGAGTAGACCATACCTTCTACTTTTTCTATCATAGTACCCTATCATGAGTCATTTGTTTAATGAAAAACATGTTACACTCCCTGTTTCACAGAAATAAAGAACTATGGCTTCTAATCCATCAGTGTTTCCTTGGTAAACATGATTAATTCCATCTAAGACCAGAGTAACATTTTCTTTTAATATTTTCTTTTCTTGTAGATAATAATTCGTGCTCGGGGTCATTAGGATAAAGGCCCATGTCTAACACCTTCATCTTTAAAACATCCATACCTGGAAGTCAGAACTCTCATACAGACAGACTGGTGACATTTGGTTTCTTTGTAGTATAGCCATGCTGCCTTCCCCTCATTGGGCAAGTGAGGAATCCCCTGCTTTCCCAATCTGATCTTTAGTGCAAACTGATGCTGAGTATCTGCTTATTGTCAACATCAGCCTCATTACCAGGCTGTGGGCTGCTAAGGCAATGAAATGAGCAGCTTAGCTGAAGACTAATGTGCTCACCTGCCATTTGTGAACTGCTGGTATCTAACAGGCTAGAAAGCGTGAGTGTCAGGTTGACAGTTCTGTATTGCCACAGCTACAGATCCTGGCACTTAGGGAACAAATGGCAGGAAGAATGGAAGAAAAGAGAAACTTGTATTTATGGGTGTCTTTTGTGTTACTCATTCTTAACAAGATTTTGTTCAAAATGGCTCAACTCTTTCAACTCATATATGTCCTAGAAAAAAATGTGTAATAAAAATATCTGTAAGTTGTTGTTATTCATACAATATAAATATAACAGTTATTTAAATTTAGTAGTCTATTCTTTCTTCTATTAAATATCAGATGAAAACCACACTTTGAGAAGCGCACAGATTTGACAATCTTTAAACAATACTAATAGCACAGCTTTCATGTAAATGTTTTCTGTATATGGAAATGAGTTACTTTACTTTAATCCTTATAAAAACCCTTTTGGAGGAAATAATTATATTTTGGAATTTAGTAAAAAGAAATGGACATTCCACATAGTGAAGAAACTATCTTCCAAGAAAACAATTAAAATATTAAGAGTCAGTGCTAGAGAGATGGTTCGGCAGTTAAGAGATCTGACTCTTCATCCGAAAGACCAGGATTCAGTTCTCAGCACCCACACAGCAGCTAACTAACCATCTGTTTGTCTAGGATCCAATGCCCTTGTCTGGCCTCTGTGAGCAGCAGGAATACAAGAGACACAGAGACATGCATGCAAGCAAAATACCCATACACATAAAAAATAAAATTAAAGCTTTAAAAGTCTCATTTTGGGAAGTTCCTTTGTGTTAATATTTATTGGCACGGCAGTTCCTTGTCTGAGTCTCCCAGTGTTCCTGTAAGACATGCTCTGTTTCTTTCTGTCAGAGGAGGCAGCAGATGGATTCCCCAGCAATGCAGCTATCAAGGAGAAATGTCAGGATTTATTCCCAGTTGACATCCATCCTAAACCTGCAACAGGTGCCTGGGATTGGCAGAATTTGTGTAATTCTCACCATAGCTAACGTCCCAGTGTGGAAAAGTACGGAAGCTTTAACATCTTTCAGCCTTTCTCTGCCACGTTACAACGGAAGAGAGGCAGTCCAGAACCTGACATGTCAAGACTAGTGGGTAGACTAGGATTTTAAGGCATACAAAGGGGCTGACATCTTCAAAACACACTAAAGGGAACAAGCATGGAAGTGCATCTGGAACCGGAGCCTGGGGTAGAGGAAGTGAGATTTCACTGGGAGCCAGTTCTACATTTTAAACTCCAGGATAGCCTGAGGTACACAGTGACAAGAAGCCATACAAGTAAAAACTATTCAACCAACCAACCAACAAAAATACCTCTGTTCCTTAATTAAGTGAAGAGAAATACACCCAGTATCAGGGCACTAATCAAGTAAAGTTGTTCTGATGACCAAGCATTTCACAGCAGCCTTCCATAGTGCAAGCGTTTGTTTATATAAAAGTAGCAGAAAGTCACTCAGCACCAAGGGCAGCGGAAGGTTAGCAATTGACCTTTTGCCTTCTTTCAGGAAATGCTGAGAATCACAGAACAATTCCAGCTTGGGGAGAACAGGATTCACAAAGTGCTATTTGTTTTCTTCCGTTTGATTCCTCTATTTGAAGCACTTTCTCAGCACTGAAGCTCAAACCTGTCATTTACCCACGTTCCCCGTTCTCACGTCTGAATCCCACTGGCCTACTTCAAAAGCAGGGAGCTCCACCGGCAGCTTCTGAATGGATTCCTTCAACAATGCAGCACCAACTGACTCACATTTAAAAATACTTTGATCGACCCATCTCTTTGTGCTCTCAAGCTGGAAGCAACGGCTGAGGCTATTGGAAGGAAGGTCAGTTTCTGTGGCCAGATAATATTGACTTAATAGTAAAGCATATTCGGCATCTTTGGTAGGAAGATGAATATGTCCCCTCAAGATTGATGCTTCTCGGTTTCTGTCACCTAGGAACAGGTGTTCCCAATTAAATTCTATGAGTCATATTCATCATATGATCAGGTAAGTGGCCTTTGTGAATGGTCTTCTGCTAGTTTAGTCAGTTCATTTGATGAAATTGAAATGGAGCTTAGGAATCGTGTAGTACAAAATCATTCCATTAAACACTCTCTCTCTCTCTCTCTCTCTCTCTCTCTCTCTCTCTCTCTCTAATGAACAACTGAACCGATGTTCTGATGTTCTATAATTTAGAATTAAAGCAAAGCTATCCCAGAAATGCATAAAATACAGAAAATAATGAAGATATTATGAATGGGAAATACAAACAATGCTTTATTTCCACTCAATTGTTGCATGTATCAGTATATTAACATAAAAGTGGACAAACAGGGTATGGTTTATGAACTGATAACAGCCACAAACTAGCTCAGTGATATACATTGTCATTGCAAACTAATTGGAAAACATGCTTAAGTAAAACAGTAGCATCATTTGGGGTGGAAATTGGCAGGACTGACACATGGTACTTCCATTTTATATTCATCTAATAATTGATCTTTGTGTCTCTTAGGCAGCCTGTGTGCCCGAAGGAAGGAATTTAAATATTATGAAACTGGTTTCCGCCCAGTTTTCATTCTCATTAGGAGGAAGCAGAGGCCAAGCTCAAGCCCCTCAGCACAGATTTCTGGGTGATACAAAAGAAACGATTATGCATGTGTGCTATTACCAATCCTGATGGACTCTATGGTATTTAGGAACAAGGCTCTCTTTGTCATGTCATCAACATGATTTTGGTGCAGAGACTGAACAGCAGCTCTTCTCTACTCGCTCCATGTTGGAAAAACAACCCAATTTTTCTCAAGCTCATTTGAAAGGAAAATGGCAGTTGGATTAGCCATCATGGACCAGGGGTATGCATGGCCTTAGTTTTAACACACCTGCTTCCATGGCTTGTGCTTGGGAATCCAAGTGGGTCAAGAGCTGTGCTACGCTATACTGCAGTGGGATAATAAGAGGCACAGATGCACAAAATAGAACTGACACTACAGATTATAATTCCACATCATCTGTTCTCTTCTCCTCTTTTCCAGTAATTAATGAACTGTCAATAGGACATCCTGTTTGGAGAAGAACCAAATGGTGAATTTCTTCCCCTGAGGTTTACTTAAGATGAACATGGTTACATATTGTCTTTACTGCTTTCTTTAATCTCTCTCTCTCTCTCTCTCTCTCTCTCTCTCTCTCTCTCTCTCTCTCTCTCTCTGTCTCTCTCTCTCTCTGTGTGTGTGTGTGTGTGTCTCTCTGTGTGTGTGTGTGTGTCTGTGTCTGTCTCTGTATGTGCTTTCAGGAATATGATGAATGTATGTATGTTAACATTTGTGTATGCGAACAGTGGGGTACATATGCCACACAGCAGGTGTAGAGACTAGAAGACAACCCCAGGTATCAGTCTTTATTGTCTAGCTTGTGGGAGACAAGGTCGCTTTGTTGCTCTCATTTTGTTTGTCAGCTAGCTGTCCCATGTTCTTCTAGGAGTCAGCTTTGTGCTTATTTCTGGTTTTCTTTGTTTTCGTGGTTCTGTAACGTGAACTGGGATGGGGATCACTTTGCAGCCAAAGTTAGCATAAAATTCAAGGCAGTCTCAGTGCCCATGCTGGTATTTTAAGGGAGTACCACTATGTCCTACTCACTCTGCCATATTTGAAGGACTGTTTCAGGCTGGCAAGATGGGGCAGCTTACCACAAAAACCTGAGGACCTAAAATAGATCCCTGGAACCCTTAGGGACAAAAACAAACAACAAAATCAACAACAACAAAATAAGCTGGATGAGTTAGTTGGAGAATTCGTTGTGATGCAACACAAACAAGAATACTTTGAAAAATAAGGTAGGAGAGTGAAACCAACTTTCAAAAGGTGTTCTTGAATCTCCACATGTATGCCACATGTGTAAATGTGTGTGTGTACTCAAAACACATACATCATACACATCCACAATAACAAATAAGATAGCATACTCAATAGTATTTATAGTATTGATATTGGTAGATTATGTAAATGAGAGCAAATGACATTATAAAGGCCTTCTGAGGAACATTCCATAGGTCTACAAATCAGAAGGGAGAGTGGATAAGTTAAAACAGATTTGAAAAGGTCAAAGGAGTTATTACTCTCACCTGGCTATGTAGGTTCAGACATGTGTTGACTGAAAACATGGCTTATAATCTTTCTCATGCCTTGTTTCCCCCCCCCCCCCGGAAAACTACAGGTTTACAGATGACAGAATGGTACTAACATTAAACTCAAAGGTTGAATACATTTTGCCTCTGAGCAAGGTTCATTACCTATGTTAACATTCTTGTTTGAGCTCTCTTTTAGGAAAGGATGTACAGTGTGTATGTAGGTAGTATTTGTAATGTTCTTCTTGTAAATTGCCTGAAAATTCCAGGAAAAGGTTTGAGTCACAGCCAGCGAGATGATAGGGCGAATGGAGTCATGCCCATCTATCCTGCCTCTTTGATGCCTGTAAAAGACTGAACCACTACTCTCCATCTTCTTTCTTAGAATGATGGCCCCATGAATAAAAAGGAAGAAATCCAATTAAGGCAAACTTTGCATTAATTAAAACAAAGAATCACATTTATTTTTTGGAAGGGATCACATTTTTGTTGATCTCTCTCTCTCTTTCTCTCTCTCTCTCTCTCTCTCACACACACACACACACACACACACACACACACACAAACACTAGCCTAGCTGAATTGGAACGAACCAAGTTTCACAGGCTGGCCTTTAACTTTTGACCATCTCCTTGCCTTCTCCTCTCCAGTTTTAGGATGACGGGCACGTATCAATACATATGCCTGGTTTGAGGGACTTTTGAAATTATTTATTTCTTCATTCATTCATCCATTCATCTGTGTTGATGTGTAGGGTGGGGTACAGCACATATGCATTCACTTGGGGAACAATTCTGTGGAGTCAGTTTTCTCTTTCTACACTTAAGTAGGTTCGAGGAATGAATGCAAACTGCTAAGTTTAAACTTTTTACTCATGTAATCATACAGGTAGCCTCTTAGGTGCTCTTTGAAAGACAGATAGACAGACAGACAGACAGACAGAGAATGAAATTAAAAGTTCACAAATTACATCAGAAGTAAATGTTAATTAAGAACTAAAAAGCAATTCATATTAAAATTGCAGGCATTGTCTTCCAAGATTCTTTTTAGGTATGTTTGTAGGAAAGTATATATAGAGAAGATATCTAATTCTACCTGGAAATTTACCCTCTTTCTTCTCACTTGCCCGGGACAGAGCCTGAAACCTGAGGCTCAGCAGCAGCTTTTCCACTGTTCTACTAAGAAAAGTATTCCCTAACACTGCCTACTTCCAGCCTTCCAGCCCAAGCCTGTGTCTGTCTTTATATCAATTTATTTTAGTACTGAAGGTGGGAGGTCCAACGTAGGGCCACACATAGGCTAGGCAAGCTCTCTCCCATGGACCTCTTTTCCAGCTTATTTTGAAACAACATTGCACTGTGTGGCTCAGGCTAAACTTGAATTTGGGTTCCTCCTGCTTTAGTTTCCTGGAGAGTAGCTACCGCAGTTCTATGAGACCAGTCCTGCGGCTGTGTCCTTTCACTCTGAGCATTTTTATCCTTGGTACATTCAAGACCTGGTTACAACTGGGACTTTCAGGGACTGCAAATCTGAATCTGCCCTCCTCCCTCACAAGCATCTTCAATTTCCACAATCTTTGTCATACATTTTACTCCAAATAAACATTTATGGATAATCTAAACAATGCTATAGCAGTTAGTATGTGACAGGCATTGTTCTAAGCTTTTTGAATATGTTCACTATCATATAGCTAACATTATTTCTCACATTATATAGATGAAGAGGCCAAGAAGTAAAAAGATTAGATAACAAGTTTGTAGTCAAAGAACTCGTCCAGGTTGAAGATAAGATAGATTCTAACCTACATAATACTCAGGGCCGTTCCTGCTCCGAGCTCAATGCTCTGCTTTTAACATGCTGCTATGATGAAACCTCTGTCTGGGTCTGGTTGGTATTTCTTACCTTGGTGATCTCTACATGTTAGTGACTTACAGGTATCATGATTGCATGCTTCTTTGTGGTTCAAAGTGAGATCCACTGTGTTCCTGTGACATACTTTCTTTATCCATTCACAGACTGATGGAGATCTGAGGTGCTTCCGTGCCTTGGTTATTTTGAATAGCACAGCATAAAACATGAATGTGCAAGTAAAATCATGAAGATTATAATAGTATTAGTATAAGTGGTAGTAATTATAATAGTAATCATAATAATAGTAATAATAATTAGTAATAGTAAAAATAATGCTGATGGAAGGGGTGATGTGTGACACTTTCTCCATTTCTGCTTCCGGTGGCATCAGAACTCCATGCCCTAAGGCGTTGTTCCATATAAAAGCCAGCTTCCCAATCGCTGTTAATCCAATTTGTGGATTTCTGAAGACTTGCAGTCTTGTCACCCCCTACAGTTTCTTGCCCGTAGGAAACACTTTACATGCTTGTTAGTCCCTCCCCAGAGATGGTAGCGTGGATAAAAACCCTATTACAGCCATTGTCCTCTACACCTTCCGGTTATCCTGGAGACTGGGGAGGGTAACCTTGCAATAGCTTGTCAGTATGTGTGCTTGTGCCTTGGAGCAAAGTGTTTATTATCTGCACTTACCCTTTCCACCCCTTAGAGGTTGGTCCTCTAGATCAGTCCTCTCACAGGAAAGATGTTAAGACACAAGGATATGCAACTTCTTGGGAAAAAAATAAGATTCAGTAGATGAGAGATAGGATAAAATCTGTATTCAGAACGGATAAAAGAGAAATTTCAAAAGAAGAGACGGTAAGAAGGTGAATGAAGGACAAGCTGGATTATGTTTGTGGTGCTAACTTCCTAGGCATGTGAACAGTGATGCTGCCAAGAGGCCAGCCCTTTCCGGAAAAAAAAAATTGTTTTAAAAGAATTCTTTGCTGTAAAACATTTCATTGCCATTTCCTAAGTCCAGTGTTTTCTCTGACAGCTTATTTTAAGAACATGGCAAGAACAGGCTTCTTTTCTGTAATTAAAATGTGAGTCCAACTGGGTTAATCAAAATAATTATGCTACTGTTTCCTAGAGCCAGCCAACAAAACTTACCCCAAACCTTCCTACTTCAAGGTTTCTTTCTACCATGTAGATACATCTTTTTTGTAAAAAAAAAAAAAAAAAAAAAAAAAAAAAAAAAAAAAAAAGGAGGAAATATTAAGCCATGGGGAAATTTTTCTTGCAATTACAAGCATCTGAAAATGGAAAGTGTCTCCACTGGAGAGAGAGCTATTGTGGTTTTGTAATCCAGACCGTATATGTTTTATGCAACATTAATCTGCCTCGTTTTCCACAGATGGGAGGTTTTATATGTCATTCCCAGGAAGAACCGGTGACACTAACGGCATAATGAAGCGGAAGTCATAGTAGCTTTCCAGGATTGGATTCCTGACATGATTTCAGGGCATGCATAGAGCCTGGCAACAACAAGCAGAATCATTTCACAGTAAAATCGCATTCATGTTGAAGGCACTCTAGAGTTAGTGACCACATGGCAATAGGTGGCATGGCCTTTAGCTGGACACTGCTTACTCAGTGGCACTGTCTGAACCTGTCCAGGAGAGCAACCTCTTTAAAAGCACAGGTTCCCCCTTTGCAGGAATGGACGAATTAATTAAAATACTTATTAGCTCACCAGTTAAAGCAGGTATCCTAGAAACTCATTTCTGCTACTGGCTTAGTCTGAGTACATTTATGCTGTGTTTCAAATCACTATGTCTCCATTGTCTGATGCTATTTGTCCTATTTTACTCAATAAAGTATATATCTGGTGTTTTAAAGAAAAATGTTTGGCTATTCAATTCCATCATTAGGAATTGGGTGTTGGATATCCAACATATAAATATTTCCTATACATAAGGAATGAGATCGATTCAGTGCAGGGTAGAAATCTACAAACCAGGTTGTCTTTGAAGGATTCCCACACTCTTTTTTCTTCCGCTCATTATCAGGCTACAAATGCCTTTTGTTGACCCTGAAATCTGCTTTGCATAGCAAACCTAATACCTAGGAGCTGTTCTTTCCTTTTCTCCAGGAATGAGTAAGTGAGTGAGAAACAAGTCATTTGAGCTCTTACATAAGTAAACGTAGCAAGGACAACATTATTTGTCCCAGAAGATCCTGGACTGATATGCACAGAATCATAGAATGTGTCTGCATGGGACACTTTATGGTATTAGATCAGTATATGTTTGTGAACTGGAATTGGTTAAGCTGAAGAACTACTGGAACAAAGGAATGACAAAGCTCAGTTAAGGTGTCAGCCATGTGTGCAGTCAACTACCATGTGTCTGTACACACTGTTCCTGGACATTCTTGGTGACTCTGTGTGTATCTTAATCCAGAAATGTTGCTACCAAATAACTTTATTGTTACAACTACAAAACATCAGTCTCTATGTTCCTGAAGAACAAATGAAGAAGAGTGAATTTAAATTTGAGAAGGTTGTGTGGCTCTATTTATTTATTTATTTATTTACTTAATTTACTTATTTAAATTTAATTTCAAGACAGGATCTTACACTGTAGCTCAGGCTGCCCTCAACCTGTCAATAATCCTTCTGCTTTAACCTCTCAAATGTGGGGATTCCAGGTGTGAGTGAGTATTCACTTTATTTCTATGGCTCTTTCAAAATTGGACTACATGCAATAAAAGAAGATGGTTCCATCTGCACTCAGGAATGATGGATGCATTTCGAGTGGATGAGCATGAAAACACGCAGCGTTCAGTTCACGAATTTATTATTATTTCTGATTTGCCAAGCTAATCTGTATAAGCACAGAAAAGCAACAACAGCAGTGGCAGAAAATGATGATTCTTCTTTTATTAAAAGAGTCGGTTTTCATTTGATTAGTCTGCACTGAGCAGCTGAATCCTATGGTGAGATAATTAATTAGAGGCCCACACATCATCTGTTTTTTCTGGTTACATCTAAGGGTTTATTACCATAACATAGGAAAAAAGGAGCCTTGTATGTCCTCAGAATCTACCATTGTTTTGCACACCAGAAACTGTTCAAGCATCAGCTGACTTGCTGAGTTTGGAAAATGCAAGTGGATCTGGGAGGTGGACCCTAAGCCTTCCCTGTAGCAAACACCAGGCTGTCAGATTAGTTGAAGAGGAAAAGGGAGGAGGAGAAGAGATGAGGTCAGCTGGATGAGGTGTTAACCATCAGTGATACCTGCATTCAGGAAGCAGAGGCTCGAACATCAACAGGACAAGGCTTTGGCTTTGAGATCCCAAAGAATTTTTAATTAAACAACTAAATTGATAGAAAGAAAAAAAAAGAATTGATAGCAAAATGTTGGAAATGGTCACTGACAAGTGGTGGACTGGGGTTGAAAAATTGGAGAGAACAACGGCAGATAAATAACAA
Organism: Mus caroli; assembly: GCF_978045245.1. Taxonomy (NCBI): domain Eukaryota; kingdom Metazoa; phylum Chordata; class Mammalia; order Rodentia; family Muridae; genus Mus; species Mus caroli. The sequence goes on from NW_028227262.1 coordinate 45,339,437, forward strand.
AGATCGTAGATGAAGTAGATAATGGGTTTATCCTGTTGATGAGTTCAAGCTTGAGTCTTGTTTTTTGACACCATCATTTGATAACCTTAATCGGCTAGCTTGCATTTCTTTACAAAAGTTTTAAAAGCCTATTAAAAATATAAGTTGAAAGATTATGTGAATATCTAATGTTTTTAGAAATAATGAATAATTTTAAATCTCAATCATTTTCAGGAGCTTGGTTGTTCATGATGACAGTAATGCTAAACATTACTTAGAAAATCAAATACTGATAAAATTTCTTATGTAGTTGGCTCTTATGGAGGGGTTTAGATTTGAGTAGAGTGAAGGCATTACCATGGGGAGTTACTATGCTGTTCTCTCTGACTTGTCACTCAGTGTATAATACAGGTAGGCCTTGAATGTGTAGCACTCCTTATACCTCAGAATCTTGAGTGTAAGATATGACAGGTGTGTTTCTATGCTTAAAGTGGATAGTTATATTGATTCTCTTTGTCCTCTTTTTGGTTTTCTTCTTTCAAACCTGGGTTTTATTATATAGCCTTCACTGTCCTGAAACTGTCAATGTAGACCAGGTTAGCCTCAAACTCAGAAATCCCTCTGTCTCCGCCTCCCCATTATGAAGACCAAAGATGTGGGCCACTACTCCTGGCTTTCATTTTGTTGGTTTCTTTGTTTTGTTTTGAGACATGGCTTTACACCCTAGAAGCTGACCTTGAAATGAATATATAGCCAAAGAAGACCCAGTATTTCAGCTTCCTCTTCCTCTTCTAGCTTCCTCCTCCTCCTCCAGCTTCCTCCTCCTCCACCTCTTAGGCTGAAGACTGTGATTACAGGCTGGCACGACCCCTCTCCTCCTCACTACTCTTTTGAAACAGTGTTGGCAGCTTTGGATAACAGGAAACTGAGGTTTTCCTGTTCTAATGTTGCAAACAAAATATGTGAACAAGCTACATAACATATATATATATATATATATATATATATATATATATATAGTGTGTGTGTGTGTGTGTGTGTAAAGTAGCAGGTTTTGAATTTTCCCTCATGAAACTTCAGTGACAATTACTAGGTGTATATGGAAAGTCTACCTAGTAGCTTTATGTGTGCAACAAATAGTTCAAACAGTCAACCCATTTCATCAAAAGAGAACAAAGGAATAAAACCACAAGGTGATGTCAATAACTTGTTTCCTAGCTGTACAGCAGGCAGGAATTTTGTAGATGTGCAGAAAAGGTCATGAGTGAATAGCTGTGGAACTCTGAATACTAAAATGAATGTGTCCTTGGTGCCTGACAGGAACCTCAGAAACTATAGAAGCATAACTTTAAACAGTGAGCAAAGAATAAGGAGAAAGTAGAGAGAAAAGATGGAAGAACATGAGAAGCAGGGGATCTGGGAAGAGTCTGAGAAGGAAGAGGAGGGAGTTGGGGACATTTAGAAAGAGAAGGACGAGAGGAGAGGGCACAGAAGGGAGGAGGAGAGAAGGAGAAGAAATTACCTCCCAATTCTAAGAAAACCAGGAGAGAGATTTAAAGTGAACCCCTTGCAATGACCAGTTGTGTCTTTGTAAGAAAGGAAAAGGCATTTGCAAAGTCGGCTGTGACATTTTCCAGCAAAGAATGCTAAGTTAAAATTGAAGACAGGCATAAAATGAGCTTTAAATAGATTAGCTGAAAATAGGTCCTTTATACAAAGCTGCTGGGGCTAATGGAGTGGTCATATTAGTGCAAAAAACATTTTGAGCAATATTTTATAACTTCCCTTGTGTATGAAATCCAGTCATTTATTGTAATATCCAATATCCACAACTGTCAAAGAGCGGAGAGAGTGAGACTATTGTGAGAAAGAAATAAATAAGTGATTGTTCTCCTGCTAGCCCAATCATTTTGGCTTTATTCAGTGATCTTAATTTGGAGTGCCAGTCTTTCGACACAGAAAGAATGAGAAGAAAGAAAAGGTTGATGGTACTTAAACCAGGTTTTCAAATGATATAGCGAGAAGAATTGCTATCGTAGGGAGAAAGGAGAAAGGCAAAAATAGACCTCCCATAGACTAGAGGTTTAGACTTCCCATTTTGAACTCAAACAGGGTACAGTTGTGTTCTCTTGTTTACAAGAGGGTTCTATAATTCATCAATCCTGTGTCTTTGTACAGATGGATAGGCATACAAATACGATATCACTTCTAACCATCCCCCAAACTCTCCTAAATATATTAGGTTGACACACACATATACAAATATATTTTAGGACACACATTAGGAATACATACTACTTCACAGGCAAACTCAGGCACCTATATCACACATGAACACACCACAACATACATCTTACACACACAGCATGTAAGTCCACCAGTTGATCACACACAAAGCATAGCTATATATGTACCTATGTTTGTGTACATGTTTCATGCAATCACCCTTGCATTTGCTTTTCTTCATGGGTTCACCTCATATATAACATATATGACATTTACATAAGGATGTGTGTTAATATTAACACAGAAAGGTACACACATTGCCCCAGCATTCCCACACATATCACAACACATATATGTATATAAACATGGGCTCATGAATTAGTGTTCACAGAAATATATTCACAGACACAGTCTCAGAAAAAAACATCCAAAGACTCGTGAGAAATAAAATAATCTGTATTACGATCTTTGGGAATTTCAGTTACAAGGAAGGAAAATAAACAAAGACAAAGAAAACTGATACAAGGAGCAAAATAAGCATATCTCCCAGCCCTGGAGCCCTTTCCTTGCAGAGGGGGATGGCTATTTTAATTCAAAGGGAACCCGTTTTTAATACCATAACAAGTTATAGTAGGTGTGTCTCTCTGTAAAATGTCAGGCAGCAATGCTTAATCCGTTAAATACACAATTCAGTTCCCAGCTGAGCTGAGCTACTTGATCAAGGTCACAGAGGACAGTTACCAGTAGGGGCCTGAGAGGTTTTTAAGTAGGAACCACAGGACCACTCACTCCCTTAGATTCTCCCCCAGTATTTCATTTCACAGGCAAAGAGAGGAATGTGTATTTAAAACAGGATTTCTCCATTTAAAATTCTATTTAATTCATCACCACCATCGTAATTTTGACAGTGTGTGTGTGTGTGTGTGTATGTGTGTGTATGTGTGTGTGTGTAGGGGATCATCATTTATAGATGAGCCTGATGCATTTTAAGCATGCTTACACATACAGAAGATTGAGACTATGTGCTGAGACTGGTGGTCTCTGCTTTAATGATGTCAGGCAATGTAGGCTGATGATGCCGGGTGATGATGCTGTTTTAAACATTAGTGATAGTAATTTAAAACAGAGAAACCCCAAAATCTTCCTATTGTGTGATATTTAGTAATTATGCTTTTGTGTTTATGAAGCAAAGGGCCTTCATAGTGCCAGTCTAGTTAGAAAGCATAGTTTCTTACTGCCCTCTGGTGGTACCTATTAGGAATAACTGTCTCATAACAGAATAAAAGCCTATGTTTTAGGGTAAATATAAAAAAATCTTTGATACTGAAATTTTCTTCACTGATAAAATGTTTTAAATGTCCTGTAATATGGTATTAGGTAAATCCCTTTTGTCCCATGAGCCAAAAAATATTTCATATACAAATGACTTAGATTTGCATAAATTAGTATTTCTAATTAATTCTGTATCTATTTACAAGTGAGCAGAGCAGAGAGTGAGTTGGTGCATGCATGTAATCTTAGCTCTTCACAAAGCTTAGGCAAGAAATGTGTAAATTCTAGCCCGTTTGGCTAACTTAGAGAGACACTGTCACAAAATTACAAGCACTTCCATACTCTCTTATAACATTCTACATATAAAATAATGCATAATTTACATATCACACAATATTCTGCATGACATTTTGTATATGAAATTCCACATAATTCACATAATGCTAGAAAATATTCAGTGTAACATTTTACAGATAAACTTTTGCATAATTCTCATAATCTCTGTATTTGGGAGGTAAAGACCAAGTCCCATCGTCATCATCTTTGGCTACATCAGTCTGGCCTACATGAATGTACATTTCAAAAAAAAAAAAAAGGACAGAAGATTAAACTGAGGAATACAGTACTTGCCTGGCCTAATTTAACCCCAGACTGAATTATGCACTGGGGACGAGGCACTGAGTCTATTCCTCATTTTGTCTACACAAGTTTGATCACCATTTGCCACCATAATCTCCTGATCTCTCCGAGGTGACTCCAATCTGTCGGGAAGTCCTGCTGGGAAGGTCCAAGTCTACATTACTGGATAGCACGATGCAAAAAAAGTGGACTCCCTTCGGCAGCAGAGTTTCGTCTTCTCTTGGGGATCCCAGAGGCCACTTAGAATACCTGAGAATGTCAAGTAGTCCTTCACCTGAGACTCCTGGGATGCGTCCGTATGCTAATGAGGCATCTCAGTAGCCTTAGACTTCAGCCAATGACCTTTGCCCACCCTGCATATTATTACCCCATTCCCCAAACTATATAACCGTTGGTTCACCACGAATAATGTGCATTCATATAAGCCCACTCTGAATAAAGGTATACTCACAATCTAAGTCTCAGAGAGCTGTTTCATTGAAGATCATCTGAGAAGGTTTTTGCCTAAAAAAGCTGTAATACTAAGATCACTAGAGAAGCCCCACCAAGCGCCTCCAGTCCTACCGGATCCTTCCTGTTCTAGACTCTGCTTCATCCTTCCAGCCCAGTGTGCATCCCTGTTTGGACACCTTGAGAGGGAGAAAACAGAAGACATGGAACCACACTTCGGAACCACACTATGAAATCACACCACTCCTGTGCTCGCCTGTGCTCTTCTTTCTAAGCTATGTGTCTCATTTCACAGTAGTGCCCTCCACTTTACCGAACTACTGCAGACTTCTTGCTTGAATATATCTGGCTCCTTTGAAAGTGCGCCTTATTTCTATTCCAGTGGTCACTAATTGGAATGAACCAATTAAACATTCCTTTCTATTTTGTTATAAAATGGTGTTTCTCACACAGAAAATTCCAATTCCATAATCATATATGGAGGGAAATACATCAATATATTTACTCAGTATGTATGTATGTATGTATGTATGTATGTATGTATGTATCTATCTATCTATCTATCTTCATCATATATATATCATCTACCTATCAACTCTATGATCTATTTATCTATCATCTTTGTAATTAACTATTTATTGAAAAATAACCATTCCTCAAATGGTCATTATTCTAATTCCTTAAAACTGCAAATACATAGGTTATATCCCAAAGATGATAATAGAATGATAGCTTGGGGTGCGAGGATGAAGGATAATGAATATTGGGTGGCACACTGGAAACTCAATCTCAAGTCTGCAGTAAATATTGGCCTTAAAAGAAAATAGCAACTATATAATTTGAAAGCAATGACTACCAGACCTTGGAATTCCATGTGTACTGAGGAAAGCTAGAATAATTGCTCCAGGTAAAGGTTGGAACACCTGAGGCTACCAACAACTACTGAGCAGCTTCAGAAGAGGGGTCATGAGAACAGTGTCTGGAGCTTAAATAAGGAGTGAATCCTGCATCCTAGTAGTAAAAGTGATGCCAGAGTGATGAGCATTACCAAGTAATAGGCTGACATTGAGAGAGACTACAGTCATCACCCATAGGAAAACATTCTTTAGTAAAGGAGCTGGCGGTTCAAATTTAGAGATTTATTACGTTTTTCTTTCTCCTCTAAGCAACAAAGAAGGTATTCAAAATTTCCTCCAGGGGGCCTACACAGTTTATAAATGTTTAACAAAATGCATTCCTAACTACTAACATGACCTTGCGTACCATGGAGAATGCTGCCCACGTCTACATTACTGGGTAATGTTCATCTGGCTGCATTTGAAATTTTCTCGTTGAATATCAGTGAGGCTTTGGGTCCCAGAATGCAGATGCTATGGACATCTGATTTCAGCCCCGATGGCTTCAACTCTCTAATTACGCGTTTTCTTTATGGATTAATTAGCTGGGTAGCTGTGTGATTTATCCTGATTGATTGCCATCACAGCAGAACATTTGCAGATGGAGTAAACGATGTGTGTTTTTAGCAGTAGCTATTCTGGCTTCCTTAATTTACATGGAGTGTCAAGGTCTGACAGTCATCACTTGCGTACGATAAGGCAATGCTCCTCGAAAGTATTGCGACAGTTGGGTTAATTTAGGTGAAAGCATATATAAAGTCAGCTCTCCATACATATGCAGTTTCAATCAGCTACACATAAAATTATTTGAGAAAGAATGTGGTTGTATAAAGCATGTGCACAGCTTTTCTTATCATTATTCCTTAAGTATACAGTATGACAAGAATTTCACATAGTACTTATACTGTATTAGGCATTGTAGTACTATAAGTAACCTTTAAATATATGTGAGAATGTACAGAATTATATGCAAGTCTTATCAATTGTATTTTATATGAGAGGCTTGAGTGTCCTCAGATGTTGGTGTCTGTTGAGTATCATGAAACTTTGGGATGCCAAGGACCCTCCATATTTGCATCACATGGTGATGCTATACAGGGGAAATATTTCTATCTGAAAGCAGCCATTGATCTTTTGCATTGTAAGATATTCTCAACAGCTCTAGCAACACTGCTTGCAAAGCAATGATGTGGAGCAGATCTAGCCTCAAAGCAGGTTTGGCTTAGACCAGAGTTTGTTTTATTATTAAAACTATTATCATTTTCTTTCTTTCTTTCTTTCTTTCTTTCTTTCTTTCTTTCTTTCTTTCTTTCTTTCTTTCTTTCTTCCTTCCTTCCTTCCTTCCTTCCTTCCTTCCTTCCTTCCTTCCTTCCTTCCTTTCTTTCTTTCTTTCTTTCTTTCTTTCTTTCTTTCTTTCTTTGTGTGTGTACCATGGTGTACATCTGAAGCTCAGAAATTAATTCCTGAAATGTGGATTCTGTTATCAAACTCATGTCACCAGGCTAGGCAACAGGCACCTTTACCAGCTGAGCCATTTTACTGACACCATACATTGTTTTATGACTCTTCTTTTCTGTATAGTATCAGGTGGTGTGGTGGTGGTGGTGGTGATGTGTATGTATGTGTGTGTGTGTCTGTGTCTCTGTGTGTGTGTCTGTGTCTCTGTGTGTCTGTCTCGCCCTGTATGTGTGTGTCTGTGCCTGTGTGTCTGTCTCTGCCTGTATGTGTGTGTTTGTGCTCTGTGTGTGTGTGTGTGTGTGTGTGTGTGTGTGTGTGTGTCTGGCAATGTGTGCTGATATTTGAAAGAACCTTGAGCATGCCAGGGACCCACTGCATCACTGATCTACTGTACATGCCCTCCTTTTCCTTCCTTTTCAAAATCTGAGACATGGCCTCAATAAATACCTCAGAGTGTTCTGGAGTTCACTCTATAACCCAGGGTGGTCTTGAACAAATTCAGAATTCCCCACTTTTAGCTAACTGCATCCCCTATACACATCCCCTTAAATAGTTGGAGTTATAGGCTTACGTCAACAAGCCCAGCAGTTATTTTTTACACAAATAAAACATTATTTTGAGAAATAGAATACATTTTACATTAAAGGCATTTTGTTTGTTTGTTTTGCATTTTGAGAGAAGGGCTCAGGTGACTCAGGTTAACTGTGGACTAACTTTGCTGATGAAGCTGGTGTTGAAAGCCCCAAGCCCCAGCTTCCACCTCTCCAGTGTTGGGCTTACCAGCATGCTCTACCATGAATTTGCTTTTCCATTAATGGTCTTGGCAATCCTGGCCCTGAAATTCTGAATATCAACAATGACTGCACTATATCCCTGCTATGTCTAGCATAGGCCGTGAATTCAATTTCTGCTGTCTTTCTCATTAAGTTTACTTGGTTTGCGCCTCATATTTTTCTGCTAGGGCTGTCTCCAAACAAAGAGGATGTGTTAAGTCTCAGAATTGGATTTCCTACATGTCACCAAGTTAAGGCAACTTAGTTAAGAATACAAGCAGCTAAATATGCTATCTACTTACTGCTAAATTTTTTTTTCCCATGAAGTTGCATGTTTGGACTTTCTTACAACATTTATAGGAGGATGTCTTTGGTTCTAACTTATCATATCAAGTAAAATCTTTTAAAAATTAATATGTATACTCCTGAGCTTTCTCCTTGCCTCTCCCTCCACTCTCTTCCTCTCTCCTTCTTTTCATCTCCCTCCCTTTCTTTCTTCTTTTTAGTAGTACTAGGAATTGAGTCCAGGGCCTTGCTCATGTTCAGGAAGCATTCCACCACTGATCTATTTCTGTTTCTTGTTACCTACCTAAATCCCAGGCAAAAGTTGCATCGGTGATCCCATGACCCCACCCTCTGAGCTGCAGGCACTGTAAGTCTGTTTTATCAGGCTCAGCAAGAATTCCTGTCTTGCTGATCATAGCTGCCCTGTTCTTCTTTTGATCAAATTGAAAAAGAGTCATCTTTATGATAATGCAAGCTGCCTACACATTGGACTTTTCTGTTAGACAGGTAGGAATAAAGCTGAGTAACAAATGTATGAGAGTGTTTACTCCTTACTGATCAAAGGCACCTATAGTAGGAAGGTACAGGAAAGTATTGCCAGTGTCTGAGTATATTGATACAATATGGGCTAGCAATATTAGCAACAACATGCATTGATTCTAACTTACTCTTGAATATCCACAGAAAGCAATCCTTCCAGGGGACCAGGGAGCTGGCTTAGCTGGTAGAATGATTGCCTTGTAAGCATGAAGAGCTGAGGATGACATCCAGGACCTGATCAAAAAAAAAAAAATGCCAGCTATAGTATCGGCTTGTGATGCCTGTGCTGGGGAGATGGAAATGGGTGGATTCCTGAGCTTAAGGGCCAGTTATGTTAGCTTTCTCATGGAGTTCCAGGCCAATGATGAGGCTCTGTCTCAGAAAAAGTAAGAGCAAAGAACATGACCTGAAAGGACTGACAGCTAGGACTGTCTTCTGGCCTCACACTTCCACATACATGCCCCCCATTCCCCATCCTCACAACACATTTGTGGGTACGCGGGTGCGGGCGCATGCACACACACACACATACACACACAAACACACACACTTGAAAATGCACCTGTACACAATGCACAGAATACACACACACACACACACATACACACACACACACACACACTCATATAAAACTATTTATAATACTGTTATGCTGCAGATAGGGTCTTAGCATAAATGTCTTCTGAGAGGTTCCACCCAGCAGCCAATAGAAACAAATGCAGAGACACACACCCAAACATTAGATGGATCTTGGAGAGAGTTATGTGAAAGAGTTGGACTGGGGAGGGGAATTGAGTGACCTGAAGAAGATATAGGTACTAACAGGAAGACCAAGAGAGTTAACTAATCTGGACCCTTGGGGGCTCCCAGAGACTGGACCACCAGTCAAAGAGCAAGTATAGGGTTCAACTAGGCTCCCTGCACATATGTCTAGATGTGCAGCTTGGTCTTCATGCAGGTCCCCCAACAGCTGGTGTGAGCGTTGTTCCTGAATCTTTAGCCTGCTGTGATCTAGTCCCTTGTCTGGCCTCAGTGGGTGATGATGGGTCTAGTCCTACAGAGACTTGCTGTGCCAGGGTGGGGTGATATTTATGGGTGCCTCTCCTTTCTCATAGGTGATGGGGAAGGGGGAATGGAAAGGAGAGCTGTGTGGGGTGGGGCTAAAGAGGGGGTGATGTTGAGTTGTAAAATGAATACTAAATAAATAGAAAAATCGTGTCAAAATCTATGTGTTTACCAATCCATCCTTAGCCCAGTTGAATAGGATTCCAAAGAGTATCAACCCCTGAGGTCCTGAGGTTTCCAACCTGGCAAGTATCTGATTTTGATAAATGCTATGCAGGCTGCAAGATGAATGACATTCAATTTTAGCCTCCATCTCATACTTCACTTCCATCAGGCCTAGTAATCTAATGGAGTACCACTGTACATGGGAGGAAGTGGACAAAATGAGGAACCCTTCTGCAGGAACTGAACATCACTGCAGGGAAAACTGCCACTGGATATTTGGAGCTGAACGGCCTTGCGAATCAACTTCTTCATACACAGGAAGACAGCTCACAGTCATTACTAAGATAAAAAACAGTGATGTTGTTTCCAGCTTCTGTAACATGATTGCATAATTCACCACTCAATTTCACTTAGAATGAAACCTTCTGCTCTGGGCTGGGAGAAGGGAGAACTTATCAGATGTGAGGCTCCATTTTCCGAGACGAATGATAGTCTCAAGCTTAATCGACCTTCTGAAAATATAATGTACATTCATAGAATCTCCTCAAAAAAAAAGAAAAATTCTGATGATTTTATCTTGGTGGGCCTTGTAGCACTTTCAATTTTACAGGACAGAATCCATTCACTATGTGTCTCAAGGGCCATTAAATTCCCCAGGATTTGAGATAATGAAGATAAACAATTTAACCTCTGCTAGACTTGGGACCCTGGTTACCATATTGTCTCATTAGGAAGATGCACCCTTGGGAAAAGGCATGATTAAGCACGAGAGCAGCAGGTCTCTAAGTGGCAATCCAGTGTGCTGCTTTTATACTCTAGTTTTGCTTGGCATTGCATTCTGTCCATGGTTTTTTTTTTTTTTTTTTTTTTTTTTTGCTGTTGTGAAAGACTTTTTATTCCCAAACACAAAGCCTGGGCGTTGGGAGTCAAAGTCATCTATATATTAAGAAAATAGGCTGCAATGCATTTTGTAAATAGTAATGAATTTTTTAGGGATGAGTGTTGCGTATTCTCAAACCATGAAAATATTTCTAAAAAGATTATTCACAATTACTCAGAGTCACGGTTTTAAAATCATGTCACACTTGTATGATTGTCATTCTCTATGAGTAAAACAAAAGCAACTGTTAGATTTTTATGCTGCCTTTTGTTTTTGATAATATTTGTTTCCTTATGAGAATAAGATAAAATGATTGAACTGACAGTGACTTTGACTCCTTCTTCTGAATGGACCTCAGGAGGAAATCAGCCAGTGAGAGATATTACTTCTCATCTCCATCTTTTGGGGTTTTCTGTAAAACCCAGTTGCAAATGAGTGCTTACTAGAGAAATATGAGTTTGTGTGTACATTGGATATAGAGCTTTTTGGGGGACTCAGGAGTCAAATCTAAGTCTGAAATATTTGAAGCTGGTCAATCCTTGAAAAGAAATCCAAACCTTCTATTGAGAAACAAAAGAGGTCCTTCCTCACTTCCCAAAGAGTCCAACCACAAGGCAATTTCTTTTATAAAGAGTCCACCACACATAAGCATTTTCTTGATCAAACCACATGAAGGATGACTGAGGTTTAGAATTAAGGATTTTATCCTGACTCTAAATCTCCAGTTTCTTACAATTCATAGAGAATTTTCCCACTTCATTACTTTGGAACATTTAGATATCTCCAGAAGTACAGCCTCTGCATACTAGCTCAGTGTTAGGGCACAAATATAGCCGGAAGTAGGTCCTTGGCTCAATATTGGACATGAATAAATAAACTAAATAATTGGGAAAAGCAGACAATAATTAACGTAATATAATCTGAATATATTTAGAACTGAAAACCCTAGTTCTTCACACACTCAAAATGTAAGAGATGTCATTGAGAAAAGAAGACATTTATAACATTAAACTAAAACATGGTGGCTGGAGAGATGGTTCATAAGTTAAGAACACAGGCTACTCTTCCAGAGAACCTAATTTCAGTTCCCAGCATCATCCATGGGACAGCTGGCAACCATCTGTAGTAATTCCAGTTCCAGAGACACAACAACTACTTCTGTCCTCCTAGACAATGGAGACATGTGCAGCTTAGACACCCATGTAGGCCAAATACCTATAAAAATAAATCTTTTTTTTGGTGTAATTATATTTTAATTAATTTTTTATTAGATATTTTCTTTGTTTACATTTCAAATGCTATCCCGAAAGTTCCCTATACCCTGCTCCCACCCTGCTCCCCTACCCAATGACTCCCACTTCTTGGCCCTGGCGTTCCCCTGTACTGAGGCATATAAAGTTTGCAAGACCTAGGGGCCTCTCTTCCCAATGATGGCCGACTAGGCCTACTTCTGCTACATATGCAGCTAGAGACAAGAGCTCTGGGGGTACTGGTTAGTTCATATTGTTGTTCCTCCTATAGGGTTGCAGATCCATTCAGCTCCTTGGGTACTTTCTCTAGCTCCTCCATTGGGGGCAAAATTAAAAAAATAAAATAAAACAAAGCAGAGTGCTGTTTGTAAACTTTGTTTATTGGCGGTTTCATGCATGTGCATACAGAGGAAATTTCTTGACTTTCACTGCCTATTACAGTCTTATCCTTTCTCTCTCTCCCAGGGAAACTCTTCTCAACAATTTCCCTTCCTCCTGCCATGTCCATTTTGCACATATGTGCCCACTGAGTTTAATTAGAGTTGCCTGGAAGAGCATAGGTAGGGGTTGTTTACTGGAGCATGGGGCGACATATCAGTGGCTACAACGGCTTGTCTTTATGTAAGGGCACATTATGACTTTGATGATTCCCAAGTCTTTTTGCCTTTATGGCCCACTTTCTCCAAACTCTGTCTCTCTCTATTTCTCTCTGTCTTTCTGTCTCTCTTTCTTTCTGTCTTTCTGTCCATGTCTCTCTCTGTGCCTATGTGAATCTGTCTATCTCTGAGAACAGAATTATAAATTACATAAACAACTATTTTTTAATGTGAGATTTAAAAAAATCTTATGTATAGGATTGTTTTACACTCATGAATATATTTGTACTATTTGCATGCCTATGGCCTATGGAGGCCAAAATAAGCTATTAAATCTCTTGGTATGTGAAATCATGAGGGGTCATGAACTGCCATGAGATGCTGGGAACCCTAACTGAACCTGAGTCCCCTGCAATAGCAACAAATGCTGTTTACCACCAAGCCCTCTCTCCAGCCCATGACATGAGATCATTTATTCAGCATTTATTAGCAGCAATTTGGGTTAACTTTATTCAGTCTGGACTCCCCCAAAACAATCATCTCAAAGTCTGTGTATTACTTGTATCAACCCACCCATCTGCTTGACTGATATGAACCATCATAATTAAATAATATTGGTATCATGTACTGTTTGCTTTCACCTGAAAATGAATTTTTCTTCTAATTAAGATAGAATAGCAGTTTCTTTTTTTAAATATTTTTATTAGGTATTTTCCTCATTTACATTTCCAGTGCTATCCCAAAACTCCCCCATACCCTCCCACGCACTCCCCTACCCACCCACTCCCACTTTTTGGCCCTGGTGTTAGCCTGTATTGGGGCATATAAAGTTTGCAAGTTCAATGGGCCTCTCTTTCCAGTGGTGGCCGACTAGGCCATCTTTTTTTTTTTCCATTTTTTTATTAGGTATTTAGCTCATTTACATTTCCAATGCTATACCACAAGTCCCCCATACCCACCCCCCACTCCCCTACCCACCCACTCCCCCTTTTTGGCCCTGGCGTTCCCCTGTACTGGGGCATATAAAGTTTGCAAGTCCAATGGGCCTCTCTTTCAAGTGATGGCCTATTAGGCGATCTTTTGATACATATGCAGTTAGAGAAAGAGCTCCGGGGTACTGGTTAGTTCATATTGTTGTTCCACCGATAGGGTTGCAGTTCCTTTTAGTTCCTTGGGTGCTTTTTCTAGCTCCTCCATTGGGGGCCCTGTGATCCATTCAATAGCTGACTGTGAGCATCCACTTCTGTGTTTGCTAGGCCCCGGCATAGTCTCACAAGAGACAGCTATATCTGGGTCCTTTCAGCAAAATCTTGCTAGTGTATACAATGGTGTCAGCGTTTGGAAGCTGATCATGGGATGGATCTCTGGATATGGCAATCACAAGATGGTCCATCCTTTTGTCACAGCTCCAAGGTGACAGCACATGCTGGCGAGAATGTGGAGAAAAAGGAACGCTCCTCCATTGTTGATGGGATTGCAAGCTTGTAGAACCACTCTGGAAATCAGTCTGGTGGTTCCTCAGAAAATTGGACATACTACTACCGGAGGATCCCGCACTACCTCTCCTGGGCATACATCCAGAAGATGTCCCAACCGGTAAGAAGGACACATGCTCCACTATGTTCATAGCAGCCTTATTTATAATAGCCAGAAGCTGGAAAGAACCCAGATGCCCCTCAACAGAGGAATGGATACAGAAAATGTGGTACATTTACACAATGGAGTACTACTCAGCTATTAAAAAGAATGAATTTATGAAATTCCTAGGCAAATGGATGGACCTGGAGGGCATCATCCTGAGTGAGGTAACCCAATCACAAAGGAACTCACACAATATGTACTCACTGATAAGTGGATATTAGCCCAGAAACTTAGGATACCCAAGATAGAAGATACAATTTGCTAAACAAATTAAACTCAAGAGAACAAAGACCAAAGTGTGGACACTTTTCCCCTACTTAGAATTGGGAACAAAATACCCATGGAAGGAGTCACAGAGACAAAATTTAGGCCATCTTTTGATCCATATGCAGCTAGAGTCAAGAGCTCCGGGGTACTGGTTAGTTCATAATGTTGTTCCACCTATAGGGTTGCAGATCCCTTTAGCTCCTTGGGTACTTTCTCTAGCTCCTCCATTGGGGGCCCTGTGATCCATCCAATAGCTGACTGTGAGCATCCACTTCTGTGTTTGCTAGGCCCCAGCATAGTCTCACAAGAGACAGCTATATCTGGGTCCTTTCAGCAAAATCTTGCTAGTGTATGCAATGGTGTCAGCGTTTGGAAGCTGATTATGGGGTGGATCCCCATAATGGATATGGCAGTCTCTAGATGGTCCATCCTTTTGTCACAGCTCCAAACTTTGTCTCTGTAACGCCTTCCATGGGTGTTTTGTTCCCAATTCTAAGAAGGGGCACAGTGTCCACACTTTGGTCTTCATTCTTCTTGAGTTTCATGCGTTTAGCAAATTGTATCTTATATCTTGGGTATCCTAAGTTTTTGGGCTAACATCCACTTATCAGTGAGTACATATTGTGTGAGTTCCTTTGTGATTTGGTTACCTCACTCAGGATGATGCCCTCCAGGTCCATCCATTTGCCTAGGAATTTCAAAATTTCATTCTTTTTAATAGCTGAGTAGTACTCCATTGTGTAAATATACCACATTTTCTGTATCTATTCCTCTGTTGAGGGGCATCTGGGTTCTTTCCAGCTTCTGGCTATTATAAATAAGGATAAATAAGGCTGCTATGGACATAGTGGAGCATGTGTCCTTCTTACCGGTTGGGACATCTTCTGGATATATGCCCAGGAGAGGTAGTGCGGGATCCTCCGGTAGTAGTATGTCCAATTTTCTGAGGAACCGCCAGACTGATTTCCAGAGTGGTTGTACAAGCTTGCAATCCCACCAACAATGGAGGAGTGTTCCTCTTTCTCCACATCCTCGCCAGCATCTGCTGTCACCTGAATTTTTGATCTTAGCCAGAATAGCAGTTTCTTAAACCCCTTAGAGTAATGAGGCCCTGGGCATACAATCTTCAAGGCCATCATAGAGAAGTCCTCTGTGCTCTCATCTGCCTGTGTCTGGATACTGCATATCTGTGTGTATTAATCTGTTTTTTTTCCTAGAGAATCAGAGTGATAGAATGAGTAAATATTATGCAATGATTGTTTCTCATGTTTTTAATTAGAGAAATAAAGAGGGTAAGGCAGAAACCTTCCCATGAGTCCAAGATTAGCCTGGACTACAAACTAAGTAAGGTTTTGTCTTTGAAAAAAATAATAAAAGAAAGCAGAGAGATAGAAAAAGGAAGCAGAGGCAGGAGGATCGGTAGCTCGGGGTCATATACAACTACAAAATAATTTGGAGGCCAGTAGGACTATATGAGATAAAAGAAGAAAGATAAAAAGAAAGGGAAATAAAAGTAGCTCACAGACAACATTGTTGAATGGTGCTAACATGGAGAAAAAATGGGTCAAGATGAAGAAGTAGGAGGAAAAAAGTTTCATGTGGTTGGAGATGAATATAAGGAGAAGGTCCAGAAGCAAAAGGATATGAAGGACAAAGAACCTTCCAGATCCTGTAGCCACCTGGACTATAAACTAGGCTTTTGTGTGCTCTACAGCCACTGTCCATTAAATCACTCCTGTATCTCTCTAGTACAGAGCTTCCCTAATCTGGAAGGCTGGTCTACTGAATTTTGCTGCTCTGTCATTTTACAAATTTCTGAGTTGGCCTCTGTGATAAAACCTAGATCATATTCTCACCACTGCTATAGTCCTTAGGGAGAGCAAAGTAAAATGTAAGAGAGACAGCTGCATTTCAAGATGATTTTGGATGCATCTGGATCATTGACCTAAACTTGTCACAAAATGCCACGTCAAATAGCGAAGGAGGCTGGAGCATGTCATCTTCAGTAGAGGGCATACTCAATTAGAACTGAGAGCACGTCGGGTGGTGGTGGCTGTCCTGGAACTCACTTTGTAGACCAGGCTGGCCTCAAACTCAGAAATCCGTCTGTCTCTGCCTCCCAAGTGCTGGGATTAAAGGCATGCACCACCACTCTCCAACTATTTTATTTTTAGTTATGTGTGGAAATGTGTATATGTGAGAGTGTGTGCATATGATGCTATACTCAAAAAGGCCAGTAGATGGCAGCATATCTGCTGGATATAAATGGTAAATGTAATGGCAGAGGCAGGCGGATTTCTGAGTTCAAGGCCAGCCTAGTCTACAAAGTGAGTTCCAGGACAGCCAGGGCTATACAGAGAAACCCTGTCTCAAAAGAAAAAAAAAAAAAGAACGAACTGAGAGCACTTTGCTTCTACAAAAGGAAAGGGGGAAATATGTACTACCTGCTCAAGAAACTGTTGAAGAAACCTTTACGTTGCCCTGTAACTGAAGAGTGGAAAATGCTGCCGGGGGTCAGGAAGGAAATGTCTTCAGTGTGCAATGATAGAGAAGAGTTGAATCATTTCTGCCGAAACACCAGTTCTCACTAGGCAAGCATCCCAAATTCCTTGATTTCAGAATTCAGGACAATTTTACTCAAAAAAGACCTGGCAGAAATATCTTCATCAGCACCCACCCACTCCCTCTTTTGGCAAAATAAGCACACTATAAACCTTTTATAATTTGCTTTAGTTCTGTTTGCTTGTTCCCCTGTATCCTTTGCTGGAAAGGACATGAGGATAGGTATAAGATTATAGGCCACTTATATATACTATCATATCATCTGCAAAAAGTGATATTTTGACTTCATCTTTTCCAATTTGTATCCCTTTGATCTCCTTTTGTTGTCGAATTGCTCTGGCTAGGACTTCAAGTACTATGTTGAATAGGTATGGAGAAAGTGGACAGCCTTGTCTAGTCCCTGATTTTAGAGGGATTGCTTCAAGCTTCTCACCATTTACTTTGATGTTGGCTACTGGTTTGCTGTAGATTGCTTTTATCATGTTTAGGTATGGGCCTTGAATTCCTGATCTTTCCAAGACTTTTATCATGAATGGGTGTTGGATTTTGTCAAATGCTTTTTCTGCATCTAACGAGATGACCATGTGGTTTTTGTCTTTGAGTTTGTTTATATACTGGATTACGTTGATGGATTTCCGTATATTGAACCATCCCTGCATCCCTGGGATGAAACCTACTTGGTCAGGATGGATGATTGTTTTGATGTGTTCTTGGATTCGGTTAGCAAGAACTTTATTGAGGATTTTTGCATCAATATTCATAAGGGATATTGGTCTGAAGTTTTCTATCTTTGTTGGGTCTTTTTGTGGTTTAGGTATCAGAGTAATTGTGGCTTCATAGAATGAGTTGGGTAGAGTACCTTCTGTTTCTATTTTGTGGAATAGTTTGTGAAGAACTGGGATTAGATCTTCTTTGAAGGTCTGATAGAACTCTGCACTAAACCCATCTGGTCCTGGGCTTTTTTTGGTTGGGAGACTATTAATGACTGCTTCTATTTCTTTGGGGGATATAGGGCTGTTTAGATCATTAACCTGATCTTGGTTCAACTTTGGTACCTGGTATCTGCCTAGGAACTTCTCCATTTCATCCAGGTTCTCCAGTTTTGTTGAGTATAGCCTTTGGTAGAAGGATCTGATGGTGTTTTGGATGTCTTCAGGATCTGTTGTTATGTCTCCTTTTTCATTTCTGATTTTGTTAATTAGAATGCTTTACCTGTGTCCTCTAGTGAGTCGGCCATCACTGGAAAGAGAGGCCCATTGGACTTGCAAACTTTTTATGCCCCAATATAGGGGAATGCCAGGGCCAAAAGAATGGGAATGGGTGGGTAGGGAAGTAGGGGGCGCATTGGGGGACTTTTGGGATAGCATTGGAAATGTAATTGAGGAAAATATGTAATAAAAAATATTAAAAATTTTAAAAAAAGATTATAGGCCATTGACATCACATAATGGTCAAATTGAGAAAGTACAACTAATTTAAAAACTGGAAGAGCCCACTATATCCTACAACAAACTTTATTACCCCATCTCTAATAGTCACAAATGCATGACTCAGCATAAACAGAGTGAATTAAATGTGATTTATATGTGTAGCCTAAATAATCATTAAGTTTGAAACTTAAAATTGTAACTGAGAAATTTTATCTAGATGTTACTATATTGGACATTAGCTATATGTCAGAAAATACGTTGTTTTATAGGTGTTCTATTTAATAACCTAATTCATAAAACCTTTCCAATCTAAATACAGATTTTGGAGGGTGGAGAATTATCTGCACTCTTGAAGCACTCTATTCATGTATGCATGGCCCTGCATTCAATCCCCAGGAGAGCATAAACCAAATGCAGCGGTTCATATCTTTAATTCCAGCACTACAGAAGCAGAGGCAGGAGGATAGGAAGTTCAGGGTCATCTATAGCTACATAATAAGTTGAGGGCCAGTAGGATAGCGTGAGACCCTGTCTAAAATCAACTAGATAGGTGAATGGATGGGTAGATACATGATAGATAGATAGATAGATAGATAATATAAAGATGGTGGATAGAAGATAAATTAATGATGGATGGATAGAAACATAGATAGATAGATAGATAGATAGATAGATAGATAGATAGATAGATAGATAGATAGATAGATAGATATTGACATGCTATTCTGCATTATTTTACTCTGGTGAGATAAAAGTCTGTTTGGATGTGCTTACTGAATCTGACATATGTTTCTTTAGCTTCAACTTCCTTTTGCATTTTTGGGAATGACAAAGTACCCAGAGTGACTCCATTTTGTCCTAGATTTAGCTCATCCAACTGTCCTTTGTAAAGTTGTTTGATTCACAACAAGAAAAATTATTTTAATTAACTGAATCTTAATCTCCATGTCTTTAGTGTGATGTAATTTTTGTC
Source organism: Mus caroli (assembly GCF_978045245.1). Classification (NCBI taxonomy): domain Eukaryota; kingdom Metazoa; phylum Chordata; class Mammalia; order Rodentia; family Muridae; genus Mus; species Mus caroli. The sequence continues at coordinate 45,358,784 of NW_028227262.1, forward strand.
TGTATACACCCTACACTGCCTTACATTGGGTCCAAGAGTTCTTTGTTACAGGACCATGGTCTCCAACTTAAAAAAAAGAACTCTTATTTGCCTTAATAGTCATGATGTTCCATTATTTACTCTTGTGGATATTTCAATGAGAAAGAATTTCCTCTGAACTGTTCTGAAGAAAACTTCCTACATATAGATTTTTAAAGTATTTCTAGATGAGATTGTTTAAAGCCAGTAATCTATTCTATATTCATTCATATTAACTCTTTTGTAAGCAGCAACCCACTAGGAATGTTATTTATGTTTTCTCTCCGAAGACTATTTCTGTTGTTGCTGGTATTGAGACAAAGTCACATACGGCCAAGCTCGTCTAGAACACACTATATAGTTGGGGACTGATTTGAAGTTCTGATCCTCCTGATTACTAGGATATACTACCCTTTGCTACAGTAACTTTTAGAATTGTATGAAATGTTATAGATAATATATTGTTTTAAATTTATTTTTATTTCATGTATATGGTTGTTTTTTTTTTCCTGCTTATGTATATGCAAACAATATACATACTGAGACTGTAAAGGTTAGAAGAAAGGATTGGATCTCCAGGATTTAGAGTTACAGATGGTTGTTAGGCACCATGGGTATTCTATGAATCAATCCTGAATCCTCTAGAAGAGTAATCAGTTTTCTTACCTTCCGAGCCATCTATAAAACACATTCATGTGTTTTTATGAAAGTTACTTGTTAAAGTCTATATTTTTTCCTGTTCATATAACTTTGCTACTTGTCTATCTTTTCTTTGACAGCCTACAAGTTTAAGCTATGCTTTGTGCTTTCTTGTTTCCTGTATTAGAAATCTGATGCTTAACAGAGGAATAGGTACAGAAAATGTGGTACATTTACACAATGGAGTTCTACTCCTCTATTAAAAACAATGAATTCATGAAATTCTTAGACAAATGGATGGAACTAGAAAATATCATCCAGAGTGAAGCAAGCTTGTTACAAAAGAATACACATGGTATGCATTCACTGATAGGTAGATATTAGCGCAGAAGCTCAGAATACCCAAGATACAATTCACAGACCACATGAATTTCAAGAAGAAGGAAGAAAAAAGATGGATACTTTGGTCCTTCTTGGAAGGAGGAACAAAATACCCATGGGAGGAGATACAGAGACAAAGTGTGAAGCAGAGACTGAAGGAAAGGCCATTCAGAGACTGCCCTACCTGGGGATCCATCTCATATATAGTCACCAAACCCAGACACTATTGTGGATGTCAGCAAGTGCTTGCTGACAGGAGCCTGATATAGCTGTCTCCTGAGAGTCTCTGCCAGTGCCTGGCAAATGCTGTGGTGGATGCCCTCAGTCAACCATTGGACTGAGCACAGGGTCCCCAGTGGAGGAGCTACAGAAAGGACCAAAGAAGCTAAAGGAGTTTGCAGCTTCATAGTAGGAACAACAATATGGACCAATCAGTACCCCCAGAGCTCCCAGGGATTAAACCACCAAACAAAGCATACCTATGGAGGGACCCATTGCTTCAGATGCATATGTAGCAGAGGATGGCCATATCAGACATCAATGGGAGGAGAGGCCCTTGGTCTTGTGAAGGCTCAATGCATCGGTGTAGGGGAATGCCAGGATAGGGAAGTGGGAGTGGGTTGGTTGGTGAGCACGGGGAGGAAGGATGGGTTAGTGTGGTTTCAGAGGGGAAACCAGGAAAGGAGATAACATTTGAAATGTAAATAAAGAAAATATCTAATAAAAAATAAAATGAGGTGTTTATAAATGTATTAATCTTTAAAAGAATAAAAGACTATTCCCCAAAAAGAAAGAAATCTGACCCTTCATAAAGCAGAAGAATGAACCTTGTACTCTTGTCTTAAACGTGGAGAAAAATGTTCTTTGTGCTCTACAATTATGTATAAGCATGCCAACTTTTCTCTATTGTCTTAGGGTAAGGTCAGATCATATTATGTAGCTCTGGCACACCAGGTCACTTCCTATTTAGTCCATGCCTACCTCAATCTATGTCAGTACTCCTAACTCAGTGTGTCCTGAATGCTAAAAATTATAGGTACCTACCACTAAGCCCAGTGGACATGCTGGGTTTTGTTTGTTTGTTTGTTTTGTTTTGTTTTGTTTTTACAATAAAGGGAAAACCAAAGAAACAGAGGTTATACCCTGTTTAAAAGTCTGCCATGACAGTTACATGCATATTCATGCTTATTCTGAGAATATCATCAGTGGAAATTTTAGTGTTATTAGTCAATGTTCAATGTATTTTCAATAGCCAACATGAGGTGCAGCAACTGAAAGGAGTGGCTTCACTCTTTTCCCTTGATTTATAGCTTATTGATTTATAGTTAGTAACCAGAATCTTTTAATAAGATTTTTTTTTCTATCTAGATAAATAGATAACCTTTCTAATTTGAATAATACAGGTAATCAGTTCTATCTATCTCAATTTATGTTTGGTTCTACATGAACAAATCTTATGAGGGAGAAAATAATGTTAGGACCCAGAACAATCTTAAAATCAAATTTTGTTTGTGTATTACAAGTTGGCCTCAAACTTTCTCTTAGTGGAAAATGAAGTTGGACTCTCTGACTTCTTGCCTTTATTGCTCCAGTGCTGAGACTACAGGCACGCACTGACACATCCAGTTTACATGATGTTACAGATTTAATTGTAGGCTTCACAGCTGCTAGGAATTGCAAACTGAGCTACATCCCCAGCCCCAGACAAAACCAACGAGAAGTGCAATCAAAAAGCTGAGGAACTCACACAATATGTATTCACTGATAAGTGGATATTAGCCCAAAACTTAGGATACCCAAGATATAAGATACAATTTGCTAAATGCATGAAACTCAAGAAGAATGAAGACCAAAATGTGGACACTGTGCCCCTTCTTAGAATTGGGAACAAAACACCCATGGAAGGAGTTACAGAGACAAAGTTTTGAGCTGTGATGAAAGGATGGACCATCTAGAGACTGTCGTATCCAGGGATCCATCCCATAATCAGCCTATAAACGCGGACACCATTGCATACACTAGCAAGATTTTGCTGAAAGGACCCAAAGATAGCTGTCTCTTGTGAGACTATGCAGGGGCCTAGCAAGGAGTGGATGCTCACAGTCAGCTATTGGATGTATCACAGGGCTCCCAATGGAGAAGCTAGAGAAAGTACCCAAGGAGCTAAAGGGATCTGCAACCCTATAGTTGGAACAACATGATGAACTAACCAGTACCCCGGAGCTCTCGTCTCTAGCTGCATATGTATCGAAAGATGGCCTAGTCAGCCATCACTGGAAAGAGAGGCCCATTGGACTTGCAAACTTTATATGCCCCAATATAGGGGAATGCCAGGGCCAAAAGAATGGGAATGGGTGGGTAGGGAAGTGGGGGGTGCTATGGGGGACTTTTGGGATAGCATTGGAAATGTAATTGAGGAAAATATGTAATAAAAAATATTAAAAATTTAAAAAAAAAGCTTTGAGCAAGGCAGAAGAATGGGGAGAAGGCAGGCTTTAAGTTTTACAAACAAGGAAGATACATAGAGAACTGCTAACTTTGCCAAGGATTTCTCTTGGGAGATTTTACAATTCTTAAATTTATTACAACAAGGAACTGGAAACTGTGCAGAGAATGACTGAAAGATAATTTAAAGTGTCCTTGAGAAGAGGAAAAGGGTAAAGTGAAAATGAAAAGGAACTGGGAAACAGGAAAGAGGAATTTTCTTGTAACTGTCTCATGCTTTCAGATGGAAATCCAGAGAACTTACAAAATCTGCATTTCACCTCTCATCTCACAAACACTGAGAGAGGGGCTTCTATGGTCCTGTTGTCTGCCAGAATGTCTAAAGATTACAATTGAATCTCTCTGGCAGTAAATCAAATCACGAGCCATATACTGTTCCAGAATAGCCAACCCCCATACCAGGCATTAAAAGTCAAACTATATCTGTTTTGCATAGTGGAATTAAAATTATGGATTTTATCTTTTATGGATTTGTTCTTGAGACAGGTCTCATGGAGCTGAGTTGGGCATCAAACTTGAATACCTTGAATACCTGATTATCCTCCATCCACTTGCTAAGCAGTAAGGTACGCTCTAGGACATGCATCCCTAAAGGCTAGAGGTCACTCTATTATACACGGGAACATATATCGCCAGATTATTTTGACAAAGTGTTGGATTATATTTTAACAAGTAAAACCAAGACGATGGAATAAAAAATAAACAATTAGGTTTTTTTTTCCTTTTAATTTTCAGTGTACAAGTTAAACGGAAAACAAGTTCAGTAAAGTGAGGGGATAGTTGATTGAATATATTCTCAGTTGAAGTGCTGGGGAGCAAATGATAAGCAAAGGAACCTCAAAACACGAAAGGACACTTTAGGATTTAGAGGTATTGAGAAGCAATATGATAATAAAACAAAGATTATCTTTGCATATGCAAGTGAGCAGGACCTTGTCATATCTACAGACAAAAAGGGATCTATAAATTACAGCAAAAAAGAAAAAGGTATAAGAAAAAGGAATCACACACAGATGAAGGGATAAGGAAATTAAATCACAAAATAAGGTAGAGTTCTTTAAAAATAAATAAATAAAACAGTAAACACATTGAGTCATGGTAACTCAAAATGTAATCTTAGCCCTCAGGAGACTGAGACAAGAACATTGCAAGTTCAAAGTCAGTTTGGGACTACATAGTAAAATCTGTCTCAAAAAGCCAAAAGGAAAGATTTCAGAATAGCAACTACAAGGTGCTAATTTCCCAAGAGAGATAAAAAGAAAGGCATAAAAGGAGACAGTAAAGAATAATATCACTCAAGTGGTGGGAAAAAATAACTGTCTGGTAACCCACAATTATGTCTATAGAAGAAATACCAGAGTAACATGAAAGGCTAACTCCAGAATAATTTATTCTCACAAGACTCCTAAGATAAGAAATAAGAAAAGCAATTCTTTAGGCAGGAAGCAAATGATCTCCCAGAACCATAGGGAATCCAGAAGCTAGGAAGAGTGGAGCTTGGAGTAAACATGTGATCTCGTCCAAAACTGCATTGTCTTTTTAAAAAAGCAATGGCTTTATATGTAACAATACTAAATATGGACATAAGTCCTTGCTGATGAAATTACCATAACACACAAAGAAAATCATTCATGTGTTTTATGTTTCTGACATGGTCTAGAAAATGATAAAATTACTTATTTTTTCATCAGACCTTAAGTATTCAAACATAACTCTCCAAGACAACTTCCTGAGCAAACAATGCTATGTCTAGTTAGCAACTTTAAGGGGAGACTAATTGAAAGATACAACTATGGAGTAAAAAATGAAGCAATTGGAAGCGAAGGGACAACAGAAGTATAGGGCAAAGATGAATAAGTACCTTCCCATCACTTCATTAATTAAATGGTGGTCATGGTAGTCTGAGACACGGTTCAGTGGTTACTGAGTATCAACATGCTGCTCTTGCAAAGAGCCCAGGATGGTTGGCCAGCATGCATGTTGAATGAATCACAACCACATGTAATTCCAGAATGTCTGATACTTTCTTCTGGCTTTCTTGAGAACCCACACATATGTGCACATACGTACATGTATATATGATCAAAAGAAGTCTTAAGTCTCAGCTAATTAAAAATTCTGGCGAAATGACAAAGACTGTCAATTTTGATAGTAAATAAAGCAAATTATATACTACCTAAATAAAGACAAATGTCCTTCAAGTACCATAATAATTAAATGTTATCTTTTGATATTTCAGAGGAGAAAACTAAGTTTCATAGATCCAGAAGCTCTGAAATTATTGAAGAGAGATCAAGCAACTGAGAACACAGACAACCCCCCCACCCCGATAGAAGCAACCATGCTTTCTCTACCTTTGAAGCTATCATAAGCCATAATTTAATTCAAGAAAAAGAAAGTTATGTGGAGTAAGATTCTTCTAAAAATTAGTCAAGAATATTACTATATATTGTTATTGTGGGTAGCTGACAACATGCAGTACTTTTTTTGTTTATTCATTGTAAGGCAAACATATATGTTTACTTTATAATATATGTGAACTGGCATATTTTCTAAAGTCACACAACCAAATGACATTTTAAAATACTTTAAAGGAATTTATATCATTGATGCTATTTATTATTTTATGCACAGTCTATGAAAATTGCTTTTTAAATTACAGCCAAATCTGGGTCATTTTTATCTCATATAAATTCTAGAAAGGAACAAACACACACTTACACATACACACACATACATGTACACATACATACAAACACACACACTACTCACAAACATACACACATATACACACATACACACGCACATAAACGCACACACACACACACTACACACATATGCACACACACATACACTCACACACACATACACACATACACACACTACACACACATATACACACTACACACACATACACACACTACACACACACACTTATACACACTCACACATACACACACATACATGTACACATACACACACATACACATACAAACACATACACACATATACACACGTACACACACACACACACACACACACACACACACACACACATACCCCATATGTACTGTGTTTCACTGTGCCTGCTACAGTTTGGTAAAGTGAGATGTTTATTCTTTTGCTGCATAAATGTAAGCCATAAAAAATCCTAAATGCTGACAGTTTTATTCCACCTGAAATTTACATTAGATAGTCACTGGGCTATGAAAGGTACAATGTCTATGAGAGAACTCATCAAAAACACAGATATAAAACATATACCTGCCTTTTTGTCTCAGAAGGCTCCATGGCTTTTATCTCAGCCCATAAATAAAGGAGGCATCAGCACACTTATCTGCACACAATAACAAATCCTATCCTCCTGGCAACTGTAAAAACACTGGAGCCTGTTATTGACCTTGGATAAAATACAGAAATGGAACAAAAAGACAGCGAAACCTTTGGTCTGTCTGTATTCACATTGAAAGCACTACGACACACAGTGAAAACCATTAAAATAAAGTCAACGGCATGAAAAGAAGAAATATGTATTATTGAATAAAACAAAAGGGAAGTATTAAATAAGAAGATGAATGTATTGTCTCATTCAACACTCTGATGTTCTTTGCCTAAGTCGTTTTGGATTTTTGTTTTAAGGAAAGGCTAAAAATTTAAGAGCTCAGTGCTATAGTTAACGCTGTTGTTTCTCACATTCTTTTATGCTGCCTACAGATTCTGCTAATGGGTAGTTTCTATGGATACATTTTCAAAATATATAACACTGTTTTTATATTGTTGGAACTCTGGTATTATGACTGAACTGCAGCAAGAGATTAGCATGTGTTTACTGAACAACTTTTGGAGATGCTTGCCTTATCTCCACTCTAAACTCTGACAACTTCCCTGGAGTTGGCACAAGAACAAATGTAGTGCCCAAATCCAGATATACACATGTATGCATTGTGGGTCTACAACAGGACTAAAGTTTAAGCCTCTAAGAAGGCTTCTCAGTGAGCTAAGCACGGTGATTGCTAAAAGAATTCACAGAAGGTGGCAGTGGCAATGGGGAGGGATGGAGATAAGTACCATGGACACCAGTGAAAGGCAGATCCTTAACAAAAGCAGGGTTTGGGAAGGACCTTCAAGCTTAGGTTAGAAAGATGCCAAAGTAAGCAAAGAATATTTCATCGTGGGTGAGATGCAGGCACAATGTCTTATTGAAGAGATGAATATGGACATAGAACATCCTCCAAAAATGAGATGGGAGAGAGTCATGGATGGAAGTTTGAATAAGGACCATAGGGGACGGTTATGAAAAGTCTCTAAATATATGATAAATCAACTAAATTTCATTTAGAAGTCGTCTATTAAATAAAACATCACTAAAACTGGATCAGTGAGATGCTTCAGCAGGTTAAAACAGATACCAACAAGATGGTGATCTGAATTTGATGACTGGAACCAACTCCTAAAGGTTTGTTGTTAACTTCTTTGTGGGCATGCTCACATGTACATTTAAGTGCACATGTAAAGGCATCCACCTGGAGGTTAAAGGAACATATACACGAGTTGATGTTTCACAATATGGCCTATGGGACCAAAATTGGGTTCTTGGCAGCAAGTACCTTTACACACACACACAAATATGCATATATATATATATGTATGTATGTATATATATATATATACATACACACACACAGAGGTATCCCTTTACTTTAAGGAATAAAGATTTAAAAATACTTAATTAATGTCACTAACAGATCCAAACTGAATTACATAAAGCATATTTGTAGTTACCTATATATAGTCTATACAATAACATTTATTTGAATTACTCAGAAAAAGCTTACTTAAGGGTTTCTTCTGGGTATTTTTGTTGATATTATTATAGATAATTGGATTATTGTAGTTTGTTTTACCTTGTTATTCTTCAGTCTTCACATCCCAGTGCCTGCAAATGTATTTGATCATTATCTTTTGACAGGTTCAACTCACTTCTAGCATCCCATTGTGCTCATGACGGTTTACCATGCCAGGAAAGATAACTAGCTAACTGCCAATCACATTCTAAAGATCATGCAATCTCACCAACTCTTTGATTAATTCTCCCAGTTCTTACCATAAAGGAACTCCAAGAGTCGCCCCTTGCCTACTGGAAGTTCCTTTTGTTAACCTAACGTGCATTTTCTCCCTTCCTCAAGCTCTCTATGCCAGGCACACTTGCTTCTTGCTGTACTCAGAAGCCCTGTCACATTAGCTTTGCTTTTTGGGAGTTTGTCCTAATTATCTGTCTGCCTGGCACAGTATATCTCAATTCCTCCTTTCCATTGAAATCTTCACCTCTCTTTCACCTTGCTCCTCTTTCTCCTCCATTTCCATTTAGATAGGGAATCACACTGAAGCTCAGGATGGTGTAAACACCTCTATGTAGCCCAGGCTTGCTTCTAATTTTACAATCCTTCTGTTTCAGCCTATTGAAATTACAGGTGTGATCCACCACACCCAAGCAAATGTCACCTCAAAAGACATAAAAAGGTAAAACTTCATGCAACAATGTGGGATTTCTATTTATCTCTATTTTTCTTCTAACACATTTTCTCCTTTATGTATAGTTCTTCTACTTTTTACATGTATTGGTCAGCATTTTCATACTATGACTTCATGCCCCTGGAATTGAATATTTACCCCTCTTATCTGTCTTAAGGATGTATACAAAACACCCTCAAAAAGTGTACTTTTTCTTTTTTTCTATACAGGTGTTTCTATCTGGAGCCTAATTTGGACTTGAACTCACTGTTGTCACTCAAGTTTCTGCCTTGTAGAGATTCCCTTACCTCAGCATTTTGAGCCCTGAGATGATATGTAAATCCTACCACTGTTGGATAAAAAAATATCTTGAAATAATAAATGGGTACACAATACTAATGGTAGATAAAGTATACCTGCTCAACTATACTGAGTTTTCTCAAGTATACCTGCTTTCTCCTATACAGGATCACACACCTTGTGAAACTTCCTAAAAATTGTCTTTTTTAATTTTTAATATTTTTTATTACATATTTTCCTCAATTACATTTCCAGTGCTATCCCAAAAGTCCCCCATACCCTCCCCCTACTCCCCTACCCACCCACTCCCACTTTTTGGCCCTGGCATTCCCCTGTACTGGGGCATATAAAGTTTGCAAGTCCAATGGGCCTCTCTTTCCAGTGATGGCCGACTAGGCCATCTTTTGATGCAGCTAGAGTCAAGAGCTCTGGGGTACTGGTTAGTTCATAATGTTGTTGCACCTACAGGGTTGCAGATCTTTTTAGCTCCTTAGATACTTTCTCTAGCTCCTCCATTGGGGGTCCTGTGATCTATCCAATAGCTGACTGCATGATAGCATTTAGGCTATCATGTTAAATGTCTCCCAATTTTTATCCACTTGAGTAACTCTAGTTCTCCCCTTCTTCTTCACTTTTTGTCCACTTTTTGTTCATCTTTTGCATCTCGAGGCACAGCTGTAAACCATGGACGTAGGCACAGCAGATGAAAGTTGTTTTGAAAGCTATGGTGGAAAATGATGACAACTGTCTATCAATACTAAAGTGAACATGCTATGGCAATGCTTGGAAAGAAGCAGGATACTTTAAAGACATTGTTGCTAGTGTCCAAACACCTCCTGGGATTCCTGGATTCAGAGCCTTGTTGTAAGAGTTGCAGCATACTTGAATAGAATAAAATTATTCAATTAATATATTTGGTCTTTTGCTGTTGAAACACACATGCCCTTTTTCATATATTGCTAATATACTGTATGTTATTTACATATAGCTAGTATTAGTTATTAGAAGGCACTAGAGGAGGTGTTAAACATGCCTAATATATTCATTAACCCCAAGCATGCTGCAAGCCCTATAATTATCCAATACTCTGATGATAATAGACTTCTCTAAAACGTAATCTTAGTGTGAACACAACATTAGAATACAGAAACTAAGGAAAATTTCCATTTACTAAGTTCTTAGCATTACAGAAATTTCTCTGAGGGAGCAAATAATACAAATAGAAAGAAATATGCAACTGTAGCACACACAAAATATTTGAAAATGCCTTTCTTATAAAAAGCAGTCTTCTTGGTATCAAAGAACTGACAAGCCAAAGGTTTATTGATCCTTCTAATTTAGAAATAAAATAATTACCTCAACTAAGTACAAGAAAAGCAAAGAGTAAACTTTAATGGTGAAGAAAAAGGAAATTTATAAAAGAATGTGTGTTGTGTGATAGATACTGAAGCAAAGGCATTGTGTTTCCTGTTTGGATGAAAAAGGACATCTACTTCTGTGCTTTGGAAGGATGAATTTTAAGTCAGAAGATGGAACCATCTCAAAAGCCAAGCTTCAGAAAACCAAACCAAACCAAACCAAACCAAACCAAACCAAACCAAACAAAACAAAACAAAACAAAATAGCAGTCATATTTTATTTATTTAGGGGTAAATTATTTCAGCATAAATCTATTTTTATAAAAAGGAGATATGTAGTGTCAGATGCCTACCACTTGGGAAGTAGAAGGAAGAAGCAAGTGATTGTATGGCAGTATTCTCTGATATTGAAACCTTCTCCCTTGCAGGGAAGCTCAATCGAAGAGGAAACAAACAATTCACAGAAGTTTCAGTAAGTCCCTGAAACTGAATAGATTCACTGACACCCTCTCCAAGGATACATAAAGAGTAAACCCTGCTATGATTCACTGACAGACAAGCCAAGCTTTTGAAAACCAAACCAAATCAAATCAAACCAAACCAAACCAAGCAAAACCAAACAAAATCAAACAAAACAAAGTAGAAAACACTCGCAGACAAGCAGAACTTTCTAGAAGAAGTAGAAACCAGCCAAACTACCTAGAAAAAAAAAAGATGTTGGAAAGGATTCAGACCAATTGAGCTACCTGGAGAGGATACCTGTTAAGGTGCCTGCTGGAGGTTCAGTGTGTTCCATGCTCACAGCTTTTGTGAGCTGTCTTTTATGCTGGGATGAACTTTGGTTATTTTGGCTCCTGTTGGCAGCCTCTCACCCTTATCCCCCTACGTGACCTCAGTAAAACTCATTGGTTCAACATAGTATCCAAACTTTGATCTGTCTTTGTTTCTTATATGGGATAAATTGATGTATGAATTCTGCCTCCTCATGAAAAACCTGTCATGCAAAGCAATGTCAAATCTCAATTGCATAGAAAGTTCAATCTTCAAACATACCAATTCCAACAGCTGATATTGAAGGGAAAAATAGCCAGTGTAACCTTATCCCTATTTTCTCAGTGAAAAGTACTTTTTAATTATGCTAGTCTGTTAAAGAACTGTACCTTCATGTCTACAAACCTAAATATATTTCTTTCCTGGAAAAACTGAATGTTTTCCAAATCCTAACAATCTGTTTTTGTTCCCAATCTTCACTAAAAATATGACTGATAACAGTCAGCAATGCCCATGGTATAGACTTGAATGTATTTGTACAAAAATTTCTTTACTTGGCTTAGTTAAATTATTAATTTTAAAGTAAGTCACACCTAAGACAAGAATAAAATATAAAGAGAATCTTTGCCAGAATTTAACAGGAATGGATTCAGTTGAGTTACCAGTCTGCTCCCTGTCCCTATGTAAAAGCCCCAAGAGTATAATCCTTCCTTATACCAGCATTTGGCTTCTCTGAGCTCCCAATAGAAAAGTCATTAAGCTTGGCATTCAGCATCCTAGGCTTTCTCTCACCTACTCCTCCACACGTTGCCACATTTTCCCTGCAAACATGTTTATGTGGCTAAAGAGTTGTGTGATCAGGTTTGAACAGGTCACAGTTGTGACCTCATTTCTGGTCCTAGTTTTCTTTTCATCACTGTGCTATGTATGTGACAGAAACAATTTAAAACAGGAAAGATCTATTTTGTTGTGACATCATATACTTTTCATATCCACTGTCTTTACATTCAGCTTCTAATATGGTTTCTGTTGAACTTTTTTTCCCTCTTTATTCATTTTGTGATGTATGCATTTACTTTAATGCATTCAAATTCAATGTATTCAGCGTTTCATCTCTGTTCAAAAAGAAATGCTATGACAGGAAATACATGACTTAAGTGAAGATAAAAGCAATTTCATATCCAAGCCTAGGAAAAATAGAAATCCCAACGTACTTTGGACTAAAGCCTTGTTAACAGAGGAGGCTCATGAGTCATGCCAGGATGCCAAGACTATTCATTCTAATGTGCTACATGACAGGGTTCTCTCTGCACACATGGGTGTCAAGGTCAGCCCAGGTCACACATTGTAAAATAGCAATTCATTGATCATCTAACATGCTTTGTACTATATTAAATTTATTCTCTGATGCTGCCCTATTCCATAAAGTTCTAAACCACTGGATCAAAGCCTACTGAACTTAGAAGCCTAAAGTGTTAAAAGAAATTGTCCCCTGCAAGTCAACATTGGGCTACCAATATTTGATTAGAATTCTCTGTGGTAGACAATTTAGCTCAAATCCTTGACACAGGCTTCCAGACTTATAACAAAAATGTTGATCATATAGTTGGTATAGACATGAGATCATAAATTGCTACAGCTGTATCTTCAGTAACAAAGTCCCTAGAAATACCAGTTTAGGCTCACTGAAGTCTTAGAAAAAAATTTTCATTTTGAAGACCACTGTGGTAGTTTTTGATATCTTAATTGTTCTAGACTATTCACTCTTTGAAATATAGGAGTATGAGAAGTGAATTTTAGCTATTGACCAAAGACTGACTTTTAAAGGACCTGTAGAGGCTTACTAACCTGAGCTTTGGATTCTTCTTTCTCATCCACCTTCCTTTATCTTCTTTCCATATTCTTTCCTTACTCTTCCTCCTTATCTACTAGACAAACTTCTCGACTTGATTTCAATAATCCAAGCATGACTATCAGAATGTTTTCTGCAAGTAAATCCAAGAAAACAAGCTTCCTTAAGTGAAGTTCTGCTTTTAACATGATGGTACAGATTGCACCAAGGGCAAGTATTATGGACCAAACTGTGTCCTTTAAAAAGTCATATTGAGCTGGGCATGGTGGCACACACCTTTAATGCCAGCATTGGGGAGGCAGAGGCAGGCAAATTTCTGAGTTCGAGGCCAGCCTGGTCTACAACGTGAGTTCCGGGACACCCAGGGCTACACAGAGAAACCCTGTCTCAAAACAACAACAACAACAACAACAACAACAAAAGTCATATTGCCATACATGTGATGTCTTATATGTGTACAATTGGGAAACTAGAACAGAAAGATTATAGTTTAAAAGCCAACCTGGGAATTATAGGACACTCTCCTTATGAAAATGTATGTGCTAAAGTTGTCATTTATTATGCCTGTGAAGGTGACTTATTTAGAAATAAAGTCTTTACAGATAGAACCAAGTTAAGGTTAGGTCATTTTTTCACAATGGTTGATAAACCCATTGGCATCTGTAGGAGAGGAGATTTGATAACACACTTAGACCTGAAGGAATAGGGCCATGAGAAAACTGGAGTATCTAAGTATAAAATCTAAAGAGTATCAAGGTTTTCCACAACAGCAGGCATAAAAGACATCAAGGACAGGTGAGGCTTCCCAAGAGTCTTAAGAGAAGAAGGGCTTCATGGTCTTAAGGTCTGGATTTAAGCTCTAGGCTTCAGAACTTTGAGAGAATGTAGTTTGGGTTCAATCCATACACTTGAAGTATTTGTCATTGTAACCCTAGAACACTATTATAAGTAAAGTAAACATAAAAGCCTACCTGCTTTCATGGGATTTAGAAAAGAAATGATGCAGGAACCTGAAAACTTAATTAACATCCTAGTACATTTTAATCAGGTGCTATGTATTATCTCTGATGTTGAAAGCAAGTCAGAGAAAGGGCTGCATAGGAAATGATTCTATACTCTTAAAAGCCCAGAATTTATTCTATTGGGAACTGATAATGGGTTTAGACGTATCTTTGTAAGATTTCCAGTTTTAAATACCATTTGAACATAAAACTCAAAAGAAACAATGCCTGAGACTCGGACTTAGAAAATGGCTGAGCAAAAGGGATTATGACCATACTGTAGGATGTACAAAGAATACTATTGAATAGTTGGCTCATATCACACCACTGGAGGCATAGGATCCCAATATAGTCCACAACTGTAGGGTGCATTCTGTGATGTGCAGATATGAATACAGTATTTCGGACTCTCTTGATTCTCACAGGCCCCAGGAAAGGAATGCAGTTGTCTATCCTCTCCCATCCTTTTGTAATAGAGAAAGTTAAAGGGTTTTTGTACTTGTTCAAGAATCAGCATTTCTAGGAACCTTTAAGATTCCTCACTGCATTTTACTCTAATGGTTTAATTCCAAGAACTCTACTTTATCCATTATAATATGCTTAAAGAACAGTGAAAATGAGTGGAGATGGAGTTCTGCTTTCCACTGAGGTAAATATCAAATCCAATGATCCACCAGCCTCCATTGTAACAGTGAATTCTGGGTCAGTAGTACTCTGCCAATGATTCACACATCATGCTTAAGTTGGGCTTTGTCAAATTCTGCTCAAGTTCCTCCATGGTTATTTCTGGGATTTTCATCTTGCTTGTTCCTCCTTTTATCTTGCTTGGAATGCCAAACACATGGTTTACTCCCTTTGTCCTTAGCTATTGTCAACCTATTGCAATAACTTCTTTCACAAACCTATTTTTCCTGATATAATTATCTATCAAATGTCAACATAAATGGCTGTCTTTTCTTTCATCCTTTAGATAATGGATGCCATTTCTTTCTCTAAGTATAATTTCCTTCTATAACTAAACTTTTATTAAGACTAATTCTGCTTTCTCCTTCAAGAAGAATATGTTTGTTGAAAAAAAGCATGTAGAGTTAAAAAGTAAATCTGTCATTATTTCTGTGATTTAAACTTCAATATCTTCCAAAGAGTCTTAAATTAAAAGAATATTTTGCCTTTGATTATGAAAATGTTTTCCTTTGCTTGTTAGTTAAAATATTTGATATTTTCTATAATAATAAGAAGACTTTAAGACAGGGCTTTATGTAAAATTAAAACAATAAGCTACATAAAATGTTTGAAAAATATTTTTCAAATTGGTATCAGATAAGTAAACTATACATGCAATCGAGAGGAATCTAGTTAAACTATATTAAAAGAGAATAATTGATCCTACATAATTGGAAATTCAGGAATTAAAAAGAAAACAATTTTTAGTTGAAAAAGTTGTGAAAGTTTGGTCTGCAGAGATAGTTTGGTGGGTAAAATGCTTGCAGTACAAGCATACACACCTCAGTTTAGATCCTCGTCTCCTACATGAAAAGTTATGCATGGAGACCCTTATTGTAATATCAAGGTTTGGGAATGGAACTACACAGATACAAGGGATCAATAACATAGCAGTTTACCCAAATGGTGAACTATAGGAAGAAAAACATTTAAAAAAATTAAGAGTGAACTTGAAGGAGAAAGGCAACTCAACATTAATCTCTGGCCTTCACATGTCCTACAAAGCCAAGTCTACCTATACACAAATGTGTACACAGCCAGACACTCACCTATGAACTACCACAATTCCAAGAATCATAATGGCATCACTATTGTCAGCAAAATGAAGAAACATAGCTGAAAGACACAAAGGAGAGAATATCCCATACATATGCTTGGCATTAAAAGAATTCCATTTATCAGCTTCAAAATTCACTAGATTTTCCAAATATTGGATAACTATTTTAAAAGGGCTGTTTCCCTTATTACAATTCATTTTTCTTTTTTATTGGATATTTTATGGATTTACATTTCAAATGTTATATGCTTTCCTGCTTTTCCCTCCAGAACTCCCCTATCCTATTCCCCCTCACCCTGCTTCTATGAGGGTGGCCCCCAACCCACCTACCCACTCCCAACTCACCATTCTGGCATTCTCCTACACTGGGGAATTGGGTCTTCACAGGACCAAGGGCCTGTCCTACATTGATGCCAGACAATGCCATCTTCTGCTACATATGCAGGTGGAGCCATGGGTCCCTCCATATGTCCCTGGGTACAATCTACAGAACTCAAGAAGGTTAACAAGCTGAAGGGCCCAAGTGAGTATGCCTCAATCCCAGTTGGGAGGGAGAAGAAAGCAATCACAGAGGGTAGAGGGAGGGAGGAATCTGGGTCAGAGTGGGGATAGAGAGGGAAAAGGAGAACACGATCAGGTATTGGGGAAAACAGGACTGAAGCACTGAGTGCTAGCAGAAAGAATGGAAACAGGGAAACTCAGGATGTAGGAGGTGGGGGGACCCTCTAGAATGTACCAGAGACCTGGGAGATGGGAGACTCTCAGGACTCAAAGGGTGGGACCTTAGATGAAATGCCATACAATTGTCCTACACTGAGTTTCCCCAACTTGGTTATTGTAAGGAACAAAGAAAGAGACTTTAGTGGACAAATACAATACTAGTACTAGTATAATACCATACTAGTTGGGACCCAAATGAGTTAACAGACAGAATCTGACAATATTTTATTCTTGATAAAGAAGAGGTTGTTCACCAATATGTTTCTAATTAGTTCTTGAAAAAGAATATAAGAAGTCCAGGACCAAAATACCCCAAATTCAGCCTATTGTTGTGTCCTGAAACATAAACAACAACACACTGCTCTGAAGAAATAATATACTAAGTAAAACAAGGAAGAGGCTGCAGAATGTGACAAAATTTGGCCAAAAGAATGATAAAAGCCAAAGAAAAACTCTAAGGACAGATTGTCAAGTGTTGTAGGCTGTCTTCACTGAGAGCTTCTACTTCTAAGTCTGAGTCCAGAAAAAATGTAAGTCTTTAAAAGTAAATTATCCAACTGTACTAAGAAATCTACCTAGCCGGGCATGGAGGCACACGCCTTTAATCCCAGCATTTGGGAGGCAGAGGCAGGCGGATTTCTGAGTTCGAGGCCAGTCTGGTCTACAAAGTGAGTTCCAGGACAGCCAGGGCTATACAGAGAAACCCTGTCTCGAGATTAAAAAAAAAAAAAAAAAGAAAAGAAAAAGAAAGAAATCTACCTACATATCTATCTATCTATCTATCTATCTATCTATCTATCTATCTATCTATCTATCTATCTATCTATATCTATCATCTATCTGTCTGCCTGCATGCCTATCTCTGTCTGTCTGTCTGTCTGTCTGTCTATCTATCTCTCTATCTATTATCTATCTATCTATCAGTAAAAAAATCTTTATTATTTTATGTTGTTGAAGGAACATCTGTGAGAGTTTAAGTGTGTGCAGGAGCCTGCAGAGGGCAGAAGAGGGTCCTAGGACTTATAAGACTGGAGTTACATGCAGTTGTAAACATCTATGTGAGTGTTGTGTCCTCTGTAGTACAGTAAGTGCTGTTGATTGCTGATACACATTTCCAACCTTCACAGTCTTATTGCTTATCAGTTTGAGACTATTGAGTCATGTGAAGTCATTAGCATTTTTTTTCAATTGAAATATCTCAGTTTAGTGGCAGAGGAGAAAAGATATTTCTGATTAGCATTGACAAATATCTCCAAAAAGTACTGAAGGGCTCTAGCAGGCCTGAGCATGGCCTCTCTCCCCTTTGTTTTCCCTTGGTCAACCTTTATATTACAGAAAGTTAGCCACCAAGGCCTATTATTCTCTTATTTGGCCACTTTAATATGCCTGACTCATTTCTGAGGCTTATCACCAAGGTCCAATTATCAAACCATCAAGGTCTAGAAATCAAAATTCATTATTTTGACTAACCTCATTAAAATACCTAACAATAACCTACCAACGCATCCAAACTCATTCTAACTTACACTTCTCCTTTCTCCCTCCTAAAATTAATGCTTGCAAAGCTATTTGAAGCTGTTTTTGCCTGGATCAGATTTAGCTACCATGTCATTTTTCTTGCACAATAAAGGATCTCTTTGTGTTTGGCTTGTTCTTGGAAATGGTGTTTGGGTACAGTTTGTGCCTAATCTGGGGTCCAGAGAAAAACACCTCATAGTACACATGGTTTCCTTCAAGTAAGGTGGTTCTGTATCCACTTCCGAACCAACTGCCATTGCTACATCAAGAAGAGAGTTTATTGACTATCCCAGTGAAAGTATGTGGAACCAAAAGAGAAAAACTCTACAAGAAGATGAATGAGGTTGCTAAATTGGTGATCAGAGTTAAGAATTAAGCAGTCAAAGAATAACTTTATTTGTTTTCTGAATCCAAGCAACTGTAATTCTGAGAGAGGTCTTTGAGCATTCTATTATCACAAGAATGCAAAAAAGCAGCCCAGCATGGCAATCCATATTGAGAGACTGGAGAGAATTATTATGTCTTACTGAAAGTTTCTAACAGACATATTCTAGCTAGCTTTTTGAAGTCTGCTTTATCTAAAGTAAAATGTGTATAACTAAGCACTCTCCCTATATGCAAATTCACTGTATACACTGAAGTCTCACAGGATAAGACATTTCCCAATGCTTTTTTAAGTACAGAATTCTTTACCGTAATTGTTTTGTTTGATAAGAAAAGAGAATTGTTAGTGATTAACTCATTTTCTTCACTTGGCAACTTAATACAATACAAATACCCAGGTCTTTTCTGCTTCTGGCAAATATTTTCACTGACTAGAACAATCTTTCTATGCTCCAAATTTCAATAATGCTTGGCTTATGACATTTGCAGTAGCACTACTACATTATGTTTTAAGTATTAGTGAACTACTATGTTTCTTCATCTTCTATTTAGTAAGGTTTTCAATAGCATATACTAAGAAGGCAACAGCACTAAAAGTGAACTCTGAGAAAGTACACCTTCAGCATTCATTCTAACTGTGCGTGCATGCTGTCATACATCTAAACACGAGATATATTTGTTCAGTTTTTAGTTCTTGTGAGTTACAAAAGCAGACTGACTTGTGTCAATCAGCAACCAATAGGAGATGCACCTAAGATATTAATGCCATGTATGTTGCTCAAAAGATCCTGGAATAGGTTGAAGGGGTCATGACTAGAAAAGGAAAATCTCAATAGGAAGGGAAAACCACTGTGCAGGCCATAGACATTAGAAGGAGGTGGTGACAACATGGACATATAGGAAATGTAATAGATTTAAAGCATTTTAAGGGGAGCAAACATCTTCATGTACATGTTAAAATAGGCTCTATTTGCAATTGTTTTATTTTACAAATACTTAGAAAACATGTTCTGCATGAGCAATAAAGCTATGTGTCTGTTTTCTCCATAATGAAATATTTCCTCCCAAGGAAAGGAAGGAGCTCCAGGCTCAGGAGCTCTCTCTATCATGTCACAGAAGTAACAAAAGGTAAT
This sequence comes from Mus caroli, assembly GCF_978045245.1. Taxonomy (NCBI): domain Eukaryota; kingdom Metazoa; phylum Chordata; class Mammalia; order Rodentia; family Muridae; genus Mus; species Mus caroli. The sequence goes on from NW_028227262.1 coordinate 45,378,655, forward strand.
CAGAGAAGAGGCAACTTTGTGATTCCCCTGTCTGCATTTTGTGCAGATCCAGGTCTCATGAGTCACCACCAATAGTGATAAGGGACTTTGAATAACAAAGCTAACATTGAGTCAGTCATATTTCTGTGGATACCACTCACTGAGTTCCAGTAAGAGACCCTAGTAATATGGGCTCTCTGGGCAGGATCAATTCTTTGCTCCATTTTCTATTTTCGATGTGAGTATAAAGCATTTGTTCCAATCTTTACAGGAAAAAACACATGACAATGATTCTTCAAGGCTACTCTTTTTTGTTGTTGTTTTGTTTTTGTTTTTGTTTTTTGGGTTTTTTTGTATGGTTTTTTTGTTTTGTTTTGTTTTTTGTTTTTTTTGAGACAGGGTTTCTTTGTATAGCCCTGTCTGTCCTGGAACTCACTTTGTAGACCAGGCTGGCCTCGAACTCAGAAATTTGCCTGCCTCTGCCTCCCTAGTGCTGGGATTATAGGTGTGCACCACCACTGCCTGGCTTCAAGGCTACTCTTAGTGTCCACATTTTACTCCAGATGTTCCCTTGAAGGACTTGAGTACTCACTGGCTTATGTGCCTGAAAGAATTCTCAGGATAGCAGAGATGTGCGATTTCCTTGTACCTTGAAAGAAAAGAAGGAACCAGGGACAGTGTTTTCAAGGATCAAGTAATTAGCCACTTTAATTAAGGCAAAGAACTTATTTCTAGTAATTCTGATTCTGAGGATACTGAGAGATGATGGTCTTGGTTGCTTGGTTTCCACTAACTCTGAGACTTAGATACTTCTCTATTTGTTTCTCCTAAGCATTATACAATTTCTATGAACAACTACCTTTTCAAATGACAAACTCAAACTTAAATGCACATTTTTTACTTATCAAGAGGCTTAGTCACATCAAGTTATGTAATGAATAACCAATTAAGATTAGGAGAATCTTATTAAAAATTTAAACAATACTTTGCTAGCCCACAATGTTCAATCATCCAACAAAGTGCTAGTTATTTTATATAATGTTATATATATATATATACATATGTATATGTATATATATACATATATAATATAACATATATATATAATGTTATATATAAATTACATATAATTTATATAAATAACTATAGCAATTTATATAAATTACATGTAATTCAAGTAAAATGAGCAGTGTCATTTTAGTATTACAGAACACCTGACATTTAATAATCTCCATTCTGAAGGCAATTTTCACATTAGATTTGAAAAGTATAATAGAAAAATGTGAGTCATACACATTTGACTAAGTTCTAGATTTCTAACAATAATGTAAAATATATTTTATTTCATTGAGTGTCTGTTTTCTCATTGTCCTTTCGTGTGTGTGTGTGTGTGTGTGTGTCTGCATGTAGAGAAAAATTGACCATTGGGTATGTCACAGAAGGACAGTGAATAGAGCAATAACTCCCATAACTGCAGCTTCTCCATTTTTTGTTCTCAATTCTTTTCGTTCTTCCAAAATAGCCCAGCAGAGGGCGAATGTCCTCTGCTTCAGTATAATCATGGAAGAAAGCTGAGTTTCTAAATCCTACAGTTCCTGTCTTTCCTGTGACAAGACTGGGCTTTTCCACTTGTGGGGTTGCTAGCAGACATTCTTCTCTGGCAGATTTTCCTAGTGAAACAGACCATGGCATAAGGAACATAGCAAGTGACAATGATGTCACTTTTCTCTTCTCATATTCACAGCTTGTATTTTGTTTTTAAGTAAAATAAGTTCCCTGAGGCCTATTTTTTAATTGGTTTTTTAAAAATGTTATCTCTATGCCTAATTTTATGATGCTATAAAACTTGTTCCTTTAATTCTATATATAAGCACTAGACAGAAAAGGAGGAAGCCAAAGTAGGAAACAAACATCAAAAAGCATGAAGCAACATGCATTACAGAAGTTACAACAAAGCTCTCAGAAGCTTGGGCTCAATCCTAAGCAGGAACATGTCCTTACTTCGTATTTAACTTTGTGAGAACCCATTGTACCCTCCACAATGACAGCTTCTGGAAGATACACTGTGAATTCCACAAGAAGTTTCTAGGCTCTTCTGTTCAAAATAATCTTCCTGAACTAGTTTTTAGTCAAGGAAGAATACAACATTCCTTTGTGCTTCTATTGAAAAAAAAATAGCAATGGATTGTCTTACTTTAAATGGACTTACACAGTGTTCAAAATTTAATACCCTGAGATTTTTAATGGCTCATTTTAACTCAAAATGCTGGGTTCTTGACTATAGTATTATTTTTCTTTTGAGTTGGTTGGTTGGCTTTATTTTCATGAGTGTCAAATAAATACAGTATCTTAAATATGTTGCCAAAGAGAACTGTACAGAGTGAAGCAGATGTTACTTATTCATTCCTTCCACAACACTGTAGAGCACCAAATGCTGTATGGGCGATGGTGATGCCGGTTGGATAGAGAGACAGGGTCCCACCTCAAAGCTTCCAGCTTGTCCACTGAGTGTAACTCAGCTCACACTGATATCCAGTTTTTTTTTAATTTTTAATACTTTTATTATGTATTTTCCTCAATTACATTTCCAATGCTATCCCAAAAGTCCCCCATACGCTCCCCCCCACTTCCCTACCCACCCATTCCCATTTTTTTGGCCCTGGAGTTCCCCTGTACTGGGGCATATAACGTTTGCAAGTCCAATGGGCCTCTCTTTCCAGTGATGGCCGACTAGGCCATCTTCTGCTACATATGCAGCTAGAGACATGAGCTCCGGGGGATATTGGTTAGTTCATAATATTGTTCCACCTATAGGGTTGCAGATCCCTTTAGCTCCTTGGGTACTTTTTCTAGCTCCTCCATTGGGAGCCCTGTGGTCCATCCATACCCAGTTTTATACACATAGGCCCACCTTGACTGTCTGTGCTCATACTCTCACATAAATTGGATTCATCTGCCTATATACTGTTGTCCCTTGCTTTTCTTCATTATCAAGGAATGTTGCTGACTATGAAACTTAGTTATCTTTCCCATGTTTAATGTGGATGCCATGTGTCATTTCAGTATTCCACTATTTCTCGCATTTTTACTAGTTAGAATATTCTTCTTCCCTATATATCTTCTGGTTACCCATGTGGTAACTTATGATATAACAATATGTATAGTACTTATATTAGTTCACATAGTGATCACAGGTCTTCTCTCTGTCTAGTCTCTATTCCATGGTCATTTGTAAAAACCACCCTCTTCTATGCTCTGACCCTCAGTTCTCTTGTGTCCTCGATGTTCCCTTTACTAACTGTGCAAAGATTCTCTCTGGAAAACTACAATCTCATGCCAACCTCTATCATTATCTGTAGAGCTGCACATATTTCCAGAAAGACAGGCAAGCAGAGTGATTTCTCCTCCAGGAACTCAACAATCATGCCAACCCTTAAACAGGACTGTCAGGTGTCCTTGCCTTCAAATGTATACATTAAGCAATGCATTAAGAAGTATATATTCAATTATTATAACAAATTACCTGAGACAATCAACTGACAAGGAAGAAGAGTTTATTGATTTTATGGTTTAGGTGGTCCTGGTTCATAACTAACTAGCTCTGCTGTTTTGCCTGTTGCTGGGAAGCTCGACATGACAGGGAACACATGGTGTGGAGCATGCCTGATGGTAGCATGCCACAGCCTCTTGCCCCCATGACTGGCACCCTCCTTCTAGGTCACACTTCTCGGATATGTTAACCCCCCTTCCAATAGTTTCACACCAACATATTTTGTCAAGAAACCTCTTTTGTCCTGATTATCACAGTGTTCTCCCTCTGCATCTTTGAGGAACACATCCTCATTGCCAGGCTCCATCCATCATCTAGCATTTTAGCATCCTTTGGCTCCCACAACACTCACCCCGGCCTCTTCTTCCACCATCTGTGTGTCACTCACCTAACAGGAAACTAACTGCTTGACTCTACCATAGTGTATATATTGCTTAGCCCAAGGTCTTTTTCTGGCTTCTCTTTGTCTTTTATCCTCTGGTACATTTTTCCACTTTCTAGCACAGTTCTTGGACAAAATACTAAGCAAAAGCACAAATGGCTAGATCTAGTAGAAAGAGAAAAGTTTCTTAAAAAGGATTCCTAGTTGTGGACTTGCCAAAGCCATTACCCCTTTAAAATTCAGTCACCTCCACTGAGTTCTCTTCTGAATGGCCTAAGCCAGTTTGCAGCTCTACCCATAACACAATATTCCTTTACAACATTGTGAACATTGTATTTTACTTACTGGATCAGATGATTCTAATGAAATGAGTCTTGTCTTGTACTCCTTTTTCAAAGACTGAGTTGAACATAATGCAATAGTGTATTGCTCATTTATATTTCTGTCTCTCCTCTCTCTATGTCTGTACTAGTTAGGGTTTTACTGCTGTGAACAGACACTATGACCAAGGCAAGTCTTATAAAAAAACAACATTTAATTGGGGCTGGCTTACAGGTTCAGAGGTTCAGTCCATTATCATCAAGGTGGGAGCATGGCAGTATCCAGGCAGGCATGGCGCAGGAGGAGCTGAGAGTTCTATGTCTTTATCCAAAGGCTGCTAGTGGAAGACTGACTTCCAGGCAACTAGGGTGAGGATCTTATACCCACACCCACAGTGACACACCCATTCCAACCAGGTCACACCTATTCCAACAAGGCCACACCTTCAGATGGTGCTACTCCCTGGTCCAAGGATATACAAACCATCACAATGTCTGTTGCTCCATTTGTCCTTCCCTTCTTTCCCTTCTTCTTTACTACCTTCTCTACTCCAGTAGTGTTGGGAATCAAATCCCAAGCCTTGTGAATGTTAGTTCAGCACTTTATAGATGAATGACATCTCTGGAACTAACCTATATTTCTCAGTAAATGATCTGGAGTTTTAGACAGACTTCAGGAGTTGTAGAATTACACTTTCTTTTGCTCCATGTATATTTCATAAATACAAGATTCCCTGTGTAGGCAAGACTTTGGTATTGAATTTTAAGCAACTATTTTCTCCCTGCCTTTTCACTTTCCTGCTTATCCAATGGCAAGACATTCTTTCTCTATCACTCAGATATCCACACCCCATTTCAAACAAACAAAGAAACAAACAAACAAAGAAACAAACAAACAGAAACAAACAAGTGAAAAACCAAAGCCACTTTATTAATGTAATGACATTTCTGGTAATTTTTTAGTTAATCCATTTCACATAAATAATACAGATTTTAAAAGTACAGAGTATGTGAATAGCAAACTATTGGAAAGTATTAAAAAGTGGTGTAAGATACTGGCTTATACTGCAGAGGGAGCCTCTGAGTGGGAAAGGCTTTGGGGCTGGCTACTTCTTTCTTTCTCTAGTCTCCATTCACTTATATAGTTAGTTTCTAAAACCTGTGAGGTCCAGAAAAGCTACAGGGAAAGAGAACTATGCAGTGAGTTCTTAATGTGCACTTCTTGCTGACTGTGTGCTATTTTTGTTTTATGCACAGAGTCTGACGCAGCCCACGCTGGATTCCAAGCATGCCTTTACATTCCTGACTCTTCTGCATCTCCTCTCAGTGTGCTGGGGTTACAGGTATGAACCATCACATCTGACTATGCAGAGTTCTTAGTTGATGCATACTTCAAAAAGAGAGAATCATTCTTCTCTTTTTTTCCTTTTTCTGTGTTTTCTTTTTAATTTATTTACTTATTGATTTTACTTATTCACTTCACATACTGCTCACTGTCCCCACTCCTGGTGGCCACTACCTCCAACAATCCTTCCCCCACTCCCCTCCCTTTTCCTCTGTGGAGTGGGGCTCCCTGGGTATCCCCACACTGGCACTTCAAGTCTCTGAGAGGCTAGTTGCTTCCTCTCTGATTGAGGCCAGGCAAGGCATCCCAGGTAGAAGAACATATCCAACATACAGGCAACAGCTTCTTTTGGATAGCCCCTGTTCCACTTGTTCAGGACCTGCATGAAGGCCAAGTTTCACATCTGCTACATATGTGTGGGGAGGCCTAGGTCCAGCCTGTGTGTGTTCTCTGGTTCAGACTCTTAGAGCCCAAAGGGTCCACATTATTAGACTCTACTGATTTTCCTGTGATATTCCTATCCCCTTTGGGGTCCCTGACACATATTTAAATTAGTCTGGCCTATGTGGCTTTTCATGTGTTCTCTTCTTTTTTGAACCCAGAATCAATTCAGACCCATTCTCTGTCCCTCATAGAACTTGACACTCTGAGGACTTGACACTTGATTACTCTGAGGTCTCATGCTCTCTCCTACCCAGTTTATAATGAAAGGGCAGTTTCCCAGGATCTTTCAGCAACCTGCAAGATTGCCCAAAGATGTGACACTCACCTACCAGGAACAAGTGTCACCTTCAAGTGTAAGGCACCAGCAGTCTCTCCCATGAGTCCACTGGTGTTTAGGTAAAGGAAACACACTGAATGCTTTCTCACCATAGAACCTGGGGAGGATTTTCCAGCACAGCGTGGGTCACCTTAGATACACTCTTTGTAAATACTCTCTTCTGCTCTCTATTTCACCCCAGTCACTACACAGATCCATTTAGAATCAAAGTCATGGTATTGAAAAATATGTTACTTCTTTACATAATTGTGTTCTATGTTTACACTATGGCCCAAAGCTTCCCTTTTAAATGAGGGCTACAGTATGGATTCAAAGTTCCATGTCCAATATACTGCTACAAGACTGTCACATAAATACTTTATAGTCTCTACCCTGCTTCATTCCTTCTTAGTGGAGTCTTGATGGGTATATTGGAGAAGAGATACTGGTGTTCCTCACTTAGCAACTGATGGTTAGAAATATAAGTGTGCAGGACCAAACTGGGCAGTGGTGGTGCATGCCTTTAATCCCAGCACTTGGGAAGCAGAGGCAGGAGGATTTCTGAGTTCAAGGACAGCCTGGTCTACAGAGTAAGCTCCAGGACAGCCAGGGCTACACAGAGAAACCCTGTCTTGAAAAACAAACAAACAAAAAAAAAAAGAAAAAAAAAAAAAAGAAAAGAAAAGAAAAAAGAAAAAGTGTGCGGGACGAGTCACAGGCTCTAGGGGCATGCTCAATTGGCCACATGAAGTATTACAGTTTTTATCCAAACAAGCATTTCAATACTTCCCTGAGATGTGAAATTTATCCAGAAAGACTATCTCTAGGCCAAGAAACAGATATTCTTTTCTATTTTTCCTAAATTGTTTACATAATAGCTTATTTACCTTTAAATACTTAAATATTGATCTCTGTGTGATTCAGTTTGATATTATTTGTAATATGAGTTATTTTTTGGGGCACTTTATTCATATTGGAAGTTATTTTATATTAAATGGCTATGCTTCTCCTACTGATTGTAGCCACCGTTTTATCCTGAGCATGTATCTAACTAACTGTTGAGGCAGATTCAGACTGGATCATGTAGTTCCTTTCCCAGTAAGTGAAAAGCATCCTTTCTTAACAAAGGGAAGTTAATTTGAGTTACCGATGTGAGCAATTCCTCTATGTCACACGTCTCTATAGTATATATAGAAGACCCAGGAGCAATATTGAAACTGCTTTTTCCATTTTCTGAGCTTGTTCTATACCTCAAAATAAAATTTAGATAACAAACTATCAATAACATATAAATTCACTTATTTTTTATAATTTGTTAGTTATAAAACATGCTTGAGGCTGAAGAGATGATGTGTGTGGGTGTGGAAGAGGTTAAATTTCTTGCCATGCAAGTATGAGAACAGGGATTCAGATACCTGGTATCCTCATAAAGTCCAGTGGGCAAAGCAGCCAACCTGCAATTACATACTAAGAAGGTAGATGCAGGGATAACCAGAGAAAGTGATCAGGAGAAGCCACATTGGTAAGCTCCAGGTTTGACTGAGAGACTCTTCCTGCCTCATTACATAAGGTGGAAAAGTAACCAAGGTGGATCTGCAACATCAAACTCTGGCCCCTACACACATGTGCACATAGACACATGTATATCCACACACACATGTATAATCACCCACATGTGTGCAAGCATGTATCCACCAACACACCTATCAAAGTAAAAAATAAGGTGTAAGGAGACAAAGGAAAGATGTTAATAATATAAATCTTATTTTATTTTCAAAAGTCCTAATAAGTAAAATATTATTGTACCAATATTAGTAGAATAACAGTAAAATAATTATCCACTGTAAAATGTTCACTTCTGAATTAGTTTTATTTAAAAATACTCTATTTTCCATGCAATGTCATTCCAAAATATTCAATAAATACCAATTGTACATGCTTTTGACATTGTATCAACATTCCACTTAAAATAGAAAAATAGGAAAAGAGGATTTTTTTCATACTGAGCTGAGTCTATCCATTTGTGGTCGTAGAATGATGTGTTGAAATGACACAAATATCATCACAGCTGCAATAAACAGGATAATGTGCACCCCTGAGTGAGAAGATGTGGAGACCAGGAATATCAGAGCATTGTATTTTGGTGCTATTGTTATGCAGGTACTGATTATACATGATATTATTTTAAAAAATACTTTGTGCACTGAGCTCCAGGTAATCATGAAATCTAATGGCTCAAGTGAAAGAATGCCAATATGTAAGATCCACGGAAGAGAATCTGCAGTTAAACATGAGCCAGATGGAGAATATGCCACGGTATGTTATCCATACCACATCTATAACGAACCTTTGTAAGGATGAAGATTTAATTAAAAATTACACAGCAATCTGTTAGCTAGAAGACTGAGGTCAGGCTTGGCAGATTAAACACTTAGAACTTCCTCTGCCATATGCTTGTATCACCATATGGTTTCTGGGAGAAAATTTATGTGACCATTGGTTGTATGTATTTCAAGTGAAATATATGGTTTGAGGAAAGCCACACAGGCAGGCAGGAGACAAATTTAGTTCACTAGTAATCTCATTTGAATATGCTAACTGTTCTACAAATACTGGTTTGATTACAAGAAGGTGGGGAAAGGACGTGATGTAGGGAAATTTTATGTATTTTAAAATATGAATGATTTGAATATGCAAGATGAAATATAATTCATTTCCTTTCCAGGAAATAAAACTCCAATCAAGTTATATTATATATTGGCTAGGAGTATAATATGAGAGAAACTCATCCCTCATGGAAGATTTGGATTTATTCTTGAAGCTCTTTTCCAAGCTGATTTTGGACTTCTACACATACACACATATGGATGCGCGCACCCACCACCATCATCATCACCACTACCAGTGCCTCTCATTGCTCTGCCCCTCCAGTTTCAGCCACATACATAGCTGCTCTGGAACTTCTTGTGGTGTGAAACTCATGTATCTGGCGGCTTACACTCATCTTATCACTTACAGTGACTTACAGGAAGCATAAAGGCAAAGATCATGCAGAAACAATGATCATGAGAAAGATATATCAATTGTGAAATCAACTGGCATTTAATCTGTGTTTGCTATATATTCATGGTTTTCTTAAATGTTGTGTCCTAAGTAGCATAGCACATGTCTTAAAAATATACTATTTTGAGAAGACGAGTTGTTTCATTCCTACTCTCTCACACACATATATGATACAATGCAAAAGCTAGCCAACCTAAAAGGGACAGACACCTCAGAAAACCTGGTCACCCACTTGTGAGGGACCCTGAGTGAAGCACAGGCACCTGGAGTGAAAAGACGTTTGTAAACTCCTCATGTTGTTGATTTCAAAAGATAGACACACTATGGTTAAGATAGACACACTATGGTTAAGATAGACACACTATGGTTGAAGAATACACATTGGCTTTTGGACTAAGGGGAAAGGGCAGCACTCAGTTGGTTCAACAAAGGAAAGGAGTTGAATGGACTCAAACTCTGATATTAATCCAGTGAAATCAACACTGGCTTCTACCCTTATACCTGGGCATCCTAACCACTGCAGTTTATGGTTGTGATGATAATTTCTTAAATTATCTTTTCAAAATGCATAGGATCATTCAGGATCACAACCAAGGCTCTGCATCCAAACAGAAGAGTGATAGAGATTATACTAGCACAAGATCTACGACAGACTTAGAACTTTTTAGCATCCACCCAAACTGGGAAAATATTTGGAGCAATGTTTTGCAGCATGTTGGAAACATAAAAACAAGGGGAACATAGCATGAGAATTTGAATTTTTCTTTTGAAGAAACCACAGTTTAGAAATATCAAGTATGTATTCAACTGGAAAGGCAAAATTTATTTGATATTATAACTTCTTCAGGGAGTAGACGGAATTTTACTATGAGACATATCTAGCCATCATTCAACACACATTTCCTGATGTCACACTCCACTAGGCCCTGTTCTGCATTCTGTTAGTGAAACAGTGAACAATAGAAATTCTCTAATGAAAAAAATCACATGTGTTATATAAAGTTACAAACAGCTAAAAGTTAGTTCAGGGCATTGATGGATAATGGCTGTGAAACTAATTTGCGTTGAAAAACAAGAGTTGCCTGAAGGGACAATTCTTTAAAAAGAGGAATACAACAATGAGATTAGCCATAGGGAGATCAGGATGAAAGGTCACTTTCTCCAGGGTATGAGCATTGGTAGGTTGCCATGCTACAGTGAAAGACTTCATACCCGTGTACATATGGCCATCCTAATTAGACTCTGTGGGTTACTAATTATTTCTTTAAAAAATATTCAGTTGGGATAGGAACATCTTAGGGGTCTCACCACAGAGATAAAGCCAGGTAGCGAGGGTGAATATTATTAACATGTATTGAACATATGCATTGAGTTTTCAAAAAATAAACAAAATGTTATTTTTTAAAGAAGTATAATATCCACTTATCAGTGAGTGCATACCATGTGTGTCCTTTTGGTTTGGGTTACCTCACTCAGGATGTTATTTTCTAGTTCCATCCATTTGCCTAAGAATTTCAATAAGTCATTGTTTTTAATAGATGAGTAGTAATTCATTGTGTAAATAGACCACATTTTCTGTATCCATTCCTCTGTTGAAAGACATCTGAGCTCTTTCCAGATTCTGGCTATTATAAGTAAGGCTGCTATGAACATAGTGAAGCATGTGTCCTTGTTATATCTTGGAGCATCTTTTAGGTGGGTATAGCAAACACAAATCAAGAGCAGTGGTGAAACTATTCAACAGAAACAGCCAATCCTAGAGTAAGCAGGAGCCACCAGGAGCAGCCAGGGTGTCAGGAAAAGTTCTCTGCTGTGCCTTTCTCAATGAAGTGAAAATCAGCTAAGACAGAGGCACAAAACCAATAAGAATTGCAAAGCTAGCTATGCAAATGCCCCATCACTGTCCACTGAGTCTTATTTATACTTTCTCCAAACATCCTAAGTCCTCCTAAGGGTCTTGTCTCAGCACAGTACCACATGATCCACCCTCACCACATGACTCTATCACATGACCCAAACAAAACCTTTCACCACAGGGTGTAACCACAATATGAAAAAACTGAAGCTTTCACAGAGAATCAACATAGTATTTATTGTTTAAATCAATATTTTTTAAGTGAACAAAATGTGTTTTCCCTAACTAATAGGTTAGATTAATGGGCCAATCTAAACAAAGTGATACATATGGTTGCCAGTCTCAAGCAAGTGTGCAAAGATATGATTGGACATTTTTAAAGGGGTCACAAAACACTGAACAATTTATTAGCATTGTTTTTGAGTTGTTGTACAGATGCAAGCAGGGAGAATAATTAAACATCTTTTTCATCAACCTGTAAGTTAAAGAATAGTAGATACAACAAGTGTGCAATAAGACATTGCTAAATACTGAGGTATCCATTTGTACATGGAGACAACTGGACTTGTTACTAGTTAGAGAGTAGGAGGCTTTTAGAGATGAAGATGCAAGGAGAAAGTACAATGTTGGGCTTCATGGCTCATGTCTCTGGTTCCAGCACTCAAGATGCTGAGGCACATAGATTAGCATGAGTTTGAGACTAGCTAGAGCTATATAGTTCCAAGCCAACCTGATTTACATAGCAAGATCTTTTCTCGAACAAACACAGAGTCACACACACACACACACACACACACACACACACACACACACGGGTAGAGAAGTAGAATTAACAATGACTTAGTTTACAGATGAGCAATTAGATAGATTAAATGTTCAGTGTCACTGAAGTGGGAACTTTTTGGGAAGATGTAAAAATATTAAAAGAAAACACTTTATAGGTTTCTGGTGTGTACATGTGTGTGTGTGTGTGTGTGTGTGTGAGAGAGGGAGAGGGAGGGAGGGAGGGAGGGAGGGAGGGAGGGAGGGAGGGAGGGAGGGAGGGAAAGAGAGAGAGAGAGAGAGAGGAGAGAGTAGTTCTGGATGTAAGAGTGGGGGCATATACATACACTATCAAGGCCTCTCAATCTTGGCTGAGCACCCTAAGATCAATCAATTGTTCAGTGCATTTTCAATAGTTGTGGCTTTCTGTGGTGGTTTTCATCTGCTGCAAAGAGAAGATTCTTTGGCAAGTTTGAAAGCTCCACTCAGCTGTAGGTTTGAGGATAATTCTTAGAATGAAATTAGGACTGGCTTAGTAAATTGACAATAGTATGTTATCTTCTTTATCCATGGTCTCTTTGTCCCCAAATATATGGCTAGTCATTCATTTCCAGGAAATATTTCTCTCTACTGAGTGGGCCTTACGTCCAACAAAATAGCTGCTGGTACTACGATGATAAAAGTGATATGATTACAGCTTTGAGGGTATCTCTCCAGGATGTTAATTGCTGTGAGTCATATCCATACAACTGGGTAAAGGACAATTGGTTACTTTCTTCTTTGGCAGCTTGCATACTGCTTTCTGGTATAATGAAAGCCAGTCCTCAGGAATGAGTCTTCCATATCAGACCCAGCTAAACTCCTCTAAGTGCTGTGTCCAGAATGCATATAGTCTTTATCAGCATCACCTGTTTCATAACCTTCACCGACCTTCAGAATTCAGAACAATTTGTAAATGTCAAGGCAATTCTCAATATGAGATTGCTGAGTCTGGTCTTTAAAACATTTCAATGAGAATCATCCTTTGGGTTTGCATGCCTCCCCTTGTGAGGCCCCACTGTGAGATGCTTTATTACAGATATGTTAGGACTGTGGAATCTAAACTGTTGTCAAGATTCTACATCAAAGGTTGCAAAGCATCATTTTGACTTCTTGGTTGCCACATTAACATGTCATATGCAGAAAGATGTAGATATTCTATTGTTTTTACTGTGTGTTTTTTGAGAAGGAGAGTGGGAGTGGAGGCGGGAGAAATCCTTTCCTTACTCCCTTAATTTCATCCTCATTTGGTAGCTGCACATTTGAAGTCCTTGTTTTCCCACTGTGACTATATCTTGTTTCATGTTAATCCAACTCAGTTAAAACTTCAGTTCTCAGTGTTAGCATATAAAGAAACAAGCAGGCTAGCTTTCTTTCTTTTTGTAAAATTGTTTGACATTATACTGTAATTACAGCATTTTCCCATTCTTTCCCTTCACTCAAATCTCCCATCTTTGCAGTCTTTCAAACTCATAGTTTCTTTTTACATTGATCGTTATTATATGCACATATTGATATGCATATTCATATGTATCCCTAAATACATGTTCAGCATATATAATGTGACTCATATTAATGTTTTCACTGATGAAACTTTTATACAGAATAATTGATTGGTGTGTTATTCCCTGAGAAACACTTATCTCTCACTTTCAGCATTTCTTAGTTTCCTGTAGCTGTTTACATAGAGTTGAGACCTCCTGTGTTTTTCCAGATCCACTTTGGCATGTCTCTTGTTATCATGCTTGCTCAATGTATGTTTAGGCACCCATGCTGCAGAGATTTTATGGGTGCAGCTTCTTACATAAGTGGGGAATATACTCACACAGCAAACTCTTATCTGGGAGCTCGTATAATATTTTACCTCATCTTCTACAATGATCCCTGAGGCTTAGGTTTGGAAGTTTTATAGATATGTCTATTCTACTGGGATAGACAACTCTGCATTTTGACTGGGTGTCATCATTTTGATGGGCTATATCTACCATAATGAGAAATTTCTTTGATGAGGGGCGAGTTCCACATTTGTCTCTGTGTATAGAAGTGTTTCGATTGCAGTTAGGGATTACACTGTCTTAGTAAACTAGTGTTTATAGGTTTTCCTCCAAGATGGCTTTACTATCCCTGTGTATTTGGCTATATTTCTAGTACCAGGTATAATATTCCTCTTGTTGAGCAGATCTTAAGTTCAAGTAGAGAGTTATTGGTTATTTTCAAAGTATGCACAGCACCATTACACCCTTGGGATTATTGTGCTGCTCTGATGAGTGTTGTGGTACATACCTGTCATAGCTGCGTAAGACAGTTGGTTGCTTCCCTCTTTTGGAAGCTTGCATAGCAGATGAGGTGCCTTTTTAAAAAGAAGATGTCTAGGATAAATGTACACTTATGGCTGTTATTGGAAAAAAAGTCTTTTCAACAAGTACTTCATATAGTTTGGAAATTTTGATACCTAAAATATTTTAGCACACATTTTGCTCTGAGGTCTCTCTGAATCACCTCATACTTTCTTCTGTACTATTTGACCAGGTTCATGTACAGTATTTGATTTCCATTATATTGCAGCTCTATCTGTTTGTTCTCTTTTGGTGTTTAAAGAAAGTGACTTGTGAGAGTAAATAGTGAAAATGTACATTACATTTCGAAAAATTTAAACAAAATCAAAGTTTACTTTTGTCTCATTGAAATTGTGTGTGTGTGTAATGTTCTCTATAATAGAAACACTCTTATATGAATCTTTTAAGTATATGTTCTCTAAATATACAGTTGTGCACAAGATCATTGAGGTGAAACCTTCCATATCACCCTCTACATCTGATGCTGTTTCTCACTATTAGTGTTATACATTAAATTTGCTTTTTCCATTTCTGAAAATAATGAGTAAAGACCATAGTAAGCCTGAATATATAACTTACTGAAGAACATAGGTGCAAAGTGGAATGAAACTAACTAATATTAATAGAGAATTAGTCTTTGCCATTGATAATTCTTTTGGACATCTTCCAATATTAAGATACTTTATATCTATTTCAAATTGGTTTCTTACATCTGTAGAATAGGTGAAGGGGGTTAATTATAGTTTCAGTTTAAGCCAACACCTTTAGAAAATTATTGCTTGGCTCAACTTCTTGTATATTAGGTTTTGGATCAAGGGCTTAAACTCAGTACATTTAACCTTAGATCTAAACTTATCCAAAATAATTCAGGATTTTTTTTTTTTGTTGTTGTTGTTGAAACATACAAGACCTGAAAATTTGAATAAGGCCCCTTCTCTTGTTTTTTGACTTGATTTTGACATGTGCACAACAGGCTAGGAGCCATCCTCCCCTGTGGTTTATCAATCCCTCTTTTGTTAAAATTTAAAGTCTCTTTATCACAATGAAGTGTTTGTGAGCACAGATAGGTTTTAGATCCTTGAAATCCTCCTGCCTTTAGTGTCTTAAGTATTGATATTTCAGGAACACACCAACATTCTTAGTTAGCCCAAGTTTTTTCTAATTGTGTTTCCCAAGAGCTAAATGTTCTCAGCTTGTTGTGGCAATATGAGAAAATGTATAAGATTTATGATGCAGAATATCATTGGAATTTTAACTGCCTGTGTTGTAAGTGAAAGTACATAAATCAAGAAATTATAGATTAAATGACTTTCCAATTAGTTTATCTCTACTTAAGTAGGTGAAAGATACAGAATGGCTTGAACTTAGAAAGTTTAGAAACATCCCAAAGCTCTAATGCCCTGAATTTACACTGTGCAGAGCTATTAAAATCACCTACTGTAGTAAATTTATAATACCTTGGTTCTTATACATGTCTGATGCCAGACAGAGTCCAGATTTATGGATTATCATGCATTATGTATCAGCCATAAAAAGTCTCATGCTTTTGCACTAAATTTCAAGAAAATAAAAATTCTGACAAAGGAGGTACAGCACTAAAAATGAAAGCCCTTTAGCTCATGATTGCGCCTTACGGGTGCTTTTGTGCTCAAGTGCATATTTGTGTTTAGATCCTCACAAAAGCACATCGAGACATTAATAGTGGTTTTCAGAAGCCAAAGTGGTGTCTAGAAGGGAAAAAGCTTTTAGTTCAGCAGAAATTGAGTCAGTTTTTTTCATCTTAAGGTTCATGAAGGTTTCAGTGGGACTAAACCTGGAAATCACTCCTGCAGAAGGTCATTAGCCCAAAATAAAACTGCATCTTGATTTTTAGTGGAGTGACATGGAAGAAAAATAAATTGACCATATTTTTTTTAAAAATCACAACTAATGGAGAATAGAGCCTGCCATAAAATACTGACACAAGTGTTAGAATCTTAAGGGATTTCTACAAATTGTGGAAAAAGGATTTTCCACAACAAGAGAGAAAAAAAACGTGTAAAGAGAAATCGAGATAGTTCTCTTTGCCTTAAATTCACTGCAGAGTAAATGTACTTAGATTCAAAGTAAAAGGAGAAGATACGAGTTCATGAAATATATTGTATTAAACCTCATGCTTCCAAAGTTGAAAGCCAACAAGCACATTTTTACACTATTTTTTAAACGTACTTGGGAAATGATTTTTATATAGGAGGGCCACAATATTGAGGTCAGCTTGGGCAACATAGGAAGATCTAGACTCAAACAAAAATAAAAGAATTTCAGGATTGTTTCCATTCATATTCAGAAATAATGTTTTCACTATGAAGAAATATTGAACACACACACATATATTCTTATCTTTATGCAAATACATTTTTAAATGTGTACATATGAATTTGCTGGTGCATTTGCCTGCATTTTCTATAGGTCATATGACTGCAATGACTAACTCACTCTGAGGTATTAACTTACTTCCTATTTTCTCTCCCTCTTTATTTTCTCTTTAATTTATTGTCCTACCTCCCATACCTTTTCATTTACTTTTAAACCTTTTACTCCCTTATTCAACAAATATTTATTTAAAACATATCTGAGAAAACAACAAACCCAATACTGTATCTTCAATATTGATACCTTGAAATTTGTGGAGTATGAAGAAATGAGTTTTTTATTTATAAAACATTCTAACACAGGGTTGAAGAACTGAAGTTTCCAACTGTGTAACTTCTATTTTAAAACATTTTATTTTGAAAGTTTGAGAAAATACAACAGTTTCAAAAATTACTGTCCTATGTTACCTCTTGCTTTACTGTCCCCTCAGAGTCTCCAAAAAGCTGGGACTAGTGTTCTAAAATTTTATCTGGTCATGTTCCCTATACTATTTATGGGGTATCTATGATTGATCTGTAAAAAGTATGCTTCATGGTGCCTGAATCTTTCATCATATAATTCTTATAAATGAGATGTTACTCCCTACAAACACTGTACTATTGAAATTTTATCAGAAAATGAACAAGGAAATACACTTGGCATTTAATCTACTGGCATTATTCAATTCAAATTTCAAGGTCAAATATTTTTAGCCATCACCCAAAGTTTTGTTAGCTAAAATGAGAACAATGTTATCTTGTCTAGAATCCGATTAACTTCTCAGATTGCATTTTCTTATAATACCCTTTACACTGTTTCTGCTATTGCACATTCTCCTTTTCATCTTCTCCCTCTTTCGCTCCTTGTTCTTCTTCTCCTCCATCCTCTCTCCTCCTCCTTCTTCCTTCTCTTATTCCTCCCCTCTATCTCATTCCTCTTCCTCCTCCTCCTCCTTGACCTCCTCCACACTCTCCATTATCTTTTAATACAAAGTCTAATGTAGCTCAGCCTAGCTAGTACTTGCCTGCAGCTGAGGCTTGCCATTAATTGCAGAAACTCAGGCACCATCTATAAAACTGAAATATAGCAGAGTCACTTCAAATTTCATTTTGGTGAGAATTATGGTGAATAAAAAATATATTTTAAGGTAGAGTGTTTCCTTGTGTTTTATCAGATGCCTCTAACTCCATTACTGCTTGGTTAAATTTAGTTTTTATTCTATGGAACAGCAGAATCATATCCCATTCATTCATTTATTCATACTACTATTTGTCCATGTTTTTGTTTATATATGTATACATACTTAAACTTATGGTACATAGTTACATTATTTGTAATATTTCATTATTTCACACTTTATTTTTCTGTATATTTCTGTTAATTACTATTTTTATTATTTTATTCTATAGTCCATTATAGCAGTAATCATCTTAATAGCAAATTTTTCTCATATTGTCCATATTGGAATAAATGTTATTTTAAATAACTATCATGACCACATGGGAGAGTATCTCAATTAAATAAATTTTGAGTACAGTGTTTTAATTCCACACACTTATATTAAAGATTAACTTCAATTTGTAGACAAATTCCCTTCTGATACAAATTAACAAATCTGAAGACACTTTATGTGATTCTGTTTAAGCAAGAATGAAAATGTATTGTTGGTAAGAGAAAGTTGACTATTTGCTATTAGAGAAAAAGGTCATACATGTGTTGGAACAGAATATGCATAACTGGAATAGTACATATTTGTGAAAATAGGAGGATTTTACAATGCATAAATATATGTGATATAGAAATCAACACAGATGCATGCATTTGTGAGTATGTTGAATCTGAGAATGGTAGCAGTCTGATGTAACAGATTGTATGTATCCTTTACGTGTACTTTGACAGACTCATCATGGGTAACAAATGCATTCATTTAGCTTCTGTTTTCATTGTACAAATAACACTAAGTTTAGAGAAATCACAAGTATTAAGATGTATGAGAGGGAAAAATGCATTCAGTCCAACATCAAATGTTTCCATAATCTATCAGTCTCAACAATGCTCAAAGTCTAAAGTTCAACATCTCTTTTGAGAATCAAAGCAACCTCTTAACTCTAGCCTCCTGTAAAATCAAAATTTAAAAAAAAAACAGATGTCATACTTCCAACAAATAATGGCACCAGATACACATTATTATTCCAAAATAGAGGAAAGAAAGCACAGTGAGGAAACACTGGACCAAAGCAAGTCTGAAAACCAGCAGGGAAACTCAAACCTGCTTCCCCATGTCTGATTCAATGTAGTCTTCAGATCTCCATCTCCTTTTAGCTTTGTTGATTGAAACATACCTCTCTCTCTTGGGCTTGTTTTAATACACCATTGGCAGCTTTCCTCAGCAGGTATTCTATGGTTCTGACATCTCCAACATTTTTGGGTTTCCAAGGCAGTACTAGCCTCATCTGTACAGCTTCACTCAATGGCCTCTCTAGGGCTTTGTACAGGGACCTCCTCAACACAAAATTGCTTCAGTGAATTTTCTTAGCCATGGAGAGAATTTCTACCTGTTTTAGTTTGGATTTCATTGCTGTGAAGAGACACCATCTCCACAGCAACTCTCATAAAAGAAAACATTTAATTGGGGTCAGCTTAACATTTTGGAGGTTTAGTCCATTAATAACATGGTGGGAAGCATGGTAGGGTTTGGCTAGACATGCTGCTGGAGATGGAGGTGAGAGTTCTACATATTGATCCAAGGAGGAGACTGTATGTGTTTCACAGTGGGTTCATCTTGAACATTTAAAACTTTAAAATTCTGCTTCCACAGTGACAAGGCAATACCACCTAATAGTGCCACACTCTATGGCCACATATTCAAACACATGAATCTTAGGGGTCAAACATTTTCAAACCACAAACATTTTCAAACCACCTTTTCAAACCTTTTCTTGTATCCTTGAATTTACAGCCAGAGCCCCTGCAGCTTGCTGGGGAATATAACATATCTGCCTTGTTCAATTACATTTGCATCAGTTTTCTGTTGTTGATGGTTTCCTTCACTGCTTAAGCTTTCCTCTAATTAATTCTTAAAAGCTATGTGAAGTCTTGCCCTGAAGTCGCTGCTCTTTCTATTCTATTTAGCAGTAGGGTTTTCTTTAAACTTTGTATCTCTTTCAGCTCTTGACTTAGCTCAATTATACTTTTTGTTACTCCTTTTTCCTCCTTAAGCCATACATTTTTCCTTGTTTATATTGCTCCATTTTATTATAGCTCTGCATAAGAGTCACCTCTAATAACCTCATGCCATAGTTAATACTAGGCTGTCCTGAAATTTCCTCTGCCAACTCCATTAATCCAAAACTCTTCAAGTTGGCTTTTTTTTAAACAAGCAAACAACCAAACAAATAAAACAGGACAAAAAGCCATATTTTAGCCAAAATACTATTTGAATGGTCTCTAAGCCAGTTTCTAAATGTCTTCTGATCTGAAACTTCTTGAACTTCTCCCCCATAGTTTACTTCAGCCTCAGCTCCAGTCTCTTCCATGATCTTATTAGGATGATCCATTAAACCATGCTTAAGGTATACAATTGTTATTCAAGTCCAAATTCCCATACTCTTCCACATGCCTCTAAACAAAAGCATAGTCAGGCCTAACAGCAATATCTTAGTCTCTTGTATCAATTTATATCTTAGTCAGAGTCCTATTATTGTGAAGAGATACCATGACCACAGAAAGTTTTTATAAAGGAAAGCATTTAATTGAGGCTTGTTTATTGTTTCAGAGGTTTAGTTCTTTATCTTCATGATGCTTAGTATAGCAGCATGTAGGCAAGTGTAATGCAGGAGAAGTGACTTAGAGTTCTACAGCTGGGTCCACAGGCAGCAAGAGAGAGCCACTAGGATTGGCGTGGGCATTTGAAACCAGAAATCAAATGCCAGAGAGACACTACATATTATAAAGCCACACCTTTCCCAATAAGGCATGCCTCCTAATCCTTTCCAAGTACTGCCACTCCCTAATGACTTAGCCTTAAAATATATGAGTTTATGAAGGATTGTACTTATTAAAACTATTACAGTAGGAAAACATCATTAAGAGCCATTTTATTACTAAATTCCTTTAGTACAACAGTGGTATTTGGTTTTCTTCTTGTCCCTGGGGCCATCTAGTCTCAGGTTCTTTGTCAACAACATCTTAGTTAGAGTTGCCATTACTATGAAGAGACACCATGACCAAGGCAACACTTATATAGGAAATATTTAATTGGGACTGGCTTATAGTTTAGAAGTTTAGTCTACTGGTCATGGTGGAAAGTGTGGCAGCATAAAGACAGATATAGTGATAGAGTGGTAGCTGAGAGTTCTGCTTCCAGATCAGCAGGCAGCAAGAAGAGTCAAACATAGGGTGACTTGAGCATCTGAAACCTCAAAACCCACCCTACTGATATACTTCTTCCAACACAGCCATACCTACTCTAACAAGACCATTCCACCTAATAGTGCCAGTCCCTATGATCTATGGGAGCTGTATTTACTCAAACAACCATACCTAATCAGTATTAGGTTGTTGTTGAACTGATGCTTACACTTTCCTGTAGCATATAGAGTACCTTCTGGTATGAAGAACCCTAGGCTGTTGTGGGAAGGCTCTAGGTAGGCAACAGCATATATTCTCCATGTCAATGAGTTGTGTAGGTGTTGTCTTCAGCAATATGGCCTTGCTCCCAATTTGTGGTGATATAATTATTGAACTGGACATTTTGTGAAGAGTTGCATTAAATTGTAGGTTGCATTTCTCAATATGGCATATATATATATTATATATATATATATATATTATAAAAAGTTACCCAAGGAATTTTTGTTTTGCTCTTTGATTTTTTTTTTTTTTTATCTTTTTTGAGGGTGTTGTTTGCTGGATTTCTTTCTCAGTTTGTCACTTGTTTGTTTATTGGTGGGCTATTGATTTTTGGTGAGTTAATTTCATATCCAAATACTTAGTTGAAAGTGTTTGTCAACTGCTGGGGTTTCCCAGTGAAATTTGATTTTAGGGTTGTCTTCAAATAAAGATACTTTGACTTCTTCCATTCCAATCTGTATACATTTGATGTCTTCAGTTTTATTGTTGGTCTAGCTAAGATATCAGGTGCTATATTGAATAAGTATGGAGAGAGTGGACAACCTTGACTTGTTCTTGATTTTAGTTAAAAATGCTTTGATTTTCTCTCCATTAAGTTGATGTTAGCTCTGGATTTGCTGTAAACTGCCTTTATTAAGTTGAGGGATGTTGTGTGTATCCTTAATCAATCAAAGGGTTGATATATGTATATTTATCATATATCATATGTATTCATATATATTTATATTTATATATGAATGATGCATTATATTTACAGATTCATTTATTTTGAACCATCCCTGTATCTCTGGGATGAAACCTTTCTGGACATTGTGGACTTGGTTTACAAGTATTTTTTTTCAATTTTTTATTAGATATTTTCTTCATTTACATTTCAAATGCTATCCTCAAAGTTCCCTATACCCTCCCCCTGTCCTGCTCCCCTATCCACCCACTCCCACTTCTTGGCTCTGGATTTCCCATGTACTGGGGCATATAAAGTTTGCAAGACCGAGAGGCTTCTCTTCCCAATGATGGCTGACTAGGCCATCTTCTGGTTCACAAGTATTTTATTGAGATTTTTTTTAAAACACTTTATGTCACTATTCTCTAACAGGAATCAAGGTGCTTGGACCAGCAAACAGCAAATTATTGATTTACATTATGATCTTAGCATCAATTCCCATGTTCCAATTCCCCAATGGAACATGTGATGAGAGCCAAATGCACCAAGTACATAAGTAGATTATATCACAGGAAAGGAAACCAGAAATTAGGAATCTCAGAAAGCAGATGGCTTCTGAGGCGATATCTGTGACTGGCTTATAGTTTAGAAGTTTAGTCTACTGGTCATGGTGGAAAGTGTGGCAGCATAAAGACAGATATAGTGATAGAGTGGTAGCTGAGAGTTCTGCTTCCAGAAGCTGTTGTAACATTTAATAATAGTTTTTCATTATACCATTAAACCCAGATACCAGCAGTATTGCTCAAAAAACCCTGACTGTGTGTATGTTTGGAATAATGAAAATGTCTGCACAGTGATATTCCATAACAGCTACCTAACATACTAGACTCTGAATTCAGCATGGATTATTTTTTAATTAATTAATTGTTAATTTAGAGAGAATTTTTTCATCTATATTCATAGGAGAAATTAGTCTTCAATTTTCTTTACTAGTTCTTTATGTAGTTTTGGTGTGTTTGTTTTTATTTTACCAAATTCAGCTATGAGTTTTATTACTTATAAATATGTATTATTGGGGTAACCATGGCCTCAAAAAATGAATCAGATATTTCTTCTGTTTCTGTTCTTCTATTTGTGTAATAATTTAAAGATGATTGGTATTAACTGTTATTTGAAAGTCTGAAAGAATTCTACACTAATAACCACCTGGCCCTGGGCTTACTTTGGTTGAGAGACTTATAATGGCTACTTTTATTTCACTGGAGCCTATACGTTTGTTTAAACTGATTGTCTAATCCTGATTTAATTTTGGGAGGTGGTACGTTTTGAGAAAATTATCCACTTCTTTTAGATTTTCCAAGTTAGTGGAGAACAGGTTTTTAAAGTATATCTTTATGATCCTTTGTATTTCCTTGGTATCTCTTGTTTTATCCCCAGTTTTTCTCTAATTTTGTTAATTTTGATATTCAATCTACCTTTTAGTTAATCTGGATAAATCTTGTTGGTCTTACTGATTTTCTTAAAGAACCATCTCTGTTTTATTACTTCTTTTCATTACTTTCATTTGTGTGCTTGTTTGTATTTTACAAAGTTCAGTCCTGAGTTTTATTATTTCTTGCCATTTATTCCTTTAGGTTTTTGTATGTTTGTTTTCTTTCTAGAGCTTTCAAGAATGCTGTTAAGTTACTAGAATGATATATCTCTCTTTTAAAAAAAAATAAATGTAGGCACTTAGTGCTATGAACTTGGCTTTTAGAGCACCCTCCATTGTGTCCCATAAGTTTTGGTATTTGTGTTTATTTTCACTAAATTCTAGAATGCTTTATATTTCTTTATTAATTTCTATCACCATTCATTTTCATCCAGTAGTGAAATTTTTAGTTCTCATGAGTTT
The DNA here is from genome assembly GCF_978045245.1 of Mus caroli. NCBI lineage: Eukaryota > Metazoa > Chordata > Mammalia > Rodentia > Muridae > Mus > Mus caroli. The sequence goes on from NW_028227262.1 coordinate 45,402,627, forward strand.
GTAAGCTTTCTGTTATTGATGAATAGAACCCCTAATCCCAGGTGGACAGATAATGTGCAAGTGTTATTTGAATTTTCTTTTACAGTTTGAGATTTGCTTTGTATATGAGTATATGGTCAATTTTGGTGAAAGTTTTCATGGAACTCTTAACGTTCCTGGAGAAAGAGTAAATTCAACAGAATGTAGTGCTGACGGAATTGTGAGAGAGCAAATATTAATACAATTACCATCTTCTTGAAGAATTATTCCATAGGGAAAATAATCACTGTGTATCAGAATTAAATGCAATTTCAGTGGAGTGCATATCTCTATAGTTGGAATGTACATGCATTTCCAACAATTGCATTAAGATATTGTCACTCACCTTATTTATTTCCATGCCTTCCATGTAACCTACAAATCATAACAACATAAGAATTAGATCCTGAAAACCAATGGGTAAAATATAAAGAATCACATAACAAGCTCAATTTCCCCAAAATTTTCTATAAACACTAGTGTGTATGAGGAGGGTAGGAGGGGTAACTCTCTCTGCTAACGCTACAGCCATCAATTTGGATTTGCTAGTGGCAAGAAGAAAGTCTTGTTCAACACAACTTAACAGTTGGTCTTGGTTCAAATTTCAAAAGTCAGAACCAGATAGCTTATTTTAGGCATATTTAAGCACAACATTATTTTTTTTAAATTTCCTCGTGATAATTACCTCAATCTCCTGTGTACAATGAAGTTTAAACATGACTACATCGAAACTTTGGTAAAGTTCAAGTGACTTATTCATAAAGATAGGCTCTATAGATTTATGGAGGAAGCCAGCTTATTGTAAATAAGGTCGCTATTAAGCATTTAGGGTAGTATAGGGTTATATATTATCTGAGATAAACAAACTCAAGATAAAAATCAGCAGGTTCTGGTATGGTCTGAGTCATGTTTTGAATACGCTTGGCCTAGACAGTGGCATTATTTGGAGGTGTGTCAGCCTTCAGATGAAATTGTAGAACTCTCTGTTCCTCCTGCACCAAGCCTGCCTGGATTTTGCCATGTTCCCACCTTGAAGATAATGGACTGAACTTAGGAAATTGTAAGTGAGCCCTAATTAAATGACCTTATAAGAGTTGCCTTGGTCATTGTGTCTGTTAACCGCAGTAAATCCCTAATGAAGACAGCACAGACATAATCAGGCTATTAAACACAATCATTCTCAGCCTTTTGTTCAGAAAATACGTTATACATCTCTCCCTTTGAAGAGACAATTTTGTGTGTTTAACATTCCTTGTTTTGCTAGTGTTTATCTGCAAATACAAGGACCTACATGCCTCCTATACAATATGTTCTAAGTCCCAGTCTGTATGTTAAACTCACTGGTGTGACATTGCCCTCTCTGTAAGTGCCCACATTACCAGTTTATGTCAGTCATAAGGTTTTTAACTAAAAGATTGCAAATCAGAAAGATTATTAGTAAAAAAAATGCCAGACTTCATGGGTGGAGCAAATCCTTCAGAATCTTCACAGGAGTCATGTGAAGGACATCTTCAGATGGCCAGGCCACTGGTAAATTATAGTGCTTTGTTTTTGTTTTATGGACATAGTCACTTTCCTAGTTACCGGGGCCTAGCAAACACAGGAGTGGATGCTCACAGTCAGCTATTGGATGTATCACAGGGCTCCCAATCGAGAAGCTAGAGAAAGTACCCAAGGAGCTAAAGGGATCTGCAACCCTATAGTTGGAACAACATTATGAACTAACCAGTACCCCGGAGCTCTTGTCTCTAGCTGCATATGTATCGAAAGATGGCCTAGTCGGCCATCAATGGAAAGAGAGGCCCATTGGACCTGCAAACTTTATATGCCCCAATATAGGGGAATGCCAGGGCCAAAAGAATGGGAATGGGTGGGTAGGGAAGTGGGGGGCGCTATGGGGGACTTTTGGGATAGCATTGGAAATGTAATTGAGGAAAATATGTAATAAAAAATATTAAAAATTAAAAAAAAATTTCTGGTAAAAAAAAAATTGTCAGTGTGACACAGATTCAACTCATCTAGAGAAAAGCTTTCTCTAAGGAACTGTCCAGATCGTATTAGTCTATGGTAATGTCTGTGGAAGATTATCATGATTATTAATAGTTGTATGATGGTTCAGTCTACTAGCCTATATAAGAAAGCTAACTAAAAAAAAATCCCCTCTTCCCCTAAGTCAATTTTTGTCACAGAGATTTATCGCATCCACAGAATAAAACCGGGGCAATCTTACTATATAGCTTAAGCAAGCCTCAAACTTGTTATTCTCCTTCCTCCTAATTGCTAGGATTAAAGAAGGAGCCGCTGTACCTGAATAATATATTATCTGAATAGCTTCAACTTGTTTAATATGTACTGGATTCATTTATAGAGCATTACAATTATGTGATAGTGAGCTACTGCATGACTTTTCTTAGGGAGTCATTAAAAACATGTATCACCCTAGAGATGAGCAATAATGACAGAACTAAGGAATTATTCTACCAAATAAAATTATTCTACGTTCTTAAACCAATGAATTTACTGACTCTGCTGAAATTTCCATGGGTTATTAACTACTTACAGGACCGTGAGTGAGTATAAAACAACTCTATTACCAAAAGTCCCATCAGACAAGGGATTGATTGACAAAGTCTACATCCCTAGGGTTCCATACTCCACTTGCAGGCAAGTCCATGGGAAAACATTTTTCTCACCACAAATTACTGACTTACTTATATAACTTTGGAGACGGACCTTGTACATTCTATACATCCATACTGGCTCCCTGCTTTTCTTCCCCAACTTGACACAAGCTAAAGTTATCTGGAAAGAAGACTCCTCATTAAGACAAGTTTGTGGGAAAGACTGCAGTGTATTTTCTTGCCTAATATATGTTGGCCCAGCCCAGTTTGGATGCTGCCATCCCTGTACAGGTGATCTTGAATTGTTTATAAAAGCAAACTCACAAAGCCATAAGGAGCAAACCAGTAAGTAGAGTCCCTCAGTAGTTTCTTCTCATTGCCTTCAGTCCTGTTTGAGTGATGGACTGTTTCAGTAATGGATTGTTACCTGGAAATGTAAAATGAGATACCCTCTCTATTCCTTACGTTGATATTGAGAATTTCTTTATCACTCACTGCCTAGAAAATAAATTAGTAGAGTAACTTTCTGAGTTTCCCAATTAACAATTCATTCACTCTACCCCAAGGAAGGGACTATGTAGTTGACTTTTGTTACTTTGTTGGTTCTTCATTCTTCCACCCTACTCCAACACTTTCCTGCCACCATTCAAACCCTAACACTATATAATTTATTTTAGGATAAGATAAGGTAAGATAAGATAGGATAGAGAAAATGGGTAGCAGGAAAAGGGGGCAATGTTACCACTAGACCACTTCCTGTTGTTTAAGGGTATCGAGTTCCTTGCGACAAGTTTGATCTTTACTGTCCAAATATATAATTCTTCTTGTTGCTTCCTTGTGCACAACTACTTAACAAATCACAATAAACAGCAACCAACAAAAACCAACGTGAACCAACAGCAGTCAGCAGCAACTAACAACCCACCACACCTCTCAGGACCATGCTAACATCTATATACCCCTTGAGGGGACCCTAGAATTCCAAATATCTGAAGCTGGGGAAATTATACCCCTGTTAGAGCATGAGCTGAATTACAGTCAGCTGCTGAGGACAATCTGAAGCAGCCCCCTATCTCATACATTAAAACAAAAACATATTCCTATAATATTACCATGTTTTAAGAGAAACACGGTAATATTCTCACTTTAGACCTATATATGTTGAGACCAGCAATCTACATATAATCTATTTTAATCTAATAAATTGTCACATTTTACCAACAAAAGCTTTCAGAATTTTATTGATTAAATTGCTTATTACAATTGCTGACATTTTCAGAAGCTTCTTTTTAAATTTAAGGAATGAATAAGGAATGCTACTATCCTTCATAATTTTAAAATAAATTCCCTTAATAGATAACTGCTTAATACTGCCACTTTCATAAATAATTTCTCTATTATATAAGAATTTAGTATTTTGGATGACTGAAAAGGTAGCACCTTAATGCAATTAATTAGCAATTTTGATAGTTTACTGCTAAATATGCTGTGAATCTTGTTCCCTCTACTACATTCATAGACACTACCCTGAGCTAAGTACCAGTAATGTGTTCTTTTTCTATACGTCATCCAACTTAGTTTCTTGCTTTCTACTCTTCTCCTATACTCTTCTCCTTGTAGTCATTATTCAGAAAAACAGCAGATACTTCAAAAACTAGGAACATAGATGTATTGGCTAGATTTATGTCAAATTGACACATATTAGAGTTATCAGGAAGGAGGGAACCTTGATATTGAGAAGATGCCTTGTAAGATTTAACTGTAGGCAAGCCTATTGAGAATTTTCTTAATTAGTGATTGATGGAGGAGAACACATCCCAATTGAAGGTGGTGCTAGCCCTGGGCTAGTGGTCCTGTGTTCAATAAAAAAAAGCAGACTTAGTGAGCCATGAGGAACAAGCTAGTAGGCAATACTCCTCCATGGCCTCTGAACCAGCACCTGTTTCCAAGTTCCTGCCCTGCTTTAATTCCTCCTGTTCTAACTTCTTTTGATGATGATCTATGATGTGGTTGTATAATCAGAGTAAATATTTTTCTCGCCAAGTTGCTTTGGTGATGCTATTCCATCCCAGTAATAGTAACGCTAACTAAGAGAGTAGGGTATCAAATTTCTCTGACTGTTGGTGTCCAGATATTGCCACACAACCACCGAGGCACTGATCTCAGTTAAGTAATAAGCATAATTTATTGAACACACACCTCAAGACTTATCAATTAGGGATACATCATGGACTCAGAAGTTGACTGTGAACATCAATGTTTCCCAGGGCCAGATTATAAAGGCAAAAGGTAAAATGAGCTCCTGTGCAGTGGCAGGAAGTACTGACCAGTGGTCACCTCTGACTCAAGCTATTTCGGCTAACTAGACAGAACAGTTCTAACTGACCTTTATTCTGATTGGTCCTAAGTGGAGCTAATGGTTGTGAAATTTCTTAGGACTAACAAACCTCAGACCATAACAGGCTATGTGGTCAGCATGACCCTGCTCTGAGGTAAGCAACTTTTCTGCATCAGTAACAGTATGAACGATCTGGCAAGCATGGTACAAAATGGCTACAGCTAATTCGGCTTCCATCAAACAAATATTCTTGTTTTTTTTTTTTTTTGGATCGCATACAATGTGTTTCCACTCTTTAAAATTTTGTATTTTCTGTCACATTGAATTTAAATGATAGATTTTTAAGATGATTGGCTTCATTTCATGCATTCTGTATAAAACCATTCCCTGGCAAATCAATGTAAAATACTACTTGGCAAATTTTATTATAATTATTTTCCTACCATATGTTTTATTTTTTGAAATTTGATTATATATGTCAATTATTCTCCCAATTTGATTGTATATATGGCAATTATTCTCCCATAATTGGGAGTGGGTGGGTTGGGGAGCAGGTGGAGGGAGGGAGGGGATAGGGGATTTTCAGAGGGAAAACTAGGAAAGGGGATAACATTCGAAATGTAAATAATGAGAATATTTAATAAAAATTAATTTAAAAAGAGTTTCTCTTAGGGTAGCTACATCATAAAAATATTATAATTAGATCTATGGCTTCAACTACCTCTGCTGACTTGCACTGAACTATAGGAACTCAAGAATAAACTCACCTCACTGCATTGACTGCTAAATCACTGAACAAACTGACTCAAATCCCTTTACTTTCTCTGCACTGCTTTTAAATAGCTTTTCTCAGGAAAGTTAGGCATATCCTATCTTTGACTTGTTCCTTCAAATCTTTCTCTGATTTGTCACTTTGCCTGTTCCTCAATTAGACACCACTTTCAAACATGCTGCTTCCTTTTACAAACTAAGATTACCTTCATTGTTTGTAATGAAAAGTATGAATAGTCTTGTCTGTATTCTATCCAGAAGGATTAAAAGGTATGTCTGTAGTCCTACTAGTTAACACAGAACTAGAAGATCTTTGGATGTGATATCTTGTCAGAGCAGCCATGTTGCTGGATGGAGTTCCTTTACACAGTTCATTTAAAGAGCAATCAGTGCTTTAAACTTCTGAGTCATCTTCCCTGCCCCATAAATCCTATAAATGTTATTTCTCCATAGACTAAATGGAAATAAAAATGATATGTGATTCCAATACTATATATATATATATAAACATGCTATGGTCATACTTGCATAAATGTATGCTATGTTTGGCTTTTAAAAAAGTAAACATACAATAGATATAAATAACATATACAGTATAATTAAAGAATAGATAACCAAGTCATTTTCTCTGTTCCTCTCATCTAGATCAACCTAAATATTCCAGACACAATTAAAGGGAAATGATAGTACCCCAGAAGCTAGCAAGTAGGAATAGCAGTTGTAGAACTTAAAGGTAGACAGGGTGTAGGGTTCCTTTTCCTTAAACTGGGTGCCAAGGAATTCTAAAGTCAAGAAATTCCAACAGGTAGAAGAGAAACTCAAGAATGCCTACTCTGCTGACACAATGGTCATTCCTTTTCTCAAAAGGATAAGCCTAGCAAAGACCTAGTAAGAAGTTCTAACTAAATCAAACACAAAGAATCACTCCAACATCTGCTTTTGCCTGAACATTACCACTACAGCATGCCTGATGCCTGATGTTCCTTTAAATAGCAACAGAATTCTGCTAGCAGAAAATCCAACAGTCAACTCTGATATCACCCAACATTTAACCAAGCAGCACAAGAAGAACAGGTAAGGGGGCTTATATGGATCACCATGCTTTGGAGGACCACGTAGCTCACTGAAGCACCTTCCACCCTCTCAGGTAGCACTAGGGAGAGGAATTTCAATCCCATAATATGGCTGCTCTGGCTACATCCAAAGACCAAAGATCTGGCAGGAATGCAGACATACTCTTAGTACACAACTTTAATCCCTCTAGCTAGAATCATTTAGAATTCATTTTTAATCCCAAACAATGACATCTAATTGAGGAGAAGACCAAGTGATGAATCAGAGAAGATTTGTCAGAATGAATCAGAGATAAGATATACTCAACTCTCAGTAGAAAATTTATTTAAGAGTAGTGTATTGAGAGTAAAGGCATCTAAGTCTGTTCATTCAGTGAGTTGGGAGTCAGTGTAGTGAGTGTAGTGGAGTGGAGTTGAGTCTTTTTTTGAGTTCATGCAATTTAGTGTAGGCCAGCAGAGTCGGTTGAAGCCAGAGAATACGAAGGAGTCAGTGGATTAGAACAAGTTTCCAGAGTTAGATTAAGTACAAGTGAGTAATTCCATGAGAATCTAACAGAAATCAGTTTGAATCAGTCAGTTGGGAGAGGAGCTTGACCCAGAAAAGCTAAGTTGAATAAACCAGAGTTCTGAATATATTCAGCAACAATTCTTGTAGGCTGAAACATTCTAGGACTGTGTTAGTAGATGAAGGTTGGAAGATGAAGCCTTCCACATCTTGGTTTGTAGAAGATTGTATTGTGCAGAGCCTAAAAGCATCCAGGCCTAGACCTAGTGATAGTTAGACAGAAACACTCTGGGCTCACTCCAAGCCAAGTATTTGTAAAGCTTAGGTGGAGGTCTCATCTCATCACTTTTTCTGACCAACATTTAGAGCACTAGGAGGGATAGAACAGGAATGCCACCAATAACAAAAGAATTGAATATTCAAAATTGTATTGTGTGGCTCTAAAAATGAATGTGTCATATAAACTTCTGCCTACAAAACAGGAAGGAACTAACAGGATAAACTTCAGAAAACAGGATTTTGACAAGAGTAAGGCTGTCTAATATTATTATCACCATCTAAGATACAGTTCAAAATCATTCATATCAAAAAAGAGCACATAATGAGATTGAGAGAGAGAAATCAATGGATGTCAAATGTCAACATCAAAATGAATCAGAAGTTAGAATTATCTGAAAAACATTTTTAAAGTATTTTTTAAACATTCATGACTAAGTTGATAAAATAAGTAACAAATATCATCCAGAAGCAAAATTTAAACAGTATAAGTTGTAGTCATCCTGCAGAGGGTTTACAAAATAACCAAATGGTGTTTAGATAATAGGAAATCACAGTAACTGAGACAAATCTTTCACTAGATCAAATCGATATTAGAACAGAAATGAAAAAGGATGACTTACGTAACTTGAAAACAGATCAATAGAGTATCTGCTGTCTCGGCAATAGGGGAAAACAGAATTTTTAGACAGTGAAATGTATCCCAAGACCATGTAGATCAATAGCAAGAGAGTTAACACTCATTTTGTAGACATTGAAGACGAAGATAAAGAATGTGGAACTGGGAAAATATTCAAAGAATCATGACTCTGAATTTCCTAAATGTAACAAAAGACATGAAAATAATGAATATAAGAACTGGAGACAATCCCAAGCAGGCCATTCGTAAGAAAACTCACAAGAAGCTACATTAAATTATATCTCTGAAAGAACAGACAGACAGAAACCTTAATAACCATCAGAAAAGCCATGTTTTATTCATAGAGGAACCCATTCCAAGGAGAACATGTTTCTCATTTGAACTGTGGCAGCCAGAAGGAGGCACACAACTATTTGTCACACATTGAGAGAAACAAATATCAGCTGCAAATCCTAACTCCATGGGCTTGACCTTCAGAAACTGAGGGGAAATAAAGATATTCTCACAGAAGCTTATATCTACTTTTGAAGAAAGACTAAAGGATGTCATCCAAACAAAAAATACACAGTAATAGAAAACCACACTTCAGAAATGAAAGCACACCACAACAGCTAAAACTAAAAGAAAACAGATTGTCCTTATATAGAAATGTTTTTTTCCCAGTAATAACATAAAATTAAGTATTTGATGTGATGATCCATTAATGCTCAGAAAATATGACAAATTTAAAAGAAAACAAAATGGAAGTAAGTTTTCCAAAGTCAACTCAGGTTTTAATATTTGACAAGTCAAACTGCACCCTCCTATGAAGTCATTAAAGAAAACTGATCAGATCTCAACAGTGTATTCAGAAATGACATTTTACAAAGTTCAATATTGGTCCATGATAATGTTCTCAGATCAAGGCATAATGACAATTGCTTTTAATTACAGCACTTAATACCAGGCATATAGATCTTTAGTAGTTGGAAACCAGTCTGGTCTACCTAGTAGGTTCCAGGACAGCCAAGGCGACATAGAGAGACACTGTTTCAAAAACGAACAAACAAAAGCTCTCATAGATTTAGGATTAAATAATAATTTCATGTAATCAATACAGAGTGCACATCTTATTTCAATCATGCCCATGTAACATGTTCACCAAATTAGACTTATAAACAGTGGAAGCCTCTCACAGCTTTGGAGTCTGATATGGAGGCCTTGGAGCATCCATTTCCAGAGAAGATCCAACTGCTTGTTTGTGAGGTTATTGCATTTGTCACTCAGCGCCTGCCAAAGACCTCACTTATGTATTACATCACCTTGGGGACTAGGAATTTCAACATATAAATTTTGTGGCACACAAGCATTCAATTCAAAGAAACATCTATTTAAAAAAAAACTATCAGATGGTCAGAAACATATTCACAGTAAACAGCAAAAGACTGCATATTTTCCCACAAATGTGACTTAATGGCACCACATATTTGACACAGTGCTGACCATTCAAGCAAGAGTCATACATAAATGTCAGGTGAGGGATAAAGGAAATAAAGTCATCCTCACTTTCAGATGAAATGAATATCTAGTGGATTCCAAGCCAAGACACCAACACATTTCTCTAGGAAGTAATAGGCAAATTTAGCAAGATTGTGAGTATAAATACAAGGGAAAGGGACTAATTCCATTTCTAGAAACTGAAAGTAACCATACAGAAGTGAAAATTAGAAAAGAGAAGAAACATGGAGTTCTATAAGAAATACACTAGAAATGAATGTTGAAAAGTAATGTGTACTGAAGGAAGAAGGCAAAGGTAATTGGGCAAGCATATGAATAAGCCATATCGTATTCATGGATTCGGAGGCAGAACAAAGTCGTTTATTGATTTAATGCAATTCTTAGTCCCCATCTAGAAGGGTTTTCAAACATAAAAAACTTTTTTTGAAATTCTTATGGAAAGATATTAGTTGAGAATATCTAAAACAATCTTGAAAAAGTAGAGTGTGAACAGAATTATTTCATAAGTGTATCGCTATATAGCTACAAAATATAATCCATATGCTATCTCCAAAGAAATAGGCAATAGGTACTATAGGATACCCAGATATATGATCACCACAATAATCAAAATGATTTTCTATAAAGCAGAAGGAACAAACACACAGTGAAGGCAAGACTTTCCAACTAAGTGAAAACAAACAGCAAAAACCCCAAACCCCAATCCTCAATCAAAAGCAGTTTGTTGACTGAAATATACAATGTAAAATCATACGTTCTATAGAGAAATTAAAATAATAAAGCAGTTATGATAAAGATCTTAAAAACAGAGTTCTTAGGCTTGAACCCAAACCAGGACTTATAAAAGTAAATACTGGTAAATTGGGTAACATCAAAATTAAAGCCATTTTCTTCATAAGAGGATGGCAATGTCAAAAACAGACTTGGAAAAAATTTGCTAATTATGTTAACCAAAGAACTAGTTCATAGATGTATATTTGTCAAACTTTATATGCCCCAGTACAGGGGAATGCCAGGGCCAAGAAGCAAGAGTGGGTGGGTAGTGGAGAAGGGTGGAGGGAGGGTATAGGGAACTTTTTGGATAGCATTTGAAATATATATAAAGAAAATATCTAATAAAAAATAAATTAAAAAAAGAAAGAAGAAGAAAAAATAAATAAAATTCTAGAAACTATCTTAATGTTTTTAAAAGATACATAGCACTCAAAAAACCAAAATTAAAACAAATAATTTATGTGTACATGTATATATGTATATATGGACACATACATATATGAATATATGTTTATGTATGTATATTATATATATTTATTTATATGTCAATATATATCTGTGTCTGTATCTGTATCTATATCTACATCTACATCAATTATGATTATAATATCCATACCTATATCAACTACCCATAAGTTGTCAATAAAAAGAAAGAACTAATAACTAAGGAAGTTAAAAGTCAATCATAACTAGCAAAGTTAAATGAAGTTAAAAGCCAATCACAATAGATGTAAATTTAATCTATTGATATTAAGTTCATATAATTTCATAATTATAGAGATGAAGAATGTGATATCTGATAATTTTTTTTTTAGGATTTAGGGATAGGAGTGAGAAGTTTCTATATGACTATATAAACTTATTCTAGTCACATGATGATGGCATAATATGAAAATGATATAATTACGTGTTCAGCTTGTAGCAGTAGTAGTCTGAAAATATGGGATATAATTGCAATACTCTTGATGCATTCACATTGATTTGTGTAATTAATAAAATCTTATTAGCTCTATAGTTTGAATGAAGGTCAATTTTCATGGTTTAACGAGGAAGGAGTTGGTTGAAATTTATGCAAGACATTTGATTCAGAATAAATTAAACAGAACAATTAACCTAGATTGGTGTATGCTATAGTCCCTCTTCCTCATGATAGTGTATCAGATAGCAAAGTGTGAGAAGTCTCTGGGCAACACACCTGCAAAGTTTTATTTAACCATCCCATTGGCAGTCAAATCTCTCTGAGCCTGATACAGTCACAGAACACTTCATTACTTCAGAAAAATTTGTTGCACTTGAACTGATAAGTACAGACTGGTAGAAGTAGACACTTTTACACTCATGAGCAAGAATTTATAGCATTTCTCATAAGTTAGGAACTGAATCTAAAATGCCAGACAAGCACTTCATAAAAATAAACAAAACATGGAGAAAAAGAAAAGTTTCTCCAATGTTTTCTTTTTTCTCCCAAAGTAGTTGTTTTTAAAGTGGTCATTTAAAAAGAATGAACCTTGTCAGAGGGTGAGGGCACATGCCTTTAATTGTAGCACTTGGGAAGCAGACACAATTGCATCTCTCTGACTGTGAAGCCAGCTCAGTCTACAGAACAAGTTTCAGGACAACATGGACTACACAGAGAATCCTTGGTTTGAAAAAATGGGGAGGGGGATTTTTTTCCCAAAAATTAAAGGTAGAATTTTTTCTCCATATTAATTCATCCTGACTACAGTTTTCCCTTCCTCCCACCACTCTTCCAAGTTCTCTTCCACTACCCCTCCCCATCAGATCCATTTCCCCTCCATTTCCCTTCAGTAAGGAGCTGGTCTCCAAGACCTCCAAGATCAAACAGCAAAACAAGATACAACATCAGGCAAAAGCCCTCATATCAGAACTTGATGAAGCAACCCATCGGAGAAAACATTCCTAAAGAGTCAGCAAAATAAAATCAGAGATACACCTGCTCTCTCTCTTTTTTAACTAGATATTTTTCTCATTTACATTTCAAATTCTATCCTGAAAGTCTCCTATACCCTCCCCCTGCCCTGCACCCCAACCCACCCACTCCCGCTTCCTGGCCTTGGCATTCCCCTGTACTGGGGCATATAATCCTTACAAGACCAAGGGCCTCTCATCTGATAACATCTGCTTTCATTGTTAGGAGTCCTACAAAAACACCGACATAACTGTCATAGAATATATGCTGAGGACTTGGTGCAAACCCATGTAGGCCCTGGGGTTGCAACTTTAGTCTCTGTGAGCCTGAATGAGCCCTGTTCCTTGGTTCTGTGGGCTATGTTCCCTTGGTGTCCTCCATCCTCTCTGACTCCTACAGTCCCCACCCACCCCCTGCCCTTGGCAGGTTTTCATAGTCTCCAAGGGAAGGGATCCAAACGGAGACCTCCAATTTAGACTCTCTTTTGGTAGGTCTGGGATTAAGAATGATGAGGATTGTGCAGTACAAGTCAAGCATGAACAGTTTATTTACCTCGGAGTTCTAAGGCTAATTAATTAGGGACCTGACCAGATTCAGGACCTGGAACCATGACCCCCGCCTGGTGAGGTATAGGCCTTTTTAAGAAAAAAAAAAAAAAAGCAGAAAAAGAGGGAAGTATAGGTAAATTGTCTTTACATTGATTAGCTGTGTCTGTGTTATAAAGGAACTGATTGGTCCTGCCTAACTAGTGTGGTTTATCCAGGAAGGCTATAGGAGTCAGGATAAGTTGTTTAGGAGCTAAGTAGGGCAAAGGGCAAATGGAGGCTGGTAGAGTGTGAGGAGGTCAGGACAATTTGTTTGCTAGCTAAGTAGAGCAGAGGGCAAATGGAGAAGGGAAAGGTAGAGTTGCCTTGGTCCTTTCAAACTCCCTCTGCTTAATGTCTACCTGTGGGTTACACCTTCTTCCATCTGCTGCCTGAGGAAGCCTCTTTGACGATGACTGGACAAGGCTTTAACTCTAATATATAAGTATACTTGGGAGTCCTTTCAGTGATTTTTTTTCTTTTCTTTCCTGTTTGGTTCTACCCCAGGTCTCTGGGCTATCCAGTCTCCATGTCTTATTTGTCAAGGCAGTGTAGGACATGTACTCTCTCCTCTGGTGTGAGACTCAAGTTAAACCAGACATGGTAGGTTACTTCCACAAATTTTGAAGCCACCATTGCCCCCATTCTGTAGGCAGGACAGATTGTAGATTGAAGTTGTTGTGTCTACGTTGTTGTACAGGTTTCTCTTTTGGTAGCCTGCAGAGTACCTTACTATGCGAAAGAGACTAGAATATAGGGGCTAAGTCTCCATAAGACACCAGTTTGATGTCTCTACATTCAATAACCTGTGCAACTTTTGTACTTGTAAATTGGACACTTTTGTCAGTTTTCAGAGACTGACTCTGAAAAAGACAAGGTTGTTCGCTCTTTCTATATCTGTTCTTATTATACTTGACGTTTCATCTAAAGCAATAAGACTACTGAAGGATACCAAGAGGATACAAATTGGAAAGGAAGAAGGCAAAGTATCTTTATTTGCACATGATATGTTAGTATACATAAGTTACGCTAAAACTCTATCAGAGGACTCCTAGAACTGATAAACACTTTCAGCAAAGTGGCTATATACAAAATTAACTAAAATAAATTAGTATCCACCAAAATACAATTGACAAATGGACTAAGAGATGTATAAGAAAAACAAAACCCCTTCACAATAGCCACAAATAATATGAAATATCTTGGGGTAATTTTACCCAAGCAAGCAAAAGACATACATGACATAAACCTCAAGTCTTTGAAGAAAAAACAAGTGAAGAGATAAGAAGATGGAAAGATCTCCCATGCTTATGGATCAGTAAGATTAACATACTAAACATGGTCTTTTTACTAAAGTAATCTTTAGATTCAGTGCATTCCCCATCAAAATTCCAACACAATTCTTTACAGACCTTGAAAAAACAATGTTCAATTTCATATAAGGATATATTCAAAAGATTCTCCATCCTAGCACAAGTACACTTGTTAAACTACATTCATTGTAGTTTTATTCATAATAGCCAGCAACTGGGAGCAACCTAGATGTCCCTCAATAGAAGAATGGATAAAGAAAATGTCATATATTTGCATGATGAAATATTATTCTGCTGTTTAAAAAGGATATTATGAAATGTGCAAATAAATGGATACAACTAGAAAAAAATCGTCCTGAATAAGGTAACCCATGTGATCCAAAAAAAAAGTGGATATTATCCATTAATTAAATGACAATCATCCACAGAACAGGAGAGTTAAGGTAAGAGGGAAGCTCGAGGGGATGCATGGATCTCTCTGGGAAGGGAAAATAGAATAGATTTTGCTGGTGAACTGAGAAAAGGTAAGGATGGGAGAGGGGGGATCAGGTGTGAGAGGAATAGAGAGAGCAATTGGGGACTGCATCAGGGGATCAGATGGAAGAGATGTAGTGTAGGGAGAGAATGGGGAACATTTATGTGTGTTGTGGGGGGGGGTAGGTATTGGAAACCTAGTATAGTCCACACTTTTTGGAATCCATGAAACTGACTGTAGGAAGACTACTCATAATACAGTATGTGAAATCTGAACTGGATATCTCTTGTAGTCAGGCAAGACTTCCAGTGGTGAACTAGGGCTGTATTTGGTCAAGTTGTTTGCAGAAGGAGATCCATGAAGATTCCCATACAACCCAGAGAAAATAATAGATCTTTATAGGTAGAAATGTCTCTTGATGCTTATCTCCATGAAATTATCAAATTTGCAACTACCACAGTAGCAGTAATACACTAAATATGATTTAATCATAAATATTATAATTCTTAAATTAAGTAGATGACAGTATTTTAGCACAAATAATGAGAAAAGAGCTAGTCAGGAGAAAGTATCCAGAAATTTGAGAATAAATAATACTTCATCTACCATAAAAAGCCCCACTCCCCCCCTCAAAAAATAACCATTGTCAGAAACAATAGCTTTCAAACCAAGAAGCAAAAAGCTTGGGCTCTTAGAAATGAAAATCTCAAAAACAAACAAACAAACAAACAAACAAACAAAACAAAAAACCCCCAGCAAAATAAGGAAAAGAACTGTTTTATATTAAAAGCAACTAAATCAGAACAAACTTATTTCATACTTGCCACTGAGTGATTCTGAATTCAGTTTCCCAAAGGGGGAAATAAATCACTGGAGAAAAACTGATGGGGGATAATGTGGGACTTAAATTATATTCATTTTAGAGGCTACTATTGTGTTTCTAATGTTCTCCTGTGTGAGAATGCTCTTGTGATCTAGAAGGTAATTATTCCCCTGCTACACAGAGATGAGCACAAATATATTTAGTGTTTAGAGGCTTAAAGCTTAAAAAACTTTAAGACTTACCAGATAAAACCCAAAAGTATACCTGAGCAGATAAAACTACAGACTGAGTTTGGATGTAGTTCAGTGGTAGAACATCTGCCTGGGACATTGCAGCTGCTGACACAGACTCTGGTTGGATGAAGCTAAATGTCAGAGCATATTCCTAGAGCATCCACCACCCTGGAATAGATGCTCACTACTGCACAAAGTGAAACAGACTTTGAGTTCTAGTGCTGTGAAGGGACACCATGACCAAGGTGACTCCTATAAAGAAAAACATCTAATTGGCACTGGCTTATAGATTCCGAGGTTTAGTACATTATCATCATGACAGGAAGCATGACAGGATGCAAGCAGACATGGTGCTGAAGGAGTTGAGAGTTCTGCATCTTGATCTGCAGGTAACAGGAGCTCTTGTGCCTCACCGGGCATAGCTTTAGCACCCCTAGAGTGACATACTTTTTCCAACTGACCACACCTACAAGGCCATTCTTCCCAATACTGTCACTACCTATGGGCCAAGCATTCAAACATTGGAGTTCATGGGGGCCATACCTATTCAAGCCATCACACAGACAAACAGGAAACATATAGGAAGCAGCAAGATAGAATAAGTCTAGAGAAAGGAAAGGCATCCTTATACTATTGCAGTGTTTCTGTGGGCTCCAACGTTTAATAGGAGGGAAGAATAAAAATTTTAAGTGGCTACATATGATTCTAAAAATAAGGTATTAACTGTGTTGTACTTTGCTTTGTTATTAATCACTTTGTTCAACAGGAAGTTTTAATTAAAATGTAAAGCAGATCAGAGTAAAACTATTACTTTTTTCAGAGGTAATATTTGTGTGTCATGGTTGGTTTCATGTGCTGGTATTTGTGTGGTATTCTAGCATTGGTTACCTTACAGTCTCTGTACTCCTACAGGTTTGAAATAGCTCATGAAAAATGAAATATTTGCAGTTGCCTACCAGAAATAAGAATATAGATTTTTATATTACTTAAAGATAATAAGGATATAGGATATCCATTGCAAAAATAATTGGATGAGTTGGTGGTTAACATGTACATCTAAAACAGTGTTGGATAAAAGAAAATTATAGATTAATGTTATACAAAATTCTGCTAAAACTTTAACTTAACAAGGTTCTTTTACCTTTTAAAAATAACAACATACAATGCAACAATAATACTTTTATTAGAGGGAAAGTACTCATGAATATAAAAGTCAGATAACCTTGAAAAAATGCAACGCTCTCCATGAAGTTAGACAGCCCAGTCTCCAAAGGTTTTCATACTCAGTTATGAAACAGAAGTACCGAAGGACTTCACTGACTATACAGAGTTTTAGGCTTTAGTGTGTTCCTGTTGTATTAGATTAGAAAGGAGTTACTGCCAGGAACATATATACTTTTTAAGTGCTCCGTTCTGATCCAATGCACTGTTAGAAATAGTAAGTAAGTATTGCCCAAATGCTGGGGCAGGTTCCTTTTCAAAGCTAATTTTGTATGCTTAAAAACTTCTTGGTGCAACAGACAGAGAACACTACAGAAAGCCACAACCCATCAAAACACAGAATTATGGAGCTCAGTCCCAATCTACAAAACAATCTAGCATCTAAGACTTCAGGAACATTGAAAATGAGGGGAAAGAAAGATTGGAAAAGCCAAATGATTTAGAAGGTTGCTGTGAGATTTTTTTTTACGTAATGTCAGATGCTATGCATAAAGTTTCAACAATATGACCTCCAAGACATGAGCTGAAGAAGGACAGCAACAATAGGCATGCCAAAGTTGATGGAGGAAAGCCTGTGAGTTCTCAGCTACATATAATAAATTGCAGGCTGCTCAGGAATGCTGAGAGTAAGAGACACAGTCTACTCCAGGGAGAACCCACCAACTAATTTTCTAATACTAAATAGTCAGCCCTGAAAATATTCATACAACTTTATACAGATTGAGCAGGTTATATTTAAAAGAAAAATATTTATGTATATATACATGCATGCAAGTATAACACAATTAATGACAAAAGAGGCCATGAATTTGAAAATAAGCAAGGAGATGCATATGGGAGAGTCTGAAGGGAGGAAAAGGAATGGGTAAATGATACAATTACATTATAATCTTAAAAATAGAAGAAAAAAATCTGAGAAATTCCATTAAACATTTAAGATATTCATAAGTTTTTGACTAGTTATAAAACTATAAATACAAATGTGCTGAAATGATAAATTGAGTAATTACTTTGAAATTAAATGCAACAATTTGTAACCTGTTTGATCTAAGACAACTTTATTTTTTTCACACTCTGCTCTAAAGGGAGAAGTAATGATATCATACCATCGTATCCGGTCATAATAATATCAATGACTATGTTACCAAATTAGTTTGTCCAAGAATAATGTGTAGAACATGAAACAATGTGTAGTTCTGTGCACACCAGACATACTGACAACCTAAGTTTAAATCTCTGTGCTAGGATTGAGAAAGATAAATAAAAACTATGCCTTTGCTTTCACTTTCCTCCTCTCACTCAAGGATCAAGGGATATTCTCACTGTCTCTGTAAGTGTGAAGCAAAGCTGAGTGCCAAGGACACAGCATGCTTATGCTCACTCTGCTCCAGCTGCAGTTGGACCTTAGTGGGTGTCCTTACAAAGATGAGTGGGCAAGGCGTCCACACAGCCCATTCAAGGAGACTGTTGGTGGGGCTTAAAGGAGGGTTTGCTGCACATGGTGTACATTCTCCTGTCTTACACGTAGAAATGTACTAAGAGTAGGAGTACGCTTAAGGAGCTATTTAGTAGAAAATAAAACAGCGTTTGGATTTCTAGGGGGATGGTCATAGTATTAGCTTTAAAACTGCCAGATTGTGTATAAAGGCCACTTAAGTTTTCTTTTTTGTTTTTGATAATCATGAAAAGTTATATCCTATGCTACTATCTCCCACTCCCTACAATTTAAGGGCGATGAGAGAATGTGATGCAATTAGCTTTCAAGCACACACAAATGTTAAGAGAAATCAATCTAATCCCCAACAGTCTCAGTTCAGTTATTAGAGTCATCAAAATGCTAGAAATACAAATTTAATTTTATAGGAAATCAGGCTCCCATAGAGAATATGAAAGTATATATGAATATAAATTTTACTCTATTTTATAAATATCTACACACACTTTGAACCATCAAGCATCAGTGAGAATTATGTGTTAGAGTACATCCTTATTAGAATAAGCTTATCATTAAATAAAAATATTTAAATGTGTGCATGAAGTCTATGAGGCAATGGAAAGTGTTGTTTGATCTTTCAAATACTATGTAATGAATTTCTGTGAAGTCACAAACATCGAGCACATTTAACCATAAAAGAAAAATTTTCTGTTTTAAAGATTTTTTCTGCCTTTCTCTATTGTAGCCTCTGGGAAGGCACACAAGATCTCATGTGACCTGTTCTGTATGTATCTCATCGTAGCAGATGCCTTTTCAGCCATAGATTAAAGAAGACTCCATTGCTGCTCATTTGTCTGACATTATAGGGCTTGTCACAGGGTTGAATGTGGCATTTTATGAAAAATAAATACTTTGTGGTGTTTTGTTAAATGTAATTCTATTGTTTTGCCATCAATAACTCTCACATATGTGCCACTTCTGCACACATAAACACACACATGTGTACACGTATGCTCTCTCTCTCTCTCTCTCTCTCTCTCTCTCTCTCTCTCTCTCACACACACACACACACACACACACACACACACACGAATACAACCCTGTGTGCTTAAAACAAAAATTTTAAGGCCCATGCGTGCAGAGCTAGTTGGCAACACTACATCTAAGTCCCCTGGGGAAAAAAAATGCACATGCCCAAACCAGTGCTTTAATGCCAATTGCATTTAAGAAAATGCAAATAACTCATATTTACATATCTTACCATTTTTCTCTAAAAAGTTTAATGTGCAAAACATTTGAAATTCTATAAGGTATATTTTCTATTGTTAGCTATGTCAGATTAGGATGAAGAACAAGAAAAATGAATATATTTTCTTTTGAAAACGTAAAGCTTAAAAGCTAAGAAGCTGCTGTCCATGGTGCCAGCACACTGATGACAGCAGACAAGATTTGTGTCAGTTCGCTACAGATGTAACAATGCAGCAATACCGATGTCTTTAATCCAGGATCAGAAAGCTTTTATGGTCTACAGGATATAAGTACTTTTTTGTTTTTAATTTTTTAAAAATGTGTATTAGGCTTTAGCCTGCCTGGGTGTAAGTCCACTACGTGTATGCCTGTGGCTGCAGAGGGGAGAAAAGATAAAATTACAGAGAGAAAATTGTGAGACCCATTGTCTTAGTTAGGATTTTACTGCTGTGAACAGACACCATGACCAAGGCAAGTCTTATAAAAAACAACATTTAATTGGGGCTGGCTTACAGGTTCAGAGGTTCAGTCCATTATCATCTAGTTTGGAGCATGGCAGTATCCAGGCAGGCATGGTGCAGGAGGACCTGAGAGTTCTGTCTTCATCCAAAGGCTGCTAGTGGAAGATTGACTTCCAGGCAACTAGGGTGAGGATCTTATACCCACACCCACGGTGATACACCCATTCCAACCAGATCACACCTATTCCAACAAGGCCACACCTCCAGATGGTGCCACTCCCAGGTCCAAGGATATACAAACCATCACACCCATGCAGATGCTGGACATTGGACCCAGGTTCCCTACAAGAGTCAGTATTGTATGTAGAGTATTAAAAATCACAATGTGATTTATCACCAGGGAATGAATGATTAAGCAGACTCAAGAAAGTAAATGTTTCTAAATCAAAACTACTCATGGAGGTTCTGTCAGGAATTCTTAATTCCATCCTCAATTATTTGTCCTGAGTTCTTTAATTCTTTGTTTTCTTCACTATACTATTCTTTCTAATAAATACTTAAAGATAATATAATGACATCCACATGCTCACTGAAAAGTCTGCAAGCACATTTACACTGTGATCTGAATATAAAAAAATTAAAGAAAGCCTCAAACTTAACTTAGTAGGGTGTTGTTCATTTGCATCAATTTTGTATTGCAAAAGTGTCCATGGGTGTGACAATGTCTTTCAGATGTGCTACTCAGAATTCTCTAATGATGCTGTTATTTACATACACAAGTATATATGTATATTATCATATTCACATATATTCATGCAATATGCATACAATATACTTATACACACACACACACACACACACACACACACACACATATATATATATATATATATATACACACACACACACACACACACATACACCAATTTGTAATAGGAATGAGATATCATAAGGAATTGGGTTACAGGATTATGGATACTAGTTAATTCTAAGATCTGATGTTGGAAAGTTGATCCCAGGAACAAGAATGATGGTGTGGCCATACAGAACTTATATATAAATTCTCATTCCAATACATATTCAAAGGCAGAGGACCAAAGATGTCCAACTTCAAAAACTATTAAGTCTTTTTGCTCAACTGGGACTTGAGAAAACTGTATGAAGTCCATGAGGACCACAAAGAGCTAATCAGCTTCACTACACACTTACCATTTAGACATTCAGATATACTCTAAACACTCCACAAACATATTCAGAATAATGGTATGCCAAATATTTGGGTTTCATCTTGACCAGACAGACTGACAGAAAACTGACCAGCATAGGAAACATATACTTTAGTTGAGGAAGTTAGAATATAAGGACATTGATTTTGGAGTGTGTGTGTGTGTGTGTGTGTGTGTGTGTGTATGAAAAATACTTGAAAATTAAAGCTTCAGTCCCTCCCAGCTTAACAACATTAATTAACCTATCTAAACCCAAGTTTCCTAATCTCCATTACACGTTGCAAGACTCAGAAGATTTCAGTGAAGATTAAACAACGATACTTAGAGTCAGACAACCTCAGCTTATTTATGCCAATGGTTAAGGTTTCCTAGCAGACAGGTGGGAATCCTGTCTAGGAAAGTTTCAATCATTGAATTAAACAAATGACTACCTTTCTAAACTGACAGCTTTGCTCACACATAGTCAGGCATTGCAGCTGCAACCAAATAGCTGAATTAAGATGCTTATAGAGTTTTCTGCCTCATCAATGTTCTTATTTTTCATTTTGGCAATTATGAATTAAGTTACTAAGGATGCTTGAACATAAATCTCTGCATAAACATATGCTCTCATTTCTCCAAAGTGATTGCTAATGACTGGGCTGCTGGTTCCTATGGTAAGTGAATAACTTAGAAAACTATTAAACAGTTTTCTGTAATAGTTTGTATAGTTTATGCTCCCAATAATAATATCTGAGAATCCAAAGCACCCAGGATCTTTCATGAAGCATTTGGTTGTTTTAATCAGGGTTTAGTCTACATGAACCAAAAGGCTAAGTTTTTTCCATGTATTTATTAATATACTTTATTTTATCTTTTGTTTCATTGTCCCCTGACCCTTCATCATCCTGTTATAGTGTTCTTTATTCTGTACATATGTTCATTGGAGTTATGTTATATAAACATTTTGTTCCTGTCTTTGACTTTCTCTTTCATTTTGTTTTAAAATACATTTCAAATGTCAAAAGTTTCATTTTGATATACTCCCTTAGATTTTGTTTTCATTTTTGGTGGCTTATTTAAAAATTGGCTAATGTAGTAATTTCAGAATAATAGCTTATATTTAGGTGTTCTCTGTCAAGGTTTTGTATATGATGTGCTAGTCGTCCCTAGGCTCAACTTGCCGTATACACACAAATGAAATTGTGGAAACAGAGTTTGTGGACAGATTGCCATTTCCTGGCAGCTTTATTTGTTTTCCTGTTTTTGAGGAGAGGAATCAAAACCAAGGCTATGCACTATCGTTCATTTTCAGCAGCTAAGTGCCTACAATCCCTCATCCTATCATAAATTCCAAAGCAAACCATGGGACCACGATGTTTAAGCATGACTTTGAGTAACTCCCCACTTTCTGGGTTAAATCACCTCCTGTTAGCCTGCAAACCTCAAGGCCAAGATGTTTAACACATAAGGAAAGTTTCATTTGAAATTGTGACTATGACAAATTGTCAATGAATGAACACACTTTAGCCTACCACAGAATATCAATAAAACCTGCCTTTCCCTTTTTTAAGAGGGAAACTGGTCACCTCTAGTCATCTCTCTTCAGTCTCTGTTTACCAGATGACCCAAAGTTCCCCCAAATACACTTTATCTACTGTTTCCAAAATCTGTTTTTCTAATTTCTGCTGTTTTCATATCACACAATTTTCTCCAATATTTCTCCAATATCCAATATCTCCAATATTCTTGATCCACCTGCATGTGTATCAAGTGGACTGTATTTTTTTAATTAGATATTTTCCTCATTTACATTTCCAATGCTATGCAAAAAGTCCCCAATACACTCCCCACCCCCCCCACTCCCCTACCCCCCCCCACTCGCACTTTTTGGCCCTGGTGTTCCCCTGTACTGGGGCATATAAAGTTTGCAAGTCCAATGGGCCTCTCTTTCCAGTGATGGCCGACTACGCCATCTTTTGATACATATGCAGCTAGAGTCAAGAGCTTTGGGGTACTGGTTAGTTCATAATGTTGCTCCACCTATAGGGTTGCAGATCCCTTTAGCTCCTTGGGTACTTTCTCAAGCTCCTCCATTGGGGGCCCTGTGATTTATCCAATAGCTGACTGTGAGCATTCACTTCTGTGTTTGCTAGGCCCCGGCATTGTCTCACAAGAGACAGCTATATCTGGGTCCTTTCAGCAAAATCTTGCTAGTGTATGCAATGGTGTCAGCGTTTGGAAGCTGATTATGGGATGGATCCCTGGATATGGCAGTCTTTAGATGTTCCATCCTTTTGTCACAGCTCCAAACTTTAGCTCTGTAACTCTTTCTATGGGTGTTTAGTTCCCAGTTCTAAGAAGGGGCACAGTGTCCCCACTTTGGTCTTTGTTCTTCTTGAGTTTCATGCATGTAACAAATTGTATCTTATATCTTGGGTATCCTAAGTTTTTGGGCTAATATCCACTTATCAGTGAGTACATATTGTGTGAGTTCCTTTGTGATTGTGTTACCTCACTCAGGATGATGCCCTCCAGGTCCATCCATTTGCCTAGGAATTTCATAAATTCATTCCTTTTAATAGCTGAGTAGTACTCCATTGTGTAAAGGTACCACATTTTCTGTATCCATTCCTCTGTTGAGGGGCATCTGGGTTCTTTCCAGCTTCTGGCTATTATAAATAAGGCTGCTATGAACATAGTGGAGCATGTGTCCTTACTGGTTGGAACATCTTCTGGATATATGCCCAGGAGAGGTATTGCTGGATCCTCTGGTAGTATTATGTCCAATTTTCTGAGGAACCACCAAACTGATTTCCAGAGTGGTTGTACAAGCTAGAGATGGAAGAGAGAATCTCAGGTACAGAAGACTCCATAGGACTGTATTCTTTTAAGTCACATTATTTCAGGCCAAGAATATTCTTTAGTTTGGGACAAATTTATTGTCACTTCCATTGTGGGTCCCTTTGGATACATCAACAATTGTTCTCTTACAAGATCTTCTGCTTTGACCTATATGAGTGACAATACATGCAGCCCCGTGCAGCCCTATGAGTGTTCAGTACAGTGTTCTCCAGATGCCCACTCTTTATTACAGAAATTTCATCCTAATCACATGCAAAACAGTCCTGTGCCAGACTCAGGCTAACCTTGTATGCAAAACTACAGTCCAACCCTTTCTGTGTGTCTCAAGACATATAAGAAGTTCCTACCCCACTAGTAAGAGAACATTCAAGAAAAACACTCCCCTTCTGACTTCTCTAACAAGCCTGATATCCAGGCTTTCCTTATTGTAGTAAAGAGTTGTAGGTCACTGGGTGTTAGCATTTGTCCAAGCAGTGGAAACCTTCCCTTTCAATTTTA
Source organism: Mus caroli (assembly GCF_978045245.1). Taxonomy (NCBI): domain Eukaryota; kingdom Metazoa; phylum Chordata; class Mammalia; order Rodentia; family Muridae; genus Mus; species Mus caroli. The sequence continues at coordinate 45,427,431 of NW_028227262.1, forward strand.
CCAGACATTTTCCCTGATGGGTGATAGGAATGTGTTTCAAAGGAGACATGCCATTAAAATCACACAAAAATGGAGGCAGTGGTGCTAGCGTTGGCTACTGCGTGTGGTTTCTGCTTCTGATCATTCATTACAATTAGTGTGTGCTAAAGAGCCTGCAAATGTTGCAAGGAATGCCTAAAGTAAAACCTGGAGGTGAAAATCTTGTATTCTGCAGTGTTTCTCCCACTCCCTCTACTGACACACATTAATACTATGTCAGTCAACAAAGAAAAATAGTTAGCAAAGCCCAGGTCCATTTCATACAGGAAGCAAAAGAATGGATTTAGTCTTGAAATTCAAATGGTATCCAGATGACAGGGAGCTGTAAATAAAACACTAGCCTTAGTAGTAGATGCTCCCTTGGCGTGTTCAATGGCACTGAGTCTAGATTGATTTGGAAAAAGAAAAAAAAAGTTGAAACAATAAATGAGCTGCCCACTTTTAATGTGTTAGGCAAAAGGTAGATATGATGGGAATGGTTTCCTGATTCTGATGGAGCAATCTGTACTCACTGCCTAAAGAAAGACTGGAGAAAATTGCTCTGGAAGCTGAGTATGCTGGTGCAACCCGTGATCCCAGTACTTGAGAGGTAAAGGAAGGCAGATTAGTTGTTCAAGATCTAAGACTCCCTCCTCTTCCCATTTAAGGGAAAGGAAAATCAAATAGAGAAAACAGCTCTGCAGAGTAGCTAGAAGATAAGATGCATAAAAGATGAAGCTATGACTGATGACTGGGCTCTATGGGTCATTCTTTTAAACTTCAGATCTATAACTGAGCAAATAATGAACTGAAACAATGTACAAATAAGCTATTGGTCAAGTGGAGTTGCTGGCAATCTCTCCATTGTCTTGGGTAGATGATGAGAGGGGATGACAGGTAGTGATTATTCATTTCTGTCACCTGCTACTCCTTGCCATTAATGCTGTTTATTAACCATGGGAATGCCCAGTGGGCAAGGACATTACAGTGGTACTACTGAAAAGCTGAGGTCTTCTCTCTCTCTCGCTCTGCTTTTTTACAATAAGGCTCTAAAACCATGTGCTGTCTCTGCTCATCAAGACCCACCATGCAAGAATAATGCAATAGGCCTTCCCCCAAAGAGCACGTCTAATCTCCAGCAGGAAGACCTCCCAGCATTTCCAGCCTCCAAACCAGACCAAAGGTTTTCACCTGCGTGGTAACCACCCAGTGCCTTCTCCCCCTACCCTTTTTCTCTTCGGCCTGGGGCTGTCTGAGCCTCCAACCACCCCGCACCTCTTCTGCGGTGTACAGCTCTTCTGTGGTGTACAAGTCCTGTGATGTTCAAGAGCTAGAAACTGTTGCCTCTGGAGTCGGTGAGGCCCAGGGACCTCAGAATGCTCCCTCTCTACCCATGCAGAATGGAGTTCCGTAGCTTCTCACAACCAGACTCCCACCTGGCAGTATGGAGAACAAGTGGCAGTCCCCTGTGTCTGTCCACCCAGAGCCCCCAAGCTCTGGCGGGATGTGGGTCATCTTTCCCTCCCCCTTTATTTCCTCACATCCACCTCCCAGCAGTTCACTAATAGTGTCAACAGTGCACCTAGCAGTGGATGGAGTCTATGTATTCAGCCTTAAAGTCCAAACCAACCTTACAGATCACACTGAAGAATTAACCCTTATTCACAGGATAATGTAGAAGGAATTCCCTACTCTAGTTTGCTCACCTTGTTTGATCACCCGGACTACATTTCAGTGTTTAGAGACACATGAAGCTGAAAAAAATTTGAACCATTTTGCTAGTGTTTGAGAGATCGTGGGGAGTACAAGAATTATGTCAAACATAAAGATCATTAAATTCAACATTTGAAAACAGAACAGATGTATTCTAAAAATGCCCTGATGTATCTTGGCCTAAGATGACTCAGTAACAAGTATATCAGGTGAAGAAAATGCCAGCCTGGTTGGAACCAAATTTTAGAAAACACCATTATTTTGGCATCCCCAAAATGATCACATGAACAGCATTTTTTTCTTACAATACAATTATCGATCTCTATATGGCAGGCATTATGCAGTATTTAAAAATAGATTAAAAACACGGAAATAATAACTACCATGTGTATGCTATCCTTCACAATTCTTGCCAGCTTCCAAATCCTCATTCATTTGCACAACTTTCAAGTTTACTTGAAATTAAGTTTGGTAGATTCTGGGATAACAACAGGCGCGGGATTGTCGCCAGGACCATTTGAGGAGGCAGACGCATGACACTTGAGCACAGGTGACTTGAGGGACACAGGAAAGAAAAATACAGACAATAAATGGCATTTTGAAAACCTGTTCTTAAGTCCAGTGGGCATCAGAGCAGTTGAACAGCAGGTACCTGGGAGCACTCTGGTGACACAGGTTGACACCTTTGGAAGGAAATGAATTAGTCTGCCCACTCCTCCCCACAAACAGATGGGCAGAGATTGGCAGTATAACTACCTAGGAATAAGAATGGCTTTCCCAGATTCCTGGACTCCGCCGAACTTAGGAACTTAGTCTGCACAGGTGAGAGTGTGCACCACAGAGGCAGACAGCTTCTGGGACAGGCGGGAGCCACAGAGCCGCTGAGGCAGCACCCTTTTGGGGCCGCAGTCATCCAGCACCCTCCCAGCCAGAGGACAGTGGTCCCGCCCTGCACGGGAGCCCTCTGCCTCAGGAGAAGGGAGCGCCATCTTGGATTGGGACTCCGCTGAACTTAGGAACTTAGTCTGCACAGATGAGAGTATGCACCACAGAAGCTGACAGCTTCTGTGACCTGCCAAAGCAACACAGCATCTGGGAAAGGTCCTGTTTTGGGCCTTCTTCTTCGGCCAGGAGGAGGTCCAAACACGAGATATCTGTGCACCTTCCCTGTAAGAGGAGAGCTTGTCAGCAGAGAGTGCTCTAACCACTGAAACTCAGAGGAGAGAGCCTGTCTCCCAGGTCTGCTGATAGACGGTAATCAGAATCACCAGAAGAACAATCTCTAAACAGAGACAACTATAATGACTCCAGAGATTACCAGATGGCGAAAGGTAAACGTAAGAATCTTACTAACAGAAACCAAGACCACTCACCATCATCAGAACCCAGCACTCCCACTTCGCCCAGTCCAGGGCATCCCAACACACCTGAAAAGCTAGACCTGGATTTAAAAGCATATCTCATGATGATGGTAGAGGACATCAAGAAGGACTTTAATAACTCACTTAAAGAATTACAGGAGAACATTGCTAAAGAGTTACAAGTCCTTAAAGAAAAGCAGGATAACACAATCAAACAGGTAGAAGTCCTTAAAGAAAAACAGGAAAACACATCCAAACAGATGATGGAAATGAACAAAACCATACTAGACCTAAAAAGGGAGTAGACACCATAAAGAAAACCCAAAATGAGGCAACACTGGAGATAGAAACCCTAGGAAAGAAATCTGGAACCATAGATGCGAGCATCAGCAACAGAATACAAGAGATGGAAGAGAGAATCTCAGGTGCAGAAGATTCCATAGTGAACATCGGCACAACAATCAAAGAAAATGGAAAATGCAAAAAGATCCTAACTCAAAACATCCAGGAAATCCAGGACACAATGAGAAGACCAAACCTACAGATAATAGGAGTGGATGAGAATGAAGGTTTTCAACTCAAAGGACCAGCAAACATCTTCAACAAAATTATAGAAGAAAACTTCCCAAATCTAAAGAAAGAGATGCCCATGAACATACAAGAAGCCTACAGAACTCCAAATAGACTGGACCAGAAAAGAAATACCTCCCGACACATAATAATCAGAACAACAAATGCACTAAATAAAGATAGAATACTAAAAGCAGTAAGGGAAAAAGGTCAAGTAACATATAAAGGCAAGCCTATCAGAATTACACCAGATTTTTCACCAGAGACTATGAAAGCCAGAAGATCCTGGACAGATGTTATACAGACACTAAGAGAACACAAATTCCAGCCCAGGCTACTATACCAGGCCAAACTCTCAATTACCATAGATGGAGAAACCAAAGTATTCCACGACAAAACCAAATTCACACATTATCTCTCCATGAATCCAGCCCTTCAAAGGATAATAACTTCTGGGCTGTATAATCTGCTCACCTGTCACCACTGCACATTTGGCTGAGTTAGGGATTATGTCTCAAAAATTACTGTTCTCTGGAGATAGATTTGCGTTATTAATACACTCACATGAGAGCAAAAGGAGACAGTCAAAGGTATTCCTATCAAGAGACTATACTAATCTAACTGTGGTTTCCTATAAATAAAATGGTGAAAAAAATTCCCATTTCAATATAAGAAATTATATGGAAACTTTATAAACCCACATTGGTGTTACTGGAGACTTCTATAGTTTTTCTGACAACTTTGGTCTTTTGAGGTTTTTAAATGCCTCAAAATATAATCATTTCATGTCTCTTTCTTTGATGTACATCTTTTTTACCTGCTCATAGTAATAATTTGATTGTGTCCCACTAGACAATGCAAGCCAATGTGATTTTGAGGCTATTTCTACAACAGAAAATATTCCCTTATTCCTAAAATATAGACAGTGAATCCTGATGGCTATGGAATGAGTAGTTGAACAGACAGTCTGACAGAAGAATTCGTACAAATCATAGACATAATACATTACCTTTACAGATATATACTGTAAATGGCAGAGTCCAGCTAGAAACACATTCTTGACTCTTCTAAAAGGTGGAATCAAACTAAATGAATAACATTAACTATACAAGTCCACATAATACAAACTGAAAGGAAGCATGAGTTACCCCCCCTTCTATTCTGGGTCTTGAACTCAGGTCCTTCTACATGCTAGGCAAGTGCTCTGCCACTAAACTATATCCCCAGCCATGAATAATTTGGCAGAGAGGTGAATTGGTTAAGAATTTATAATGAAAGAAGTATTGAGCTATTTCCCGTGTGTGTAACTTATCTTCCTGTCAGATTGTCTATTGGAAATCTCTGGGTTTGGCCCTAAAATATTATTGTGAGCTTGAAAAAAAGATCAGTCTCCAAGCATGCCCTCAGGTGGCATATGGAGCCCAAATTCCAACTGGAGGCTGGTGAGTTTTCCCCAAATGCAGGTCACACATCTACTCCATGTCTCTGGAAGACTGATCTCTACTTCACCCTGAGGTGTTCTTATTTCTACTACCAGGATGAACAACTCCCTGGAAGCCTATATGTGAAACATGCTCCTGACCAATAAACTATGTCCTACAGTCATATGTAAACATCAGCCAATCAGGGATAGGTGTGATCCTTCATTTGAGTAGGTAACTAAGAGAAGGAAGTTATTTCTAGGCAAGCTGGCTTTTTCATTTTCTCAGAACACATTTGCATTTTATGCTAATGAATCTAACAAACTGTTCTGGAAAGTATGGTTTTTGTCGTTTTTAACAAAGTATAACATTTGCTATGAAATTCTTAGTAAGTTTACACTTGCATTTTACTCATGCTAGAAATAAAAATTATTATTGTCTCCTCTTCCTATAAGTTTCTCAATTGGGTTCGTGCACTGATTTAGTTGATTATTTACTGAGTGACTATGAAGTGCTATGTGATATGCTAAGTATGGGGAAATGAGAAACAATCAAAGAAACAGGAAACAATGTTGCTAGAAACAACTTAAATGTTGTTAATAAATGGAAAATGTAAAGTTATTATTATATAACAGAATGCTGAATTGCAATAAAGGAAAACTAAACATGTACAGAATAAATGCTAGGCAACCTTGGAAAGCAATGAAGTATTACTTTTTGATTTTTAATGTACATACAGAAAAATCACTGAGCAACCCCATTGTGTGCACAAGCCCAAGAAGTTTCTTCCTATGTACCAAGACATAGAATCAAGATGACTAAAAGTACTGTAATCGTCATTGTTATAACAAAATCTAGGATTTTCTCTGTGTGTATTAGTCAATAATATACAGTTAATGGATAAATTCTGAGAAGAAAAATAAATCAGGCTTTGCTGATGAGACACAGAAATTTTTATAGCTTGACTGCAAGAAAATATGGCATTAACTTTAACATTCACACATCTTATAACTTAGTGATTCCATTCTCAAGTTTGAATCTGAAGAAATTATTTTAAATAGATACCAAAAATATGTAAAAGTTCATAGACATAAAATGATTTTAAGTTCACTTCTACCTAGGATAAAAGAAGTTATTCAAGTGTAAAAACCCTACATATCAGAGTCCAATTTGCAGTCCAATTTAGCAAATATCCATTGTTATATGCATTGGTAATGATATACTCTAGTTTCTGATATGTGATAAACTCAATAATCACAAACAACCTAAAAAAGAAAGGGCTTATTTTAATTTATAGGTTAAATCTTATAGGTTATAGTACTGCTTACTGTCTTGCATTCCTGGCTTACTTAGTTACCCTTCCTATATAGCCCAGACCTACCTGCCTAGAGATGCTACTGCCTATATCATGCTAGAGCCTTCTACATTAATTAACAGTCAAGAAAGTGCTCTATAGACATGCCTACAGGCCAGTCCTGTAGAAGCAATTCTTCAAAAACAGATTCCCTATTTCTGTGCCAAGTTGACAATTGAAGTTAACTACAAGGACAATGTGAACAATTAATATTATGGAGTGTAAAGGTCCAAGATAAAGAAGAAATGCAACCAGGTTCAACTTCAATTAATTCTCTTTTTCTTAATTATGTATGATCTTCACAGATGTTGAATATCTTTATAATTATTTCAGGGCTTGCAGTCTTAGAAATTTCATAGAGTTATGACCATCCAGACAAATTTTCCTCCCCACCAACCCATTCCAAAATTTTATACTATTTTTTAAAAATCAATATATTTTATTTATTACATCAACAAAACAGAAGTGTGAGGGGGAAAAGTATAAGACATTCTTAAAGATAAGCTACCTGACAATATTTTAACATTATATTCATGATTAAAAACTCTGAGATCCAAAAAGATGACTCAGTGGATAAAGGCGCTCATCAATATTGTGATTCCCTAGAACTCACATTGTAGGAGAGAAATTAAGCCGGGAAATGCACTGTGTCCTATGTACATGTGTGCATCCCATTTGAAGATGCTAAGTGAATAAAGACATTTAATTAAGGGTAAAACTAACCTGTTGTGGCTTTTTAAAGTTTTGGGATAGATAAGAGGTAAAACATAATCAATAGTGAAAGTCGAGAACTCTGAGCGAAGCTTCGTGGCTTCAGAATGGCTGTTGTACTGTGTAGAATTTCACTGAGATGTACAGATGTACAAAACTGGAGAAATGTTTGCATGGCTATTTTAATCTAGCTGTGTGGAAGTTTTGTTTGTGAGTTCACTCTGGTGATTTTATTAAAACAAACTTTAAAAATGCAGCAAACATCATATTAATGGTGTTGCTCCTCCCTTCAATTCATTATAAAAATGAAGACGTTTGCTCTTGCCAGTCTCTACATCCTTGTTCGAATGACCCAGGCCAGGGCATAACTTTAAAGAGAAACTGTATAAAAGTAGGAAAAAAAACATATAAAATTGTAATTTTCTATATACCATACACTTTTTCTTACAGAATATGAAATAGTCTGCAAACTCTGATTATCTTAATATGTGTAAAACCTCTACATAAATGCTATTGAGAGAAATTGCAGATCTAAATAAATAAAGGGTTGCGTGTTGCTTATGTGCTGGACAACTCAATATTGTTAGGATGTAGACTTTCAAAAAGTAGGATCTGAAAATTCAAATGTTTTTATTTAGCAGCCCATGTTTATAGCAGCCCAGGGGCTTATATTAATAAGCAGACTCATTTAAAATTACATGTACAATGAGTCAAGAATACTCAACTTCTTTAGAGGATGAAAATAGCTGAAAGTTGTCAGCCTAAGAGAACTATGATTAGTGCACTGAGCTAAATGCAGCTATTTGCCAGCAAAGTGATATGCCATACCTACACGGTCCTTGTATCCATCTTGTGTACTTAAAGCTACCACCTGATGAGTGATGAAATAGTTCGACAACGAGAAAGAACAGCAAAAACAGTTCCTGGCAAGGAAGGGCTCTATTCTCCAGTACATTAATACACATGCTAACTAAACTGCAGTGTTGCTGTGAATGCCATGGGTAGTCTGTATCATAAACATGCTCCCTTTCCACCAAATCTCTTGGTGAGACAAGCCAGTGATATTTAGAGGTGATGACATCTTTACAAGTAAGCAGTTCTCAGTCCGTCCAGGGAGATTTTGTGCATGTCCAATCACGTACATGTGTAATTAATGCAGTTCCTGAGAGAGTGGGTGAGTTATTCCCAGACTGAATTATCAAGCAGGGCAGTTGCTATGTACTCTTGCTTTCTTTCTCACATGTGCCCCTCTCTTTCCCTGGATCTCTTTGTCCCTTCACAACTTCCCCAAAAGCCAATGAGATGCAGGTGCCATGGTTTTAGATGTATAGAACCTTGGACCAAAATTAACTCTTTTTGTTGTTGTTGTTGTTGTTTGGTTTTTCAAGGCAGGGTTTCTGTGTGTAGGTATGGATGTCCTGGAATTCACTCTGTAGACCAGGCTGGCCTCGAACTCAGAAATCTGCCTGCCTCTGCCTCCCAAGTGCTGAGATTAAAGGCATGAGCCACCACTGCCTGACCACTTCTTTCTTTAAAAATTGTCTGTAGCTTGGTATTTTGTTATAGCAACAGAAAACTGATGAAGGTAGGCTATCTGGGTCCAGCTGCCAAAGAGTCAAAGAATATGACACCAATTTCTTTCATGATCAGAAACAGACTGTTCTGTAGGTCCCTCCTCCCAATTCAAACAATAGTTCTGCTTACAAGGAGGAGGGCTCATAAAACTCATGAAGCTGATAAAACATAGAGGGATCAGGAAACTCATGAGGTTCCAAACTTCACAAGGCTTCTTCGTAGAAAAGCAGCAAATAGCTGCTGGGCGAACACTATCCGATGGAACTGCCTGAAGGTTTGGTAGTGAGCAACAAGCTTTCTCAATTCATCATCCTTTCTCCATGTTTTTTTTTTTTTAATCCATCTGCCTTTGAGTTACCCATACTACTGTAAGTAAACCCAATCAACCCGTTGATTCTCCAAGTTAGACCTTGATGGGATGATTTCATTGGTTTGTCCTCTGTGCCCCATTTGGAGTGAATAGCTATGTGTTCCCATCTTCCCAGGACACACCACACAGCATCTGCTTAGGAAATGTGTGGTCTTTGTTTTAGCAGCTTTAGCCTCTGTGATCTAAAGGGCATTCTAACATTTCCATTGAGCTAGCATAACAGTGCTGTCTGTGCTTGGTCATTTTGTGCCAGAAGATATAAAGACGTTGAACAGAGTGAATAATTTGGCAAAGTCTGGTCATCAAGAATGGTCTCCACTAGTCTATCAATTTTTTGAATCTTTAAATTCACCTAATTTCTTTTTACATTTAATAATATATATTATATATATTATAATATATATAGGAAGTTATTTAAATAAGCATACCTGTTATTCAAAGGAATGAGTCAACACTCATAGAATAAATGCAAAGCTGATGTACTCATTCCTAGTGGAAAATACTTTCTTTCTTTGACTATTAGCTTCTGCTTATTTGGTTTTTCTTCCAAAAGTTCCAGTCAGAGCCTTTGATCTCCTGACTGGCACAGATGTCTAGGAAGAATCTTGATGGGATTTTCCCAATCTTTGTTTAAAATTATTTTTGACACAGAGGCAAAGAAATCACAAGGGCCGTGTTAAGAGGTATCAAATGTTAAATTGAGACATTTCCAGAGGCAATAATGACAGATAATGATGGAAATTAGCTCTTGCCCGAGTATCACTAGGTTAGGGCTCTCCAGCCTCTGAAGTTTCTAATGGCAGTGCATTCTGTGACATGGAGAATGAGGACAGTTTGTGGAAGACACTGGGGAGCCCTGATTCTATTATCTGTAATCACGTTGGCATTTCTACTCACCAGCACAACACATTTCCTGTGTAGCAATAAAGACTGCCACACATTTCATTAATTTGTGATTTCCCCTAAACAGCAATGTGTTTAGCTGCAGATCCGTGTGTAGGTTTATCAAAAAAGTGGAAGCAGAGGAGTCAGAAATGAAGTGAAGCACTTGGTGATCTCCTGGGAAGGCAGCTTTGTTGCCAGATGCTTGGGTTGGATCTGGGTAATTATCCCTGTCAGAGGCCCCCCTCTTCTGTGAGTCCTGAATTCCCACGGGAAGCCCTTCAGGAAGCTGAGGTTATGCCAGGTCCTGCTGAATTCTGCTGGCCAGCTGTGATCGCTCTCTGGAGACTGGATGAAGTCAATCTGTCGAAGCCTCAGTCAGGAACTGGAAATTTGAATCACCAACCTGATAGCAGTTTGCAATATGTCTTTGTTCAGGCCACTTGCTGCTTCAGAGTGTTTCAGCAGTTTCCTACCCAGAGAAGGGACAGGGACATCTAACTATGACTCCTCGGAGAATTTATATGGGAAAAAACACGTGTACTGCTGCTCATGAACAGCAAAGGAACCTTGTAGAATGTCAGCCAAGGAGAGCATTTTCATTTGCAGTTACTTATGGAATCAACACATTTGCCCCACGGCTATTACAGATGGAGGAATCAGTCCAAGGCTTGTGGAAAGAATATGAACTGTGCTTGACATGGGTTGTGACTTTATTATTATTAGCTGCTATAAAATATGGACTCACATCCCAATGTCATGAACTCATTCAGAAGTTAGACACAGATTTGGATATCTCTGCTCAGTACCTCCATGCATGAGGGGCTGGTACCATACATAAGGAAATTAAGCACTGTCCTGGAAGACTTAGCACCATATAATGATAACTGTTCCCCTTTGTCAGATGTGTCTCATTTGCCCTTCACTATTCATTCTCTATCTTTTTGTACCTCTTTGTCTCTGAATACTGACCTGTGTACATAATCTCAGGGGCTTTCTTTTAGTTAATCTTGTGCTTTTCTTTGGTTAGAACAATGGAAGACTTCCAGAACATTAGAGAAAGGGCAAAAAATGAGCTCAGAGTGTACTCTGCCATGACACCTCTCTGGATAATTGCTCTTGGATCAAACGTGAGTGGCTTTGATTGGCTGAATTTTTTATTTTTGGTCTATTTTTAATGAATGACCCTTCTTTTAAATCCTGCATATTTCTGCTTGCAATTCACAGAATGTTTATCTTCAAAGATTTATTCATGCGTGTGTGTGTGTGTGTGTGTGTGAAAATATGGTATATGCATGTTGATGCTCTCAGAAATCAGAAGAGGGTATAAGATCCCCTGTAGCTAAAGCTACAAGTGGTTGTCAGCTGCTTTAGGTAAGTGCTAGGATCCAAACTCCAGTTCCTATGAAGAGCAACAAAGTATACTTAACCATGGAAACATCTCTCTAGCCTCTTCTTAAAGTCTCTATGAAAACTGTTTCATTCATCTTTACCAAATGAACTTTTCAAAATAATACCTGTTAAAATTTGACATTGGATTGATGTCCGCTCATCCTTCCTTCATCTGACGTTCCAGGACATTTGCTTTCGCTTCAGCCTGAACTAAATTAACCCCTTCTTCCCTCTCTTCCTTTGTCAAATTTTCGTCTCTTGACTACCATACGACCTGAGTATTACCCTCCCGACACACTTTTGTCTGAGTATCAAATAACTTTTAAATTCCAAAGGCATATGTCCTCTACTGTCCAAAAGAATCCTAATACAAAACATTAATATAGGCCACATATGTAGTATTGAAATCTAAAAATGCATACGATATTAATTGAAAAATTATTATACTTAACCCAATATATTTTGATAATATGCTTAATTTATACCAATATTATTTTAGGTAACTTTTACAACAAATGTAAGGGCCTAATACTGAAACACTCCATGGTTTAGAGAAATTCACCTTTTCCTTTTTGCTCATCAAGAAGTATTTGTTGGGTGTTTCTCTTTTTTCAAACATACTCATAGATGATGTGATATTTAACAAGCAAATATTTGCATTCATGGCTTCATCTCAGGTGGAAGAATAGATACCTGAATAAGCAAATCAACCAAGACACATAAGATACTAGAAGATGCCCATGCCCAGTCATAAAATGAGAAAGGCAATGGGATGAATTGAAATTGATGTAGTCCACTCACCGTGTAAGCAACTTTCAAATCATGCTCTAACAATAGCACACAAGTAGTTTACTAAATTAAAAATAGCAGAGGCAGACAGACCAACATATGCAAAGGCCCAAGGAAGAGTTGTGCTTCAAGTGTCCAAGTGACAGCAATCAATAAACAGAGTTTGGCTAGATAAGTAGGTCACCGTGGGCAGCGAAGCAAACATGGAAGTCAAGAAACAACAGGGAAGTATGAGTTCCAAGCATTGCATATAGAGCCTTAGCTTTTGAACTTTGAGAAAAATAAAAAGTTATTTTGAGTAGAAGAATGGTTTGGAAGGACTTAAGTTCTTTTTCTCTTCCCCCTTTTCTCCTCTTCCTCCTCTTCCTGTCTTTCCCCTTGGTCCACCTCCTTCTCCTTCTGTTTTGTTTGAAATGTTTATCTGTGTGTGTATATGTATCTCTGTAGACAGATACCCTGGAGCTTGATCCCTTAGATCTGCAGTTACACGTGGTTGAGAACAACCTAGTGTGGGTGCTGAGAACTGAACTCGAGTCTTCTGGGAGGGAAGCAACTACTCCTAAACACTGAGCAATCTCTCTGCCTTGCCTCCCCACCCCTGCCTTATTTTCTCATTGTTCTTTTTAGAAAAACACCTTTGAGGAAACAGAGAGGATGAGATGAAAAATAATGATTCAGGCAACAGAATGGAGGGGAAGGATGTGAATATTTGCTGAGCAAGGATGGGGTGTCAAGAGGTAAATTATGAATTGATGGAATGATATGGAAAGATAATGAGAGATGAAAACCACTTGAAGAAAATGGCTCTGATTATGCTGCCAGGAAACTCAAAATCAGCACTTATGCCCAGGGACACCGGGGATTAATGCCCAAGCTCTCAGACTGGATGGATAACCTGTCCTCAGGTTTCTTCTTATTTGCAGGCTTCCAAAGTTGATCTTCAACATGTTTTTATGACAAGTAGGGAGGCCCTGCAAGTTATAGACCACACATTCTAAACACAATAGATTTCCTTCTGGTTACCTAGTGAGTTTCCAGCACAAGCATAGAGCTGAAAGGAACCAGATTTGTATATAATTGCCAGTTATGACTTATGATTTCTTTCTTAAACAGTTCATATATCTCTCTTCTCAAAATCCTTCATACAGTGATTCCTAGAGATAATCATATTTTTATCTTATTTGTTAGAGTCTTCATACCAAGGCTAGACTTGAATTCAAGATTTTCCCATCTCTGCTTCCCTGGTACTAGGATTACAGATGTGTGCCACCACACAGGACAATAAATATATTTCCTTTTATAAATGATGTATTTTATTTTAATATTGTTTTCTTATGGTCAACTTTAAACAATGTTTTTCCAGCTCCAGTGGTCACAATGAAAGTATAGCCGTATCACAGAAACAAAAGGAATATGTGGAAGGAAGTAATGGAAGTATTCTTGACTGCTGCCAGAGCAAGTGGGTATTTTAAATACTAATGAGTTGCTGTTAGTCCTTGATATGACAGTGCTAACTTGCAGATGGGGAAAGCAGACACTCAAAACACAGCAAGGAAGAACACACACAGTCTTTACTTAGTCTTGATAGATGGACATGCCACTGAGCCCTGGATTGTTGCCAGCCAAACTCAAGGTTGGGTGTCACAAGGACAGCCAGATTGCTTAGGAACAGAAAGAATGGTAGCAAGTAGCATTTAATTAGCACATTCTCTTATTCTACTATAGCTATATGTATCAGTGCATTATATTGAATCACATGCACACATACGTACAAATATGCATATGAATATAATATGTCAAAGATATAGAAATGTGTTCATGTGTGAAGGCTTGTGAAAAATCCTTTTGCAATTTGGTGATTCGATTACATACTTTTGTTTTAATGAAATATAACATATAACAGAAGGACTGTCACCTTCTAATTTCCACAAGAGCATCTTAAATTCTTAAGAGGTGAGTTTAAAATGACTTATCAGTTTAATGCTAATGAAAGCTTTATAATGTTTATTGTCCAAAACATGTTAATTAGAATGAATGGTGTTTTAAATTGAACAGAGCACAATGATTTAAACTGTTATCATAGATACAGAGGACATGTTTTTGGTCTACAAATAACTTTTTCTTAGCATTAATGATAGTGTAAGTACTTACAGCATTACATATTGGTAATTTTAAAATGTTTCAATTCATATTCATGGTACAGACACAATCATTGCAGACAAACAGGGTATGGATACCATGAACTGAAACAATGATTCTAGAAACATATTAATCCCATATAAATTTTTATGTGGTGTCATTATAGACACTTTTATTCAGCGAAGTGAAATAAATGGTGTTAGTGATAATAAACATTATGTGATTCTAAAAAAAAATAGGCAATGTATGTTTTAATTCTTATAAGTATCATCACTAGTAGACCACCCACAGGCCAACTTACATTTTTTCTTGTACAAACCTGTTATGCTGAACATCCATATAAAAAAGTGGATTTCCAAAAATATGCACCCGTTTAATTTAGAGTTGATTTCTCCTGCTGCTAACCACTTCAGCCGGCAGATAGACCCTCAAATCTAAAATGCTGACTAATATTTGGCAGCAAGCAATGAAAGTGTCCTTGACTGGTACAAGATCCAGAGAATATATTTAATCACTCAAGAACTGCTGGTCTGTTAGTCCTTGGTATGGCAAAGATGGCTTGCAGGGGGAGTAGATACTTCAGACCTACAGAAAAAGAACAAACTTGGTACTGTGCACTGGCAGAGGATAATCACCTTTCAAAGAGACTCAGTGCCACAGGTGTGCAAGGAAAGAAGGGATTTTTACTTAGACAACTCTTCTTGTATAGGGATATCTTCTTCCCAGCTACAGTTAATCACCATCAACTAATTATTTCCTAAATGAAACAGCATGAGTGTCTGCCTCCTGTGATGTGAACAAAGATGACAGACTGCAATGTAGGAGGATGATATTTTTTTTTGATTTTTAATATTTTTATTACATATTTTACTCAATTACATTTCCAATGCTATCCCAAAAGTCCCCCATAGCGCCCCCCACTTCCCTACCCACCCATTCCCATTCTTTTGGCCCTGGCATTCCCCTATATTGGGGCATATAAAGTTTGCAAGTCCAATGGGCCTCTCTTTCCATTGATGGCCGACTAGGCCATCTTTCGATACATATGCAGCTAGAGACAAGAGCTCCGGGGTTCTGGTTAGTACATCATGTTGTTCCAACAATAGGGTTGCAGATCCCTTTAGCTCCTTGGGTACTTTCTCTAGCTTCTCCATTGGGAGCCCTGTGATACATCCAATAGCTGACTGTGAACATCCACTCCTGTGTTTGCTAGGCCCCGGCATCGTCTCACAAGAGACAGCTATATTTGGGTCCTTTCAGCAAAATCTTGCTAGTGTATGCAATGGTGTCAGCGTTTAGAAGCTGCTTATGGGATGGATCCCTGGATACGGCAGTCTCTAAATGGTCCATCCTTTCATCACAGCTACGAACTTTGTCTCTGTAACTCCTTCCCTGGGTGTTTTGTTCCCAATTCTAAGAAGGTGCACAGTGTCCACACTTTGGTCTTCATTCTTCTTGAGTTTCATGCGTTTAGCAAATTGTATCTTATATCTTGGGTATCCTAAGTTTTGGGCTAATATCCACTTATCAGTGAATACATATTGTGTGAGTTCTTTTGTGATTGTGTTATTTCACTCAAGATGATGCCCTCCAGGTCCATCCATTTGGCTAGGAATTTCATAAATTCATTCTTTTTAATAGCTGAGTAGTACTCCATTGTGTAAATGTACCATAATTTCTGTATCCATTCCTCTGTTGAGGGACATCTGGGTTCTTTCCAGCTTCTGGCTATTATAAATAGGGCTGCTATGAACATAGTGGAGCATGTGTCCTTTTTACCGGTTGGGACATCTTCTGGATATATGCCCAGGAGAGGTATTGCTGGATCCTCCAGTAGTACTATGTCCAATTTTCTGAGGAACCGCCAGACTGATTTCCAGAGTGGTTGTACAAGCTTGCAATCCCATCAACAATGGAGGAGTGTTCCTCTTTCTCCACATCCTCGCCAGCATCTGCTGTCACCTGAATTTTTGATCTTAGCCATTCTGACTGGTGTGAGGTGGAATCTCAGGGTTGTTTTGATTTGCATTTCCCTGATGATTAATGATGTTGAACATTTTTTCAGGTGTTTCTCTGCCATTCGGTATTCCTCAGGTGAGAATTCTTTGTTCAGTTCTGAGCCCCATTTTTTAATGGGGTTATTTGACTTTCTGGAGTCCACCTTCTTGAGTTCTTTATATATATTGGATATTAGTCCCTTATCTGATTTAGGGTAGGTGAAGATTTTTTCCCAATCTGTTGGTGGTTTTTTTGTCTTATTGATGGTGTCTTTAGCCTTGCAGAAGCTTTGCAGTTTCATGAGGTCCCACTTGTCAATTCTCGATCTTACAGCACAAGCCATTACTGTTCTATTCAAGAATTTTTCCCCTATGCCCATATCTTCAAGGCTTTTCCCCACTTTCTCCTCTATAAGTTTCAGTGTCTCTGGTTTTATGTGAAGTTCCTTGATCCACTTAGACTTGACCTTAGTACAAGGAGATAGGAATGGATCGATTCGCATTCTTCTACATGTTAACAACCAGTTGTGCCAGCACCATTTGTTGAAAATGCTGTCTTTCTTCCACTGGATGTTTTTAGCTCCCTTGTCGAAGATCAAGTGACCGTAGGTGTGTGGGTTCATTTCTGGGTCTTAAATTCTATTCCATTGGTCTATTTGTCTGTCACTATACCAGTACCATGCAGTTTTTATCACAATTGCTCTGTAGTAAAGCTTTAGGTCCGGCATGGTGATTCCACCAGAGGTTCTTTTATCCTTGAGAAGAGTTTTTGCTATCCTAGGTTTTTTGTTATTCCAGATGAATTTGCAGATTGCACTTTCTAATTCGTTGAAGAATTGATTTGGAATTTTGATGGGGATTGCATTGAATCTGTAGATTGCTTTTGGCAAGATAGCCATTTTTACAATGTTGATCCTGCCAATCCATGAGCATGGGAGATCTTTCCATCTTCTGAGATCTTCTATAATTTCTTTCTTCAGACACTTGAAGTTTTTATTATACAGATCTTTCACTTCCTTAGTTAGAGTCACACCAAGATATTTTATATTATTTGTGACTATTGAGAAGGGTGTTGTTTCTCTAATTTCTTTCTCAGCCTGTTTTTTCTTTGTGTAGAGAAAGGCCATTGATTTGTTTGAGTTAATTTTATATCCAGCTACTTCACCGAAGCTGTTTATCAGGCTCAGGAGTTCTCTGGTGGAATTTTTAGGGTCACTTATATATACTATCATATCATCTGCAAAAAGTGATATTTTGACTTCATCTTTTCCAATTTGTATCCCTTTGATCTCCTTTTGTTGTCGAATTGCTCTGGCTAGGACTTCAAGTACAATGTTGAATAGGTATGGAGAAAGTGGACAGCCTTGTCTAGTCCCTGATTTTAGAGGGATTGCTTCAAGCTTCTCACCATTTACTTTGATGTTGGCTACTGGTTTGCTGTAGATTGCTTTTATCATGTTTAGGTATGGGCCTTGAATTCCTGATCTTTCCAAGACTTTTATCATGAATGGGTGTTGGATCTTGTCAAATGCTTTTTCCGCATCTAACGAGATGACCATGTGGTTTTTGTCTTTGAGTTTGTTTATATACTGGATTACGTTGATGGATTTCCGTATATTGAACCATCCCTGCATCCCTGGGATGAAACCTACTTGGTCAGGAGGGATGATTGTTTTGATGTGTTCTTGGATTCGGTTAGCAAGAACTTTATTGAGGATTTTGCATCAATATTCATAAGGGATATTGGTCTGAAGTTTTCTATCTTTGTTGGGTCTTTTTGTGGTTTAGGTATCAGAGTAATGTGGCTTCATAGAATGAGTTGGGTAGAGTACCTTCTGTTTCTATTTTGTGGAATAGTTTGTGAAGAACTGGGATTAGATCTTCTTTGAAGGTCTGATAGAACTCTGCACTAAACCCATCTGGTCCTGGGCTTTTTTTAGTTGGGAGACTATTAATGACTGCTTCTATTTCTTTGGGGGATATAGGGCTGTTTAGATCATTAACCTGATCTTGATTCAACTTTGGTACCTGGTATCTGTCTAGGAACTTCTCCATTTCATCCAGGTTCTCCAGTTTTGTTGAGTATAGCCTTTGGTAGAAGGATCTGATGGTGTTTTGGATGTCTTCAGGATCTGTTGTTATGTCTCCTTTTTCATTTCTGATTTTGTTAATTAGGATGCTTTCCCTGTGCCCTCTAGTGAGTCTGGCTAAGGGTTTATCTATCTTGTTGATTTTCTCAAAGAACCAGCTCCTTGATTGGTTGATTCTTTGAATAGTTTTTCTTGTTTCCACTTGGTTGATTTCACCCCTGAGTTTGATTATTTCCTGCCGTCTACTCCTCTTGGGTGAATTTGCTTCATTTTGTTCTAGTGCTTTTAGGTGTGTTGTCAAGCTGCTAATGTGTGCTCTCTCTAGTTTCCTTTTGGAGGCACTCAGAGCTATGAGTTTTCCTCTTAGAAATGCTTTCATTGCGTCCCATAAGTTTGGGTATGTTGTGGCTTCATTTCCATTGAACTCTAAAAAGTCCTTAATTTCTTTCTTTATTCCTTCCTTGACCAAGGTATCATTGAGAAGAGTGTTGTTCAGTTTCCACGTGAAGGTTGGCTTTCTATTATTTATTTTGTTATTGAAGATCAGCCTTAGTCCATGGTGATCTGATAGGATGCATGGGACAATTTCAATATTTTTGTATCTGTTGAGGCCTGTTTTGTGACCAATTATGTGGTCAATTTTGTAGAAGGTACCATGAGGTGCTGAGAAGAAGGTATATCCTTTTGTTTTAGGATAGAATGTTCTGTAGATATCTGCCAGATCCATTTGATTCATAATTTCTCTTAGTTTCTCTGTGTCCCTGTTTAGTTTCTGTTTCCATGATCTGTCCATTGGTGAAAGTGGTGTGTTGAAGTCTCCCACTATTATTGTATGAGGTGCAATGTGTGCTTTGAGATTTACTAAAGTTTCTTTAATGAATGTGGCTGCCTTTGTATTTGGAGCATAGATATTCAGGATTGATAGTTCCTCTTGGAGGATTTTACCTTTGATGAGTATGAAGTGTCCCTCCCTGTCTTTTTTAATGACTTTGGGTTGGAAGTCAATCTTATCAGATATTAAAATGGCTACTCCAGCTTGTTTCTTCATGCCATTTGCTTGGAAAATTGTTTTCCAGTCTTTCATTCTGAGGTAGTGTCTATCCTTTTCTCTGAGATGAGTTTCCTGTAAGCAGGAAAATGTTGGGTCTTGTTTGTGTAGCCAGTTTGTTAGTCTATGTCTTTTTATCGGGGAGTTGAGTCCATTGATATTAAGAGATATTAAGGAAAAGTAATTGTTGTTTCCTGTTATTTTTGTTGTTAAAGTTGGCATTTTGTTCTTGTGGCTGTCTTCTTTTAGGTTTGTTGAGGGATTACCTTCTTGTTGTTTCTAGGGCGTGGTTCCTGTCCTTGTATTGGTTTTTTTCTGTTATTATCCTTTGAAGGGCTGGATTTGTGGAGAGATAATGTGTGAATTTGGTTTTGTCGTGGAATACTTTGGTTTCTCCATCTATGTTAATTGAGAGTTTGGCTGGGTATAGTAGCCTGGGCTGGAATTTGTGTTCTTTTAGTGTCTGTATAACATCCGTCCAGGATCTTCTGGCTTTCATAGTCTCTGGTGAAAAATCTGGTGTAATTCTGATAGGCTTGCCTTTATATGTTACTTGGCCTTTTTCTCTTACTGCTTTTAGTATTCTATCTTTATTTAGAGCATTTGTTGTTCTGATTATTATGTGTCGGGAGGTATTTCTTTTCTGGTCCAGTCTATTTGGAGTTCTGTAGGCTTCTTGTATGTTCATGGGCATCTCTTTCTTTAGATTTGGGAAGTTTTCTTCTATAATTTTGTTGAAGATGTTTGCTGGTCCTTTGAGTTGAAAATCTTCATTCTCATCCACTCCTATTATCCGTAGGTTTGGTCTTCTCATTGTGTCCTGTATTTCTTGGATGTTTTGAGTTAGGATCTTTTTGCATTTTACATTTTCCTTGATTTTTGTGCTGATGTTCTCTATGGAATCTTCTGCACCTGAGATTCTCTCTTCCATCTCTTGTATTCTGTTGTTGATGCTGGTATCTATGGTTCCAGATTTCTTTCCTAGGGTTTCTATCTCCAGTGTTGCCTCATTTTGGGTTTTCTTTATTGTGTCTACTTCCCTTTTTAGGTCTAGTATGGTTTTGTTCATTTCCATTATCTGTTTGGATGTGTTTTCCTGTTTTTCATTAAGGACTTCTACCTGTTTGATTAGGTTATCCTGTTTTTTTTTAAGGATTTGTAACTCTTTAGCAGTGTTCTCCTGCAATTCTTTAAGGGATTTTTGTGTTTCCTCTTTATTGTCTTCTACCTGTTTACCAGTGTTCCTTTGTATTTCTTTAAGTGTGTTATTAAAGTCCTTCTTGAAGTCCTCTACCATCATCAGGAGATATGCTTTTAGATCCGTGTCTAGCTTTTCCGGTGTGTTGGGGTGCCCTGGACTGGGCGATGTGGGAGTGCTGGATTCTGATGATGGTGAGTGGTCTTGGTTTCTGTTAGTAAGATTATTACGTTTACCTTTCGCCATCTGGTAATCTCTGGGGTTAGTTGTTGTCGTTGTCACTGTTTAAAGATTGGAGCAGAAGCTGTGTTCCACTCACCAGCAGTCTCAAAATCCTGTGGCGGGGGTCGTGGGTAGCTGGTGGGTGTCAGGCAACTCTGCGCTCCAGCTACCCAGGTGCTGATCCGGCCGGATGAGGCCTGTGGCCCTACTCAGGCCGGTTTCTGCTTCCCTAACTAATGCAGTCTCAGGTCCCGCGCGCAATTGGATTGGAGCAGAAGCTGTGCTCCACTCACCAGAAGTCTTAAGATCCTGTGGCGGGTGTTGTGGGTAGCTGGCGAGTGTCAGCCGACCCTGCGCCCCAGCTGCCCCCCGAGGATGATATTTTAAAGAAATAGCTTTGATAGACCTCAAAACTTCTTTTTTTTCCCATTTTATTTTATATGTTTGAGTCTCTTTGCCTGCTTGGATATCTGTGTATGATGAATGTGGAGTGCCTGTAGAAGTCAGAAGATGTTGGATACACTGGAATTAATTTTAAGTATAGTTGTGAGCTGCCATGGGAGCTCTGCACATTGGAGCTGGGATTTCTAAAAAACGTAGCTCGTGCTGCTCTCAGCTGATGTCTGATCTCTCCAGCCCTGATTGTCCTATTTTTTAAAAAAAATAATTTGACATATGTATGTATTTATTTCATAATATTTGTTGTTTTAGAATTTACTGCTGTAATTCTTTTAAACGTCAAATTCTCATTTTCCTTTAATATTTTAATTTATTGTTTGAGAGTTTCCTGCACACGTAAAATATATTTCAACCAAATTTATACTATCTCTCTCTCTCTTTCTCTCTCTCTCCATCTTTACCTCAGTTCTCTCTCACATCTGCATCACAATTTTGCATCTTTTTATTTGTTTAATTTTTAAAACCCCTGAGACCAATTAGTCTGGCTATATACTCATGCCTGTGGATGTATGCCACTGGAGTATGTTCAAAATAAAAGAGACATGCCCCCTAAGAAAACTACTGGTCAACAACTGTTAGTAACTCTTCAGCTGGACTGAAGGAATGACCATCCAGAGACTGCCCCACCTGGGGATCCATCCCATATACAGTCACCAAACCCAGAAACTATTGCAGATGCCAACAAGTGCTTGCTGATGGGAGCCTGATATAGCTGTCTCCTGAGAGGCTCTGTCAGTGCCTGACAAACACAGAAGTAGATGCTCACAGCCATCCATTGGATGGAGCACAGGGTCTCCAATGAAGGAGCTAGAGAAAGAACCCAAGGAGCAGAAGGGATTTGCAGCCCCATAGGAGGAACAACAATATGTACTAACCAGTACCCCCCCCAACCCCCGCTGAGCTCCCAGGGACTAAACCAACTAAAGAAAACACATGGTGGGAATCATGGCTCTAGCTGCATATGTAGCAGAGGATGGCCTAGTCGGTCATCAATGGGAGGAGAGGCCCTTGTTCCTGTGAAGGTTCTATGCTCCAGTATAGTGGAATACCAAGGTTAGAAAGCAGGTGTGTGTGTGTTGGTGAGCAGGGGAAGGGGGAAGGCATAGGGGCTTTTTTGGAGGGGAAACCAGGAAAGGGGAACATTTGAAATGTAAATAAAGAAAATATCTAATAAAAAAATAATCCCTCAGCTGTAGGAGGGAGCTCATTTGCCTCTTCTCTCCAACATACTGAAATGTTGATTAGCTTGGTCTTGTGGGGTCATCCCCAGGCTATCACAGCTGCAGAATTCATCAGTACAGTGGTCTTGGCACATCTAAAGAGGAGACCTCTTTCATGTTGCTTTCTTTTTAATTTGAGAGTATTTTGTTGACAAATCAAAACTTTGTGTATTCAACATGGACAACACAATGAGCGGATCCATGTGTAAGTTGTGTGACGATTATAACAACCACATTAATTAAAACAGCATCACCTCCCGTTTCATGCATTAGCTGCAGATACCACAGACACTGATAGAAGAACTAGAGGCTTCTTTAAAGAACTGAGTTATTTGTTGTATGTTTAACTGGTTGGTTATTTTAAAACATGAACATAAAGCAAAAGAAATGAGGAAAGTGATATGTGGTTTTATTTTCCCAATTATTTTCCCTTCCAATTATTCTTTATGTGTCAGTATGTATAAGAGAAATGTGGCACAGAACTAGGTAAATATGCACAACCACTTTAGATAATCACTTCCCTAAATGTCCTGCAGTAAACATTGTGTGCACTTTGAACTACACCAAAAGTCATGTATGTCTATCAGAACGCATATACAAACACTCATAGCAAATTTGTTCATAATGCCTCCTAGTGGGAAAAAAGAAAAACGACATTCCATAGTAGATTTGATAAATTGGAATATAGTCACAGACATGACACAGGACTGAAATTAAGTAAACCACTTGCACACATATTCATTTGATTGATTGTTATAAACTGAACACTCACAAAAGGGGGCACATTTTCATTTGTGGAAAGTACTCCAGGCAAAATTAAACTGTGCTGATAGACAGCATGGAGCTACCTTTAAAAGGTTATGACTTGGCGGGAAGAAGGCACAGGGTGCTTAAAGGTTTCTATGGATTTTCCATAGCCTCAGTCTGGGAAGTATATATAGGAGAAGGAGGGGGTGAGTCTGTATATAAGCTTTAAAAACTATATGTGAAGATTTCCTGTGTGTAAGATACTAAAAATAAGAAGAAATAAAAATCACTTGAAAAGATAGGTTTACTTGAAGCAGGGATTGTTGGTATAATTTGGTCTTGGGTTTTCACAAATGCATAATGTCAAAAGAAAACTCTCAAAACCACTCAATCTCTTTACCTCTGTGTCAAGACAGGCACAGAAGTTGAGAAGCATAAGGCATACATGGTTTATCTAGGAAATAGATGACTTAGGCCTCAACCTGTGCTTCCCTTTAGAAGACAAGAGGGGTCCAAACTAGTTCATAGAATATCACCTAGTCCTCTCTTAGTTCTTTTGAGAAAGAACCTCAGCAGCCCTTTTTCAGACTATGTGCACATGAAGAAAACAAAATTCAAAGAATCCTATGTTGATATACTTATCATCATTTCAAAAGAAATCAAAATTTATGAATAATGAGAGCTCGAAAAAGTTCTTAATTTTAAAAAATATCATACAAGGCTTTACACAGCATTGTGATATTTTCAAACCAAGTGTATTTTCATAGCTTCTTTTCCCCCTTCACCTCCCTATTCCAAATAGTCCCCCTCTTATAAATCCCCAAATAGTCTTTCCCACTTTCTTTCAAAATAATAATATTTAGAGGAAATTCTTATGATTATCATAATGAAATAGTGCTACAAACCATCAGAGGACGGCATCACAGTTAAAGGCTGGAATGGAAATCTTCATTTCTGTGGGTGGTAACCCAATCAATCACTTCTCACTACCCTGTTTCTGTTTCATTCTTAATGAAAGAAAATGTCAGCCTGATGAATAAAGCTGAATGAATGGAATTCCTTTATGATTACACTCAAATTTTTTGGCCCAAGTAAATAACCATCCTGAGATCACTGACTCTGAAGAGTGCTTCTTATACACTGACAAAATTGACTGCAATTTAGATAGTAAATGAGGAGTAGTGGAGTGGGACAAAAAGACAGGTGCTCAGAGAAAGACAGCATTAAAACAGAATTAAGGCTCAAGTCCCAAGAGTGTACAGCATAATTACATGTAGCAGCCATTCCTAAGGCCCCACCTACTTTGGCCCTTACCATTGGGGACCCTAAAATAAATGGTAGGATATTTTCGAGTTCCATCCATTTGCCTGCAAAACTCAGGATGTCCTAGTTCTTGATAGAGGAGTAGTATTCCATTCTGTTGAAATACATTTTCTGTATCCATTCTTCTGTTGTGGGACATCTGAGTTGTTTACAGCTTCTGGCTCTTACAAACAAGGCTGCTATGAACATAGTGGCACACACACCCCTGTGGCATGGCGGAGCATATTTTGGGTATATTCCCAAGAGTGGTATTGCTGGGTGTTCAGGAAGATCTATTTCCAATTTTCTAAGAAACCTCCAGTTTGATTTCCAGTTTGCAATCCCACCAGTAATGGAGGAGTGTTCCTCTTTCTCCACATCTTCACCAACATGTGCTGTCACCTGAGGTTTTGATCTTAGCCATTTTGGTTGGTGTAAAGTGGAATCTCAGGGTCATTTTGATTTGCACTTTTCTGGTCACTAAGGACTTTGATCATTTCTTCAGGTGCTTCTCAACCATTTGAGATTCCTTTGTTGTGAATTCTTGGTTTAGTTCTATACCCCATTTTTTTCCATTGGGTTGTTTGGTTTTTGGTAGTTAGCTTCTTGAGTTCTTTATATACTTTGGATATTAGACCTCTATTGGATGTAACCAAAAATGACATGCATGATATGTACTCACTAATAAGTTGATATTTACCAAAAAGGAAAAAAAGAAAGAAGTAGAGAATACCCATGATACAGACCACAGAACTCAAAAAAGATCAACAAGCTGAAGGGCCTCAGTCCCACTTGGGAGGGAGAAGAATGCAATCACAAATGGGGAGGTAAAGTGGATTGGAGGAGGGGGAAGAGGGGCACATGTTCTGGTATTGAATGAGGGGGAAAAAGACTGAAGCCCTGACAGCAGAAAGAATGGAAAAAGCACACCTCAGAAAGTCAGAGGTTGGGGGAACCCACCAGAATGCACCAGAGAGAACTGGCAGGTGACAGACTCTCAGGACTCAAAGGGAGGAACATTAGATGAATTGCTTGACAATAGGGAGAGGGAACTTATAGAGCCCACATCCAGCAGGAAGACGGGCATCAGGGAAGGGAAGCAGTTGCCATCCTACAGTCAAAACTCTGACCCAAAATTGTTCCTGTTTGAAAGAATTACAGGGATGGAAATGGAGAAGAGCCCGAGGAAAAGAAAGTCCAGCCACAGGCCCAAAGTGGGGTCCAGCTCAAAGGGAGGTCCCAAGGCCAGACACTATTACTGAAGCTATGGAGTGCTCACAAAAAGAGACCTATCATGACTGCCATCTGAAAGACTCAACAAGCAACTGGAAGAGTCAGATGCAGATACTTGCACCCAACCAATGGACAGAAGCTGCTGACCCCCATGATTGAATTAGGGAAAAGCTGGAAGAAGGTTATGAGAAGGGTGACCCTGTGGGAGGACCAACAGTCTCAATTAACTTGGACTCCGAGATCTCTCAAACACTGGACCACCAAATAAGCAGCATACACCACCTGATATGAGGCCCCCAATACATACACAGCAGAGGGCTGCTGAGTCTGGGTTAGGTCAGAGAAGATGCACCTAACTAACCATCAAGAGATGGGAGGCTCACGAGTTTAGAGGTCTGATTGGTTGGCAGGTGGGTTGGGGTCATCCTCATGGAGATAGGGTGTTGGAAGGAGATATGGGATGTGGATCAGTTGGAGAGTGGACTGGGGTGGGGAGATTAATAAAATCTGAAGTGTAAATAAATAAATAAATAAAATAATTGGAAACATGAAGAAACAAGAAAGTTTTACAATATAGTGAGAAGGGTAAGAGACGAGGACAGAG
The DNA here is from genome assembly GCF_978045245.1 of Mus caroli. Taxonomy (NCBI): domain Eukaryota; kingdom Metazoa; phylum Chordata; class Mammalia; order Rodentia; family Muridae; genus Mus; species Mus caroli. The sequence goes on from NW_028227262.1 coordinate 45,453,846, forward strand.
AGGTGTGGAAATTTAGCAAGATGTTCTCTGTGTTTTCAAAGTGCTCTCACTCAGTAAGGATATGTAATTAGCCATACAGAGGCAATAACTAAGTACTTTTCAGCTAAACTATACAGATATGATTACAACGTGAAAAAATAGAAACTAGGCATTTCAATAAACATAAGGAAATAAGGGGCACTGGATTTTGTAACATGCATATAGATTAAAAAATTCTCCTGGCTTCTTTATCATTATAACCATGGTGTATAGAGTGCATCACTTTTTGGTGAAGGACTTCCCTGCCAAAGGCTCAGGCAGCTATGGGAGAGTCTTTGTATTTTACTCTATATACTTCTAGGAATTTGTGTTCAAGGCAAGGACATAATACTGTGACCTGGATTTGTATGTCTTCTCTGTCTGCTAATATTTTTATGTCAGAAAATGTCTTGGAAAACACTGTATCAAGGTGTGGTGGGCAGGAGATTTGATTGATCGATTGATTGATTGTTGTTCATTTCCATAATGTCAGTTTGGATTGAGGATAATAGTAAAGTTGTGCCTTGTATGCAGGTTATAATTTAATTAATGTGAAGTAGGATTTTTACTTAATCAGAAGTAAGATAGATAAATACATCTTTCACGTGTTACTGGCTCTGATAGTTTGATTTTTGTGGTATATTGAGGAGATATTGTGGCATATTGTGGATATACACTCAGAATTATCCATCTATCTAAAGTAACCCACCTCAGCTATGGTATATATTTTCATCTCCTAAGTTTTTTAAATTTGTTTTTAAAGAAAGTAATATTTGCTATAGCACCGTTTTTCAAAAACACATTTTGTATCGTTTTCTCTTTTGTTCTTTGTTATTTACATTCAGACATGATCAGAAAAGTCCACTAGAGGGCTCTCTAACCTGAATTATTTCTAGTTTCTGTAATGAAGTTGAATTTTTAAACTTTGAATGTCTTGCCTGTGTGTGGAAGCTGGGAAACTTTGCTGCCTCCCGCATCAGAGCGAGTCATGCGTGACCTTAGCAGATGAGAGAGACATCTAAAAAGAGTGCACGCTTTCACACTGAGATGGCTGAGTGGCTTTTATTTGCATACACATAAGTGAGTTCTGCCCCCATATTTTACAGAGTTCCTTTGAAAAGTTTCCACGCTTTTGAGTGAAGATGGAAAACCCAAAAGCCCCTTAACAACAGTGACCACCTGCTGGTATGGTCCTTTTCAATTTGCAAGAAACTCTTAGAGTCTATCAGCTAGAAATAATTACGAGAAACACTTTTCAGTCCTCATATCCAATCATGGAAGAAATACAAAGAGTTTAATTCCAAAGAAGAACTTTCATCCTCAGAGATAACTTCTTGGTCTTTAGATAAATTTTACCTTGTTTGTTACACAAAATAAATCTCAGAAGTTGAGCTAAGTGCATTGCAGATATAGAAATTGCTACAATGTGTAACTTTAACATAATGAGGAATGGTTGCATACGAATGCAAAGAAATTGTGAGGTTTTTTTTGCCAGTAAACACATAAATTGTCTATCTATAATTTGAGTCTTAAAGCACACAGTAAAAATGCCACCACATTTTAGTAATTCTGGAACCTTCTTATATCTTTTAGTCCCATATGTTGTTTCAAGGCAAGAAGGGGTTAGCGAACAATGGACAGGGTATCTGTGACTGCTAGTGTTGATTGCCAACTTGACAGAATCTAGAATCACCAGAGAGACATTGTTCTAGACATTTATGTATGTTGAGGGCTTCCCTTAATTATGGGCAGAGCCATTCCCAGAGTAGGGGATCTTAGCATGTTTAACATGCACAGATGGAATCACGCAGCAGTGTTCATCCATCTTGCTTCCTGGCCACACATGGCCAGCTAAGTGCCTTGCTCCTGTCGTTCATCCCCTGACTGCAGACTTTCCCTGGCACCATGAATTCTGTCTTAATGGAACTGTATGCCAAAACAAACAGTTTTTCCTTCAAGTTGTTTTTGTCAGTCTATTTTAGCACAGCTATGAGAAGGTAACTAAGATAGTGTTCCAACTGAGAAAAGCCAACATGGAGTAGGAGCTACAGCCACTATATTGAAAGGGATTCACCCAAGTTCTAAACCAATCCTTGAAACTTACTTCTCTAAAGTTCCTCAAACTGTCCTGCAAGGCAAATGTCCTAAAAATGCTCGTGGACAAAGTATAGTGACTCTAAAGAGCTGAGTTGGAAATGTGGCCACAAGAAGTCACAAAATATGTCCACTGCCTTTGTGCTTGTCATTATTTCTATTCTCAAAATCAATGCAAACTCAAGCCCTGTAAGAGAGGCTGCGTGTAAGAAGCTATTCATCATCAATTCCAACTAAAAGCAACAGGGAACTTCGAGAAGTGCCTGTTGTGTTTATGAATCAGCTTGCATTCATAACAAGTACATTAAGACACAATTGACTCAAGGTCTCCATTGTTAAGGATAGAGAAGCTTGAACACAGCTTATAATGGCTCTACATCCAGGCAGCAAGAACATAGGTTCAGTGTATACAGAAATATCATGGATTGATAACCATGTCCCATAATGATCTGAACTAATATACAAATTCTGCTGGGTAAGCTTAGAATGGGAGCTACCATAGGGACTTGTCATGTCCTCTAGGCAAAGACCCGTTTCTCTTCCTCTTACATAAAACAGTGCTTTAAAATGGCATAGTTTCCTAAAACAAACAAACAAACAAACAAACAGAACACAAGCAACTACACTGTTGGGTTCTTAAACATTCATAGACGGAGGAAACACTAGGTTCTTTGTCACCCCTGTAGGTTCATTGAAATAGTTTGAAGGTTAAGTGAAGATTCTGTGACGACTTTACAAAGAACTCTGAAAATAAAAACAGAATTAATTTATTATTCAACAACAGGGGGTTGATTAATAAACTATCCAGAAAGGATTCACAAACTATATATGCTAGTATATGCTACATGGAAATAGCACCATTAATTCTCTCTCTCTCTCTCTCTCTCTCTCTCTCTCTCTCTCTCTCTCTCTCTCTCTCTCTCTCTCATGTGTGTGTGTGTGTGTCTTTCTCTGTCTCTGTGTCTCTCTCTGTCTCTCTCTGTCTCTCTCTCTCTGTCTCTGTCTCTGTCTGTCTCTCTGTCTCTCTGTCTCTGTCTCTGTCTCTCTCTGTCTCTCTCTGTCTCTCTGTCTCTCTCTCTCTCTCTCTCTCTCTCTCTCTCTCTCTCTCTCTTTCACACACAAACACACAGACACACACACTATGCAGCCATGGATGGCCTGAAATGCTTGCTGTGCAGACTAGGCAGCTCTCACACTTCCAGAGAACCTCTTGCCTTTGCCTCCTGAGTTCTGAGATACAAAGTGCACTCCATCATATCCAGTTCCTTTTCATAATATTAAAAGGTGGGAAAAGCAGGCTAGTGCATTCTTCCTAACATTTTTAGTGATGTTAGAAAAATCACATTCCACTGTATGCTGAAATACATTCATACACATAAAACTGAATCACTATTTACCCTTGCTCTACTTACTTTCTTGCCTTATAGTCTATGTAGATTAATTATTTTAATGCTGATCTCTACCCACTAATTGTTACTTTAATATACTAATTGGTCATAATTCACAGGAAAGAGTGAATATCACTCAGTGAGATTATCATTTATGTTTGGAATAAGTTTCTGTAAAAACATTCATTCACATGAGAAAGACAGTACATATTACACACTGAGATGCAGACAGCAGCTTTTTGTATGTCACAGAATGTGATTTTTTTTTCTTTCCTTCTTACCTTGTCTGAAAGAAGCTTGTCTTCTTTCAGGAAAAAAAAAATAATTCTTGGGTAACTGGTGAGATAAATTGTCTCTCAGCAAAGAAATGTTGCAAACATTTTCAAATTACTTCAACATTTTCATTTTTAATATCAAATTGCATCCTCACCCCACCATCAGTGGACTGAGCTACCTTTTCTACCAGGCATTCTAAAGACATCTCCTTCCTTACATTTGGAGTGCCTAAAGATAGAAACAACAACAATAACAACAACAACAACAACCCAAAACCAACAAACAAAATTTAAAAAAAAAAACCCAAAAACCAGATGGACAGAAAGAAAAGGGAATAGAAAGAATGACATTTATGGACCTAATTCATGTGTGTGTCTGTGTATGTTTGTGTGTGTCTGTATGTATACATTTTCATGCTTTGAGTCAATAGTTTATGTTTTTGTTTTTCTAAAAACTCCACCTGGATATTTAAGGATCCTAACAGGCCTTACAAGCCATTAGCTCCATGGAGTTGAGATAATTATATCTTGTTTTTCTGTGCCCATATCTTACTTATTAGAAAACAATCTGCCCTGACACCTTGATATCTTAACACAGGAGTGGCTCAGAGGATTCAGTAGGATAACTGCTCCATGACCATCTTACACGTGTGTCTAGTTTAGAGTTATTAATGATAACTCAAAAGTCATACTTTTTGCCCTTCACCAATTTCCCACACAATGGAAATGGTGAAAAAATGAATGCCTTCAGAATGCATTAGATTTAGCTCACTGGCTAAATCAGGTCTCATGCTCCTTTTCACCAAACTATGTATAAAGTTACTTTTACTGCCATCAGGTCTGTGGGCACTTGAATTAATAGACCCATAAAATGACAGGAAAAGCCACTGGCCTGGGAGTGGCAGTGTCACCTGCTCCCTCCCGTAGTGGTGTCTTTATAGGAAGAGTCCACACTTTCTGTGTGTGTCTAGCTCTTAGTGTTACAGGTTATCTTTGGATGCACTGTATTTAAAAGTTGGCACCAGAGGTATGAAAGGCTTCTGTGTATAACTGAAGATGCTAAGGGTCTTCCTTGAGATCACCCCACTTCCTGTCAAAAGGCAGTCACTGAAATTGGGGAAAAATATCTCTAGAAACAGGTTATGAGACTTTTAATATGTGAGACTCCCTCTCCTTGCATTTTATTTGTTCACTCTTCATTCTGTGCCTTCCCTACTCCTCCCTCCTCTTCCCTACTTCTCTCTTCTTCCCCTCCCTCTCTATAGCCCCCATCCCCAATACTGGCCACACATCCTTCCCTCTCCCTCTCTACCTCTCCCTAACTCCTGTGCTCCAGTGTTTGGCATGATGGGTGTGAGCCATCATACCCAGCACAATATTTTCCTAAAGGAGGGGCTGTTAGGATTCCCATGAGGACCTCTGAGAATTGGCAGCCTGTGAGCCACATCCGCCTCCGAAGGAATTTTTCTCAGCCTTTGGGAATTGTATATACTTTTGAGATTCCTCATAAATATTAAAAGACAGAGGTTCCACAAAGCACACCACCGTGTTTTTCAGCTTTTCTACTGAGGAATGTTAGCATCCATGCATCCTGTGCTTGCATTTCTGCAAAGCAGCTTTCCTTCACCTGGATGACAATGAAAACTATAGGATGATCAGTCACAAAGATGCAGGCAGTCCAGGAAGCTACCCCTCATGCCCACACCTCTTTCAGTCATTCGTGTGTCCTGATAAACTTCCCAGACATTTGAGCTTGAGGCTTCTATGAGAAGTAAACTCTGAAAGGTGATTAATTTAAAATATAAAATAAAAATAAATTAGGAAGAATTAGGAAGTATCCAAACCAAAGACAGACATTTCCTGCAACTTCTTTTCCACTGCACATCTACATTTTAGGTCTTATTTCCGAGCCTCATTAGCTTCATCTTTTTGCATTTGCATTCATTCAGTTCCTTGCACAAGCTCTTGCCTCTGGGGAGTATTTTTGTCCAACACAGATAACAGCGTCTGATCAGCTCACCTTGCCGGGTTACTGTCACGCTCCTAGTGTAAGCATGCTATATAAATGCAAATACTATGATATTCATTATCACTTATGCTCAGCACTGTAGGTTCTTGCAGGCCTCACTGCTCCAGCAGCCTTTAAGTGTGGCACATCAGCAGTAAGAGGGGAAGCTGGTTAGGGACGGGACCTTTCCATTTCGATTTGCCCAGTGCTACGCTACTTTTTGGACACTGATGTTGAGGTCGCTCTCTTCCTTTGTCAGTGCAGCACTCAGCCCAGCTTCAATAACAATAAAATCACCCCATTCGGTTCTTCTGAAAAACAAACAGAGTGCAGACTCACCAATTCAAACATGGCTCTGCACAGAGATTGAAGGAAGAGAGCAGCAGCTAGCAGCAGGCTTGCTCCTGTCAGACTGGTTTTCCAGAGCTGCATTATCTTTGTTTAGATGTCATATGATATTTTGTAAAGCATTAGGTGTTTTACACACACAGACACACACAGACACACAGACACACACACACACACACACACACACAAACTAAAAAAAAAAAAAAAAACCAAAAATGTTTAAATTAAAAGAGAGGCAAGGAATCCATCAATCAACTGACCTGCAGTAACTCTGTAGTTCATCATGGCCTCCAGCTGAGCTTCAGTCTACGCCACTCTGCTATCTAGTCACCAGGCAGAATATTTCATCTGTGCTATTAATTCATTTAATGTTATCTTATTGAGGATAGAACCGAGAGCATCAGGCATGAGAGGCAAACACTCTACTCCCTAACATGAAGTTAAAGCTGCTACCCTGATGTTATTTTGGTTATTTATATTGATTTGTGGGGGGGTGTGGGATGTGTATGTGTAAAAGAGAAAGAACAAGAGAGATTCAGACAGACAAAGAAAGACAGACAGAAAGACAGAGAAAAGAGAGAGACAAAGAGAGACTGACTAAAATCTATGTGTGTGCTTGTGCCTGTAAAAGCTAAAGAAAAGCATTGTGCGCCCTGGAGCTAGAGTTCCCTGACATTCTGAGCCACTTGATGGCTTCTAGCAAGGAAACTCAGGTCCTCTTGACAAACAACAAGATCTTTCAGCTATTGTTATTTCTCCATCCCCAAACATCTACTGTATTTTAAAATTAATTTCCAGTGGTCCATATGGTGACTGGCATCAGTTCATGTTCAGTTTTGGATGTGGTTGAATGATAGAATAACTCATCCAGTGTTTCTGTACTTGAATTTGTCCAAGATAAGACTTCTGTTTTCTATTCCAGTATTTTGTTACCATGTCATAGAGTTTCATTGATTCTTCAATTTTCTTGAATCTCATTTTCAGTTCTGTGAATCCTTTTGGCTTTCTCTCTGTATGTCTCTTACCTGGACTACTCCTGAAGGCATCCTTCTTTAGCATCTTGCTCTTTCCTGTTGATAGTCAAAGAACAAGTTTTAAAATCAAACTCTGATCATTTCCACTATGCTCTACATTCTCCAGTATCTTTTCCTGGAACTCACATTAAGATGAAACTCATTTCATGTCCAGTTCTTAAAGTCAAATATTTGTTGTTCTCCCAATAGGATGTACCACTGAATCCCCGAGAGAGATGTAAAGCAGCCAGGACTTGAAAATTCACTTCAAGCCAACCAAGTCAGCATGTTTAAGAGAGAAAGGCTCAGAACATACACTGAATGTTCTTATTTCTTTTTTTTTTTGTCTTTTATAATTTATCTTCACCTATGATTCTCCTGCATCTGGGGACCCTTTACTCCCGCCAAAAAAAAGTGGTTCTCAACTTCTGGGTTTCAAACTTTTTGTAGGACAAGCAACGCTTTCACAAGGATCCCACATCAGATATCTTGCATAACAGACATTTACATTATGATTCATTACAGTAGCAAAATTCCTGCTATGAAGCAGCAACCCATTTTTTTTTTTATGGTTGTGGCTCACCATGGCATGATGAATTGTCTTAAAGGGTCACAGTATCAGGAAGGTTGAAAGCCACTGATTCAGGATTACTTAGTCTCTGCAGTGTCAGTATCTTTTATTCTGCACTTACTGACTGCTCCTCTTTCCTCTTTTCTTGGCTTCTATAGGTAGTTCTATAAACATCTCTGTGACTTTGCTTTAGCCCTCAGCTTAGGCATTTTTTTTCTGCATAGTCTCATTACATTTTTTTTTAATGTAGCACTTATCATCATCCAAGAAAACACAGCAGATTCTTGGGTTGGTATGTCTTCTACGAGAACGTGGAATTCATGGGGTGGGTGGATCCTGTTCTCTGTTACCTCTCCAGAGGTAAGCTGCACAGATACAATGGTGTAAAAAAAAATAGGACTTCAGTCTTTGTGAACTATGAGTTCCCTCTTGGAGATATTCACATTTGCTACAGTAGTGTGAGACAGAGCCAAAGATCTGATGTGCAGGAGGAGAGGAAGGTTTTACAACACCTAAGTTGTGGTTGGGATTTCATTTAATGTTTCACAAACTGAGAAATGTCACCTCCCAATGTTCTTTAACTACTTAAGGTTGTAGAAACCACTATCTTCTCAAAGGCCACATAAAGTCAAGGGGAGCAGTTGCATTTGGCTCATGGCTTTAGCTTTTACCAGCACCTGATAATGAATACTTTCATTTGTTATTCGGTGAGAAAGGGCAAATTGTCTTCCAGAAGAAAGGAGAAGCTTCCTAAAACACCATTAGCTCTGTTGCCATGCTCTTTCCTCTTAGGGGTGTCTGTAGGTCTCAAACCAATTCAGAAGGCATTTGCCAGGTATTTATTAGGTTAAACAGACCTCGATTAAATGTCTGGCCCAGGGGCAGCTAGACAAAGCACCAAACCACAGCTGAAACTAACATATTACCGTAATAAATCTAAAATGTCACATTGCTGAACTCAGTTTTTCAGAGAAATTATTCTCCTTGCAAAGCAACATATAAATTATTGAAAATGAAGACCTCAGATATGAGTAAGTAGTAGGATTAGAATAAAATCATAACTGCATGCATGACATCTTTTATTAATATCAAGAAATAATTAAAATGTGTCTGTGTGCTTACATGTATTAAGAAATGTGCCTTCCCAGGCACACATGTAGAATCCAGATGAAACAGGGATCTTCCTGTATCACATTCTGCCTAGCTCCACTGAGGCAGGGTCTCTCACCAATATGAGTTAACCAGTTTTTAGTTTGTCTGGGTGGCCAACAAGACCATGGTCTTTTCGTCTCTACCTGTCAACACTGGGATTACAGGAGCCCACAATGTTATTTGGCTTTTCATGTGGTAACGGGGATCAGATCTCAGATCCTCATGCTTGCACAGAAATGCCCCTAACTACTGAACCATCCCTTACTTAAAACAATTTAAAGGAAATATATCAGTTAATTTTATGTTGAAGTGAAAAACAATATGCCCGATGTGAACAACCTGCAGGAGGATGCTTGCTTTTTGTCTCACATTTTCATGGGATTCAGTCCACTGTTGCTTGTCACCACACTCATCTGCAGGACAATATAGTGGTTGGGACATATGTCAGAGGTGTTTGTTTGTTTGTTTGTTTGTTTGTTTTTTGTTTGTCTAATCTCATGGCTTCTAGAAAGCAGGACAAAAGGAAACGACAACCAAAAGAATCAAGGACAGGATCTTCTGGCTTTCATAGTCTCTGGTGAGAAGTCTGGTGTAATTCTAATAGGCTTGCCTTTAAATGCCCCAGTACAGTAGAATGCCAGGTCCAAGAAGCTGGAGTGGGTGGGTAGGGGAGCAGGGCGGGGGGAGGGTATAGGGAACTTTCAGGATAGCATTTGAAATTTGAAATGTATATAAAGAAAATATCTAATAAAAAATGTTAAAAAAAAAAAAGAACCAAGGGCACAATATCACTAAGTATCACTAAGGATCCATTCCCAGCTTCCTACTTATTCCAGCTTGGCCCTGCCTCTTCAAATGTCTAAGTTATCTAAATAGAGTGCCAGCAGCTGAGCACCAAGTTTTTAAACCTTGAGCCCAAAAGGGATATTTTCTATTAAAGCCATAAAAATCAACTATGTCAATATATAAATATTGCAAGACTTACAGGTCAGGTTCCTTCTTCTAAGTAGGTACCACATACATTTAATTTACCGGAACTACAGATGTCGGCAAACATGAGTAATAACGATAACCCCCATTACCTTCAGTCCACACTGACTGTCTAACGTTCACCTGAATAAATAGTATAAATTTTTCATCAGTGGAAAAGCTACTATTTGGAGAAGGTTGTATTGAGCTCTGAACACAGAGCTAGGTTCAACATATTTCTCTACCTTTTTCATAAAATTACATATTTATTTTAAAGTAAAACACATATTCATTGTAAATGGTATGTTTCTTTTAAATGTGAAAATTCATATATTTGAATGTCTCATTAATGTATAGTTGCCCCATGACACAGCTAAGCATTTATTGTATGTTTATTGCCTCTGTGGAAGGATGTTGCAGAGCAATATACAGGTACTCTATAAAATATTTATCAAAGCAGCAAATGAACAGTAGTCAATGGATGTGGTAGAAAGTGAAAGAAAGCAATTTTGCCACTTTCTGCATAACTTTTATAATGCGGGGCATATGTGTTTGTTATGAATAAAATCATTATATTTATAAAACTCTGTCAACATAAGGGTGATTAGAAAATAGGAACAAGGAGAAGATGAAGGTGCCCCTGAGCTGAAGTTGTTTAGACCCAGAGTGTAGTCCTTTGTGCTAATGTTCAAGCTTATATGGCAGGTGTTGGTGAAGAAAGTCAACTGAGTACACTTTAAAGAACGGGGAACATGAAAGAGTTTTCTTTTAAAATTCATAGGGAACTTGTTTTTAATACTGACTCTACAAGATGAACAGTCATTTCTTTCCTTCCTTATAATCATTGTTGTTGCCCTGACAATTTGGTCCTAATATGCATTCTGGTGTCAGTTTCAAAATCACAATCACACAGTGAGAATGTGTTTGCCCATAGCCTGCACATATTTTCCCTTTCTCTGGCAAGAAGCAAACTCAAGAGCAATTTTTTCACTCCACTGTCTATGACAACAATATCCCCTTTGCATGTAGCTTATATTTCAATATGAGCAATAAAAATGAACTTCTACAGTAGCAAAAAATTTAAGTATTGACAAGATATGACTTCTAAAGGTATATATTTGCTTCCAAGAAAATTCAGATCTCCAAAGCAGGTTATAATCTATATGATGAATAAAATTCATATTGATAATACTAGATTTCTTAAGTTATGAAATTATGGTGGTGATAATGAATGACACAGTGAAATATGAGATATACCAGGGATGGAGAAACGAATCAGCAGTTAAAACTCTGCTTATATCTCAGTCATGGGGATAGGATTCACCTCCCAGCTTCTCCTTCATTCAAATCACAGACACCTACCTGTTCATCCACTATCCTCTTCTGGCCTCCCTACACATTCATATGGACACAGACATTTACATGAACACAATAAATACAGATACAACCACACATGCATAAACACAAATAATTTCAAAAATCTTTTAAGAAAGAAAATTATATCATGTAGAGGAACAACTAAAAGAACTGTGTTAATAAACAAGAGCTTAATAAACAAGAAAGTCATTGGAAGCTTGTGATGATTTTTATGTGCTTGGACCAGGGAGTGGCACTGTTGGGAGGTGTGGCTTTGTTGGAGTAGGTGTGGCCTTGTGGGTGTGGGCTTTAATACTCTTGTCCTAGCTGCCTGGAAGTCAGTGTTCTGCTGGCAGTCTTCAGATGAAGATGTAGAACTCTCAGCTCCTCCTGCACCATGCCTGCCTGGAGGCTGCCATGTTCCTGCCTTGATGATAATGGACTGAACCTCTGAACCTGTAAGCTAGCCCCAATTAAATGCTGTGCTTATAAGAGTTGCCTTGGTCATTGTATCTGTTCACAGCAGTAAAACCCCAACTAAGACAAAGCTGAACATGAATTTAGCACCTTATACTGTCCAGTCTAAGAATTGCCTAAGACAAACTAAATACAAAATCAAGCAGTTTGTACTTATTTGCCTATTCAGGATGTAGTTGTGGAGTTGGGAAAAGAAATTTGCTAGATGACATAATGCCTGTTTTCTTTCTTTTTTTTTTTTAATTAAATAGGCCATTTTATTAAACACTCCAGAAACCCTGATTTTACAATCTCATCCCTCTATAAATATGGCTTCTCATTAATAATCTTTTTTTTACATATACAATTATTTTTTCTTACATCTTTTCCTCAATTACATTTCCAATGCTATCCCAAAAGTCCCCATACCCTCCCCCCTACTTTGCTACCCACCCTTTCCCATTTTTTTTTTGGCCCTGGTGTTCCCCTGTACTGGGGCATATAAAGTTTGCATGTCCAATGGGCCTCTTTTTCCACTGATGGCCGACTAGGCCATCTTTTGATACATATGCAGCTAGAGTCAAGAGCTCCGGGGTACTGGTTAGTTCATAATGTTGTTCCACCCATAGGGTTGCGGATCCCTTCAGCTCCTTCGGTACTTTCTCCAGCTCCTCCATTGGGGGCCCTGTGATCCATTCACTAGCTGACTGTGAGCATCTACTTCTGTGTTTGCCAGGCCCCAGCATAGTCTCACAAGAGACAGCTATATCAGGGTCCTTTCAGCAAAATCTTGCTAGTGAATGCAGTGGTGTCAGCGTTTGGATGCTGATCATGGGATGGATCTCTGGATATGGCAGTCTCTAGATGGTCCATCCTCCCGTCACAACTCCAAACTTTGTCTCTGTAACTCCTTCCATGGGTATTCTGTTCCCAATTCTAAGGAGGGGCATAGTGTCCACACTTCAGTCTTCATTTTTCTTGAGTTTCATGTGTTTAGCAAACTGTATCTTATATCTTGGGTATCCTAAGTTTTGGGCTAATATCCACTTATCAGTGAGTACATATTGTGTGAGTTCCTTTGTGATTGTGTTACCTCACTCAGGATGATGCCCTCCAAGTCCATCCATTTGGCTAGGAATTTCATAAATGCATTCTTTTTAATAGCTGAGTAGTACTCCATTATGTAAATGTACCACATTTTCTGTATCCATTCCTCTGTTGAGGGGCATCTGGGTTCTTTCCAGCTTCTGGCTATTATAAATAAGGCTGCTATGCACATAGTGGACCATGTGTCCTTCTTACCAGTTGTGACATTTTCTGGATATATGCCCAGGAGAGGTATTGTTGGATCCTCCGGTAGTACTATGTCCAATTTTCTAAGAAACCGCCAGACTGATTTCCAGAGTGGTTGTACAAGCTTGCAATCCCACCAAAAATGGAGGAGTGTTCCTCTTTCTCCACATCCTCGCCAGCATCTGCTGTCACCTGAATTTTTGATCTTAGCCATTCTGACTGGTGTGAGGTGGAATCTCAGGGTTGTTTTGATTTGCATTTCCCTGATGATTAAGGATGTTGAACATTTTTTCAGGTGCTTCCCTGCCATTCGTTATTCCTCAGGTGAGAATTCTTTGTTCAGTTCTGAGCCCCATTTTTTAATGGGGTTATTTGACTTTCTGGAGTCCACCTTCCTGTGTTCTTTATATATATTGGATATTAGTCCCTTATCTGATTTACGATAGGTAAAGATCCTTTCCCAATCTGTTGGTGGTCTTTTTGTCTTATTGATGGTGTCTTTTGCCTTGCAGAAGCTTTGCAGTTTCATGAGGTCCCATTTGTCAATTCTCAATCTTACAGCACAAGCCATTGCTGTTCTATTCAGGAATCTTTTCCCTGTGCCCATATCTTCAAGGCTTTTCCCCACTTTCTCCTCTATAAGTTTCAGTGTCTCTGGTTTTATGTCAAGTTCCTTGATCCACTTAGATTTGACCTTAGTACAAGGAGATAGGAATGGATCAATTCACATTCTTCTACATGATAACAACCAGTTGTGCCAGCACCATTTGTTGAAAATGCTGTCTTTCTTCCACTGGATGTTTTTAGCTCCCTTGTCGAAGATCAAGTGACCATAGGTGTGTGGGTTCATTTCTGGGTCTTCAATTCTATTCCATTGGTCTACTTGTCTGTCACTATACCAGTACCATGCAGTTTTTATCACAATTGCTCTGTAGTAAAGCTTTAGGTCAGGCATGGTGATTCCACGAGAGGTTCTTTTATCCTTGAGAAGAGTTTTTGCTATCCTAGGTTTTTTGTTATTCCAGATGAATTTGCAGATTGCACTTTCTAATTCGTTGAAGAATTGAGTTGGAATTTTGATGGGGATTGCATTGAATCTGTAGATTGCTTTTGGCAAGATATTCATTTTTACAATGTTGATCCTGCCAATCCATGAGCATGGGAGATCTTTCCATCTTCTGAGATCTTCTTTAATTACTTTCTTCAGAGACTTGAAGTTCTTATCATAGAGATCTTTCACTTCCTTAGTTAGAGTCACGCCAAGATATTTCATATTACTTGTGACTATTGAGAAGGGTGTTGTTTCCCTAATTTCTTTCTTAGCCTGTTTATTCTTTGTGTAGAGAAAGGCCACTGACTTGTTTGAGTTAATTTTATATCCAGCTACTTCACCGAAGCTGTTTATCAGGTTTAGGAGTTCTCTGGTGGAATTTTTAGGGTCACTTATATATACTATCATATCATCTGCAAAAAGTGATATTTTGACTTCATCTTTTCCAATTTGTATCCCCTTGATCTCCTTTTTTGTCGAATTGCTCTGGCTAGGACTTCAAGTACAATGTTGAATAGGTATGGGAAGAGTGGACAGCCTTGTCTAGTCCCTGATTTTAGTGGGATTGCTTCAAGCTTCTCACCATTTATTTTGATGTTGGCTACTGGTTTGCTAGAGATTGCTTTTATCATGTTTAGGTATAGGCCTTGAATTCCTGAACTTTCCAAGACTTTTATCATGAATGGGTGTTGGATCTTGTCAAATGCTTTTTCTGCATTTAAGGAGATGATCATGTGGTTTTTTTCTTTGAGGTTGTTCATATAATGGATTACATTGATGGATTTCTATATATTAAACCATCCCTGCATCCCTGGAATAAAACCTACTTGGTCAGGATGGATGATTGCTTTAATGTGTTCTTGGATTCGGTTAGCGAGAATTTTATTATTTTTGCATCAATATTCATAAGGGAAATTGGTCTGAAGTTCTCTATCTTTGTTGGATCTTTCTGTGGTTTAGGTATCAGAGTAATTGTGGCTTCATAGAATGAGTTGGGTAGAGTTCCTTCTACTTCTATTTTGTGGAATAGTTTGTGCAGAACTGGAATTAGATCTTCTTTGAAGGTCTGGTAGAACTCTTCACTAAACCCATCTGGTCCTGGGCTTTTTTTGGCTGGGAGGCTATTAATGACTGCTTCTATTTCTTTAGGGGATATAGGACTGTTTAGCTCCTTAACTTGATCCTGATTTAATTTTGGTACCTGGTATCTGTCCAGATATTTATCCATTTTGTCCAGGTTTTCAAGTTTTGTTGAGTATAGCCTTTTGTAGAAGGATCTGATGGTGTTTTGGATTTCTTCAGAATCTGTTGTTATGTCTCCCTTTTCATTTCTGATTTTGTTAATTAGGATGTTGTCCCTGTGCCCTCTAGTGAGTCTAGCTAAGGGTTTATCTATCTTGTTGATTTTCTCAAAGAACCAACTCCTCGTTTGGTTAATTCTTTGAATAGTTCTTCTTGTTTCCACTTGGTTGATTTCACCCCTGAGTTTGATTATTTCCTGCCTTCTACTCCTCTTGGGTGAATTTTCTTCCTTTTTTTCTAGAGCTTTTAGATGTGTTTTCAAGTTGCTAGTGTGTGCTCTCTCTAGTTTCTTTTTGGAGGAACTCAGAGCTATGAGTTTCCCTCTTAGAAATGCTTTCATTGTGTCCCATAGGTTTGGGTAAGTTGTGGCTTCATTTTTATTAAACTATAAAAAGTCTTTAATTTCTTTCTTTATTCCATCCTTGACCAAGCTATCATTGAGAAGAGTGTTATTCAGTTTCCAGGTGAATGTTGGCTTTCTATTATTTATGTTGTTATTGAAGATCAGCCTTAGTCCATGGTGGTCTGATAGGATGCATGGGACAATTTCAATATTTTTGTATCTGTTGAGGCTTGTTTTGTGACCAATTATATGGTCAGTTTTGGAGAAGGTCCCGTGAGGTGATGAGAAGAAGGTATATCCTTTTGTTTTAGGATAAAATGTTCTGTAGATATCTGTTAAGTCCATTTGTTTCATAACTTCTGTTAGTTTCACTGTGTCCCTGTTTAGTTTCTGTTTCCAGGATTTGTCCATTGATGAAAGTGGTGTGTTGAAGTCTCCCACTATTATTGTGTGAGGTGCAATGTGTGCTTTGAGCTTTACTAACTTGTCTTTAATGAATGTGGCTGCCCTTGCATTTGGGGCATAGATATTCAGAATTGAGAGTTCCTCTTGGAGGATTTTACCTTTGATGAATATGAAGTGTCCCTGCTTGTCTTTTTTGATAACTTTGGGTTGGAAGTCGATTTTATTCGATATCAGAATGGCTACTCCAGCTTGTTTCTTCAGACCATTTGCTTGGAAAATTGTTTTCCAGCCTTTCACTCTGAGGTAGTGTCTGTCTTTTTCCCAGAGAGGGGTTTCCTGTAAGCAGCAGAATGTTGGGTCCTGTTTGTGTAGCCAGTCTGTTAGTCTATGTCTTTTTATTGGGGAATTGAGTCCATTGATATTAAGAGATATTAAGGAAAAGTAATTGTTGCTTCCTTTTATTTCTGTTGTTAGAGTTGGCATTCTGTTCTTGTGGAGGTCTTCTGTTAGGTTCGTTGAGGGATTACTTTCTTGATTTTTCTAGGGCGTGATTTCTGTCCTTGTTTTCTGTTATTATCCGTTGAAGGGCTGGATTCGTGGAAAGATAATGTGTGAATTTGGTTTTGTTGTGGAATACTTTGGTTTCACCATCTATGGTAATTGAGAGTTTGGCCGGGTATAGTAACCTGGGCTGGCATTTGTGTTCTCTTAGTGTCTGTATAACATCTGTCCAGGCTCTTCTGGCTTTCATAGTCTCTGGTGAAAAGTCTGGTGTAATTCTGATAGGCCTGCCTTTATATGTTACTTGACCTTTCTCCCTTACTACTTTTAATATTCTATCTTTATTTAGTGCATTTGTTGTTCTGATTATTATGTGTCGGGAGGAATTTCTTTTCTGTTCCAGTCTATTTGGAGTTCTGTAGGCTTCTTGTATGATCATGGGCATCTCTTTCTTTAGGATTGGGAAGTTTTCTTCTATTATTTTGTTGAAGATATTTGCTGGCCCTTTAAGTTGAAAATCTTCATTCTCATCCACTCCTATTATCTGTAGGTTTGGTCTTCTCATTGTGTCCTGTATTTCCTGGATGTTTTGAGTTAGGATCCTTTTGCATTTTGTATTTTCTTTGATTGTTGTGCTGATGTTCTCTATGGAATCTTCTGCACCTGAGATTCTCTCTTCCATCTCTTGTATTCTGTTGCTGATGCTTGCATCTATGGTTCCAGATTTCTTTCCTAGGGTTTCTATCTACAGCGTTGCCTCACTTTGTGTTTTCTTTATTGTGTCTACTTCCCTTTTTAGGTCTAGTATGGTTTTTGTTCATCACCTGTTTGGATGTGTTTTCCTGTTTTTCTTTAAGGACTTCTACCAGTTTGGTTGTGTTTTCCTGTTTTTCTTTAAGGACTTCTACCAGTTTGGTTGTGTTTTCCTGTTTTTCTTTAAGGACTTCTACCAGTTTGGTTGTGTTTTCCTGTTTTTCTTTAAGGACCTGTAACTCTTTAGCAGTGCTCTCTTGTATTTCTTTAAGTGAGTTATGAAAGTCCTTCTTGATGTCCTCTACCATCATCATGAGATATGATTTTAAATCTGGGTCTAGATTTTCGGCTGTGTTGGGGTGCCCAGGACTAGGTGGGATGGGAGTGCTGCGTTCTGATGATGGTGAGTGGTCTTGATTTCTGTTAGTAGGATTCTTACGTTTGCCTTTCACCATCTGGTAATCTCTGAAGCTAGCTGTTATAGTTGTCTCTGATTAGAGCTTGTTCCTCAGGAGACTCTGTTAGCCTCTATCAGCAGACCTGGGAGGCTGGCTCTCTCCTTAGTTTTAGTGGTCAGAGTATTCTCTGCAGGCAAGCTCTATTCTTGCAGGGAAGGTGCCCCGATATCTGGTGTTCGAACCTGCCTCCTGGCAGAAGTTGTGTTCCAATCACCAGAAGTCTTAGGATCCCGTGGGGAGTCCTGTGTGGGTCCTTGCGGGTGTCCGGAGACTCCTCTGGCAAGGCTCCCAAGTGCTTGAGTGGACCGGAAGGGACTTGTGCCCCAGCAGAGGCCAGGTTGCCTGCTTCCCTAGTTAATGCAGTCTCAGGTTCCGCACGATTGGATTGGAGCAGAAGCTGTGTTCCACTCACCAGAGGTCTTAGGATCCCGTGGGGAGTCCTGTGCGGGTCCTTGCAGGTGTCCGGAGACCCCTCTGGCAAGGCACCCAACAATGCCTGTTTTCTAATCTCCATCAAAACCCTCTTCTCAATTAGCAGCCCATTATATATTTGCTCATTCTCCTATTCATAGTATATTACTCAGGGTTCTCTAGACTCACAGAACTTATAGAATGTCTTTCTATATTGAGGGAATTTATTGTGATGACTTACAGTCTATTGTCCAACTAACCCAACAATAGGCAGCTTTGGATGGGAAGTCCAAGAATCTAGTACTTGATCAGTCCCATGAGGCAAGTTGTTTCAGCTGGTCTTCTGTAGAAGTAGATTTTAACAGATATGCTGGCAAGCAATTGCAAGCAACTAAAGAAGAATCATCTCCTTCTTCCAATGTCCTTATGCAGGCCTCCAGCAGAAGGTGTGTCCCAGATTAAAGGTATGTACCACTATGCCTGTCTCTGGGATTTTTTTTTTTTTTTGTCCTAGGCTGACCTTGAAATCAGAGATTTCCTTGCCTCAGTCTCCTGGGAACAAAGGTCTGTACTACCTGGCCTGGGCCTAAGCTTTTCATGGCCACTCTGCCTCAAGATCTCCATGCCAAGATCAAAGTCAGAAACTTGTATCTCCCACACCAAGATCTGGATCACAGGTGTATCACATACTTGGGCTAGTGATTCTAGGTTCTATAAGACAGCAGGCACTTGTCCACAGTCTCTAAATCAGCTCCTGCCTCTAGGTCCTCTCTAGGTTTGAGTTCCTGCCTTGGCTTTTCTCAATGGACTATGCCTCAGGATATGTAACCTCAATAAACCCTTTCCCTATCAAGTTACTTTTTGCTATAGTGTTTCATCACAGCAATAGCAATCCTAGCAAAGGCATAGAATTGCATGACAGTTTTTCCAAGATAAGACAGTATTAAGGCTGGCTTGGAGAGGACAACAAAAAATAGACAAGGGAAGTTGAAGAGTTCCTGGCAAGAGACTTGTCTCTAAGTTATGCATTTGCAGCAGTGCCTGGAGTCTGCTGTAGAGTGCTCTCCTACTAGTGACCTAGGGTCTCCTGACTACAACGCTGTATCTTATTAGTTGGGTAAAGTTTAGTGGCATATGCAAAATGGAAAACATCTCAGTGACTTAAAAATCTTCGCAGAACTATTTTTACATACACTTGCATGGGTAAAAATCTGGGACTTCTGGTGGCAGGTATTTGCTTAGCCTGTTTAAAAAATAACCTGTATACTAATACATGGAAGTTATCTTGAACTTTTTCAATAAAAAAATTAGTACAGTCTCCATCGTGATAAAATGTATAGTAACTTACTAGCTACAGTTTTGTTGTGACTCTTCCTAACTTAGTATAATTCTTTAAATGAAATCATGTTTATATTCCAGAGGAAGAAAATATGATTCAATCCTCCTTCCTTCTCCATCTTTCCATCTATCCTCTACTATTATTAAGGTTTTATTTACCTCTAATAAAAGTCTAAATTAAGGACAGATTCCTGAATTTATGGGTCACATGCGACAGCTTAGCTCACTTGACTTCATCACTGGTCTTGTGACCAGCAATACTCCCACACATATTACCTCCAGTTTAAAGGTCTGTACATTGTTCAGCTTCAAGCCAGCATGTTATAAATTGTTTCCTTTTCTAACAGTGACACTGTAGAGAAGATGAGACTTTTCTTTCTGTTCCATTGCTATAGGGAATTAGTGTATTGACCACAACTTTTAAGCCATTTGACTTATCAGGTCATGACTTCCATCATATTCAAGATTTCCTGAACATGTTAGTGGGTAGTGTGGGAGGTCCTTTGTACCTGGTTGTTTCAGAGTGGTTAAAGCAACACTGTGCATATAAAATAAATAACCACCCACAGTACTGGGATCAATGGAAGCTTCAGTCATGGTCTGCCATTATTTAACACAATGGATGTTTTGTCCTGGGTAACTTCTATGCCATAGAACTTAGTGGGCTTATGCTTAAATTGAAAATTCTCAGCAGTTTGTTTGAAGACTCTAAATGCAGTTGCATCATTTTGCAATTTAACAAATTCACTTCAAATGCTTGATCTTCAAGGCCATCAAATTCAATTTTAGTTTCTGGAATCCTAGTATTATATTCAGGAAATATTTCCCAATATTTCTTATATTGTGTTTAATATTTGAAAATGTTTCCTAGAAAATGGATGTCCTTCTTTCTTCTTGGCCTCCTTTTGTTATATTTCGAAAGGTACTTGTTCTTGCCAGGGCCATGTTACTGCACAGAGAATGAAAAGGGCAGACAGATATCTCACAGATGAACTTAAACATAAAAGGGGCCATTTGTTTCCAAAATATATTCTACAATCAATCTATTCTCTTTTAGAACTTACAACATAAAAAGAATCTGTTGGTAGCTGGGCATAGCATATTTTTTTGGAATTAGAGTCTTTCAGTGTAGCCCAGAGTTTTCTCAAATTCACAATCCTTCCATCTCAGCTTCTGAATGAGATTATAGGTACATAACACTGTGGTCAGACATGCTATCTGTTTCTAGCATTCACTTAATCAGTGATGATTAAAATTACTTAATATTAGAAGTTTCCTAATGCAGTAATTCTTTAAATAAGGTCTAAAAACAGAGAAGTCCTTGTGAGTACTAAAAATTCTATTGTTGAGTAAAATAAGGCTTCATAACTAACCCATTTGTAATGGGTTAGGTGATTAAATGTATTACATTAAAATACATAAATTTATTGCAGTAAGCTGTTCCTACATGTAAAAAGTTTACAGAACCTATTTTTAAATGTTTCTTAAATATACAAAAATACTTAAAATTACATTAGAGGTAATTACAATGCCTAAACAATCATCTGTTTCATAAAAATACTTCATTCACCCAAGACCACAAATCATGAGGTGTTGAAGACAAAGGTTAAGGGATATGTGAAAAGATTGTTGAGTAGATGATAGATAGATAAGTAGATAAACGGATGGATGACAGATAGATAGATAGATAGATAGATAGATAGATAGATAGATAGACAATATATATGTATAGAGTTATTGTATTCTGAATAATACATGGTAAGACTGGTAGAAGCATTATATATGTATATATGTATGTGTTATGAAAGGTATACAGGTAGATGGTATATAGATATGCTAAAGATGCATAATAAAGTGATAGATGATAAGAAATTATAGATGATAAATTTTTAGATGAGAGACAGATGAGAGGTGTTAATGGATGATTGATAGATTGATGATAATTAGTTAGATTATCATCCAGAGTTAGTTAAATAAATGATAGATAATATATGATGAGTATATAGACAGACAGTAATAGATGATAATGATAACTACATGATGAATACATATGTAGATGTTATAGATAGTGATAAGTGGATGATAAATTGATATGGATGATATCTAGCTAGCCAAATGATATGCATATAGAAGACAATAGAGTAGATTGCAAGTAGATCAAAGATTTTGAATATCTGATGTGTGTATGAGTATGTACCTTGTGTAATAATTAGCATATATTCTTTTATTTTCTAAGCAAGCCTTAATGGAATATGGCACTGTTTTTATATTTTAAATATGAGAATCTGAAATTAGGAGGAGTTGAGTTATTTAGAGAGTCAACAGAACCACCAGATGGTCTTTGACTTCAGGCTCACTGACTCTAGAGTCTGTGTAGCTAGTCACAAAATGAATGTGCATTCATAGTCAGGTTGGGGAATTTAAGCTCCTACTGTGTTTATTTCTAAAACAATTGTTAGTTTCTTCCATGTTGGATTTCCAGTTTGCCTGAGAAGAATACCCCTTTATTTTCTAAAGTAATTTCAAACACTCAATATAATCAATGTGGAATTATAATTAAGTTCCAGATCAACAAATTCTAGAGGAAAACAAATGCTAGCAGTTGGTATTCTCTGCTTGTTTTGTGCTCTAATTGAATTATATAGCACAAACTCACTGTTCAATTAGCCTAATTATGGACAATCCCAGTCTCTGTTATTAGGATAGGAGAAGAATATGAATATGTAACTCTATTGAAATCTGCTGTGTCATATGCATTATAAATAGGTTTCTCACCCAACATGGATCATTGCTATCTGCCCTGCAATAGAACCATATAATTAAAATGGTTGAAATTAAAATGATTTTTAATAAATCTATTCCAAATCTTCATCTCTTTGGGTCATTCATATGCATCCATAAAATGCTGGCAGAATGCTGCCTAACCTCGTATTATTATATCTTCATTCAGCAAGGATAATATCAAGGAATTTTAATAGTTCTCAAATAAATTTGGCAGCAATCTTGAATCCAAAGTTCTTACAGATTCATAAGTAACCTTTAAACTAAGTGTGTGTGTGTGTGTGTGTGTGTGTGTGTGTGTATGTGTAATAAGTCTAAGCCAAGAAGTCCTCATTAAAAGTTGTGAAAACAAGGAACTTATCCATTGAAAAGCAACAACAAATGAATTTCAAGCACTTCAAGAATTCCCAGTAGTAGGTCAGATGAACTTTTCTGCAACTCTAGCAAACATTTGCTGTTAACATATTTACAGTGGCAAAGCTCATAAAACAAGGCATAGAGATAAGGCAGTAATTTCTAACGACATCTTAGGGAGTTGTGTACATGTAACTGATACAAATTAAGAGACAGTTGTCTGATTGAGTTATTCCTAGAAACCAAGAGAATGGAGAACACTGAAGGGGATCACTTTACCCAAAAAGTTATCATCATGTGTGCTATAGTCTTAGAGATCAGAAGAATATGTCAAATTGTCTTCTTCAATATTTTCTCTGTGATTTTACAGACACAACATACACACATACATGCATATATATATATATATATATATATATATATGTATATGTATATATATTTACACGAGCACACCCGTGCTACAACGGCACACCAAAAATGTATGTAGGGCTCAAAGACAATATGCAGGAATCAGTTGTGTCCTTCAACTATGTAGACTAACGGAATCAAACTTAGATTTTTTTTCCTCATTTTTTTATTAGATATCTTCTTTATTTACATTTCAAATCTTATCCCCACTCCCCATTTCCCCTCTGAAAACCTCCCTATCCCATCCCCCCTTCCACAGCTCACTAACCCATCCACTCTTGCTTCCCTGTCCTGGCATTCTCCTACACTGGGGCCCTTCATAAGATCAAGGGCCTCTCCTCTCATTGATGTCCCACAAGGGCATCCTCTGCTTTACAGTGATGTGGGGATCTGAACTCAGGTCCTCATGTTTGTATGCTACACTTTATTTTGATAATCTTTACATTGCTTACCAATCTTTAGAAATAAACATGAAGGGAAGCTGGTGGTTTTCTGATAGCTTTGATATCTATAGTATAGAAATAGATGTATCTTACAGAAAGAATTGCAACTCCAATTCCCTTAAAACAACTTTAGGTTGTCGACAGAAGCTTCCAAGGTCCTGCACTGAAGTTGAGTAAAATATTTTGCTTTAGATGAACCCTGTGGTTCACTGAGGCCAGAGTCTCTGCTGCCCCCCAAAAATGTGGCACAGATTCTACCACATAATCATAACTTATATGTGTGATTCTATCAGACCCATAAATGAGAATGTCAAAGTGTCAGGCTAAGAAGACTTTGACCACTTTGTCTAAACTTGAACACAGTTCACTTAACACAGATGGAAACTTTGATTGACATTTTCTTTTCTTTCTTCTCTCTCTCTTTCTTTCTTTCTTTCTTTCTTTCTTTCTTTCTTTCTTTCTTTCTTTCTTTCTTTCTTTCAACATAGTATTTGACATTTCAATTGGAGTTTGTTGAGCAGGCAGGTTTGTCCAAAGGTCAAAAATAAGTGGTGAGTAAGGCTGGGAATATAATCTTAGAGAATACAAACATAGCTGTTGAATTTTGAGGACTTTATTACCTAAAATAAACAGTTCATTTAGTAGTTCACTAAATTAACTGACCATCAACTGAGCCAATCAAAGCAAAATCATTCTTTAATGTGTGAAAGGCTTAGATCTAATGTTTTCTTCCCTTAGGGAATGAGTAATTATCTATGTAAATGACTTGCACTGAGATATTTATGGATGTAGAGATTAGCCAAGCCTTTTTTTTTTAATAAAGCAAAAATATGAAGGGAACAAAAACCGTCCCTAAAGAAGAAGTGCTTATTGAAGGAAAATAATGTATAAGAGGGATAATTTTCTCAAGACTTTTATCACTTTTACTGTATGCAACTGAGCACATATGTTTAAGTATGTGAGAGAATTTTCTATAAAAATTGTGCACTTATTTGGACACCACTTTGATTAAGTAAATGGAAAAATCCTGAAAGAAAGGTAGTAAAAACATTTTAGCAAAGATGTTAAGACTTATAAAGAAAGAGTTGTATCATATAAATAAATAAAACAAATGAACAAGTAAATAAAGTAGATCTTTGTTTTAAAACAAACAAACAAACAAAATGTTTTGCCAACATATTTGACCAGTTTCACTAGGAACATCTTCAAATGCATTCCTAATGACCTCAGATTCATTGCCATCAATGAAGCACAACTTGTTTTATCCCAGCCCCCAATCCACAGGCCTCATCCACCAGAAATCCAGATAGACTACAGGTAGATCCTTTCTTCTCCCCCCTCTGTTCCGCTGAACCAATAAACCAGTCTCATCCCCATCTCTGTGGTAGGACAGCTGTAGCAGCCTTCCCTGCCTATCTGGTTCTTTTTAGATCTTCTGTGGATTCCACAGATTTGTGTGTGTGTGTGTGTGTGTGTGTGTGTGTGTGTGTGTGTGTGTGTGTGTGTGTGTATGTGTGTGTGTGTGAGACATCCCAGCCCTCTAAACCTAGCAAACATGTCCTGATAATCCAGGGGCTTCTCCAGTCAGGGCAACCAGTAAGCCGACAGCAGATCCACACTTCTTCTCTCCCAGATTCAATCCCCTAGGTTGATTCCCTGCTCTGCAGCAGAAAACTGCATGTGGTCTCCCTTTCCTCTCAGATCTCATGCCAAGTGGATAGATCTTCTCTAACCTTCCTTATCTCATAACTCCTACCAGTATTCACAGCCTCTAACACCAGGAGTCATTCACTTGGGGGATGACTAGGGCCAAGGAAACAGGTAAACTAACTGAAAATCCTCACCACTCTACTTCTCTCGAAACCCAATCCCTCAGCCTCATTTCTAAGCAGATTTACCTTGGCAGCCTTTCTTGATAGCAGGTTCGACCTTCTATGGATACCTCAGAACTTACCTTTATAAGCTCCCTCTACCAACTCCTCTCTTTAGCTCATCCTCCAACAACAGCGGGTACCCGCTGTGAACTCATAGGCCACACCTGCCAGAAAGCCAGGTGGTCTGTCTACCAGGTCTCTCTTTTCCCTCTGATCACCAGATCCAATACTCCGGTTTCAATGCCAGCTCTGCAACAGAATACCTGCTGCAGCCTTCCTTCCCTCTCGGTCTACATTTCCTCTGGGTCCCACAGACCTTCCCACCCTCTTCCTATTTGTTGCTTTATCCCTGCACCCACCTCCAGCAGGCACTCCCCTCTAACACAAAGACCACTGGTGGCAAGCAATCCAGATAAGTTGTCTGTAGATCTTGCCCTTCCTTCTGTTCTGGTCTCCTCTCCTTATGTTCTTCTGGACATGCCTACACAAAATAAAGGCAGTTCATAGCAAGACTATAGCCAAAATCAAATTAAGTGGAGAAAAACTCAAAGCAATTCGACTTAAATCAGAAACAAGAGAAATTTGTCTATTTTCTCTCTACCCATTCAATATTTGCACTTGATATGATAGAACATATAGATAATATACACCTTCAGCGGAGAAGCTAGATAGAAGATTAACTCACAAAACCCAGTAACCCTATTATATAAAAATGGCAAAAAGAGTGAAAAAGAAATTAAGGAAACAACACATTTCACAATAACTTCAAGTAATACAAAGTATCTTTGTGTTACTGTAATCAAGGATGTGAAGTACTTGTGTGAAAAAGTTTCTGAAGAATGAAATTGAGGAAGATGCCAGAAGATGAAAAGATCCCTAATGTTCCTGGATCATATTTATTAGTATCTTTCTCTGTAGACTGGCCTTGAACATGGAGATCAGCATGCCTGTCTCCTGGGATTAAGGGTGTGTATCACCATACCTGGATATAAATTTAGCTGGGTAGGATCTTGCCCCAAGGTCCTATTCCCTTAATCTTTTATCTACTAGAACACAAGATTTTGCTCCATTTCACTTCCTGGTACCCCTTTAATACTCGAAACATATATTTTATATTTTTCCTCTCTAAACTTGCTATGTTTGTTCAAACTTCTCTTCATAAGACTTAACCAGAGAACAAAGTCTCTGCTGGGCTTTTTTGAAACTTCCGTTGTCAATGCAATTAATCTGAGTCTCTTCACCTTAGCCTCAGGCAGACTTTTCAGGCAAGGGCAAAAAGTAGCCACATTCTTCACCAAAATACCACAAAAACCGTCTTTATGCCACATTCTGAAATTCTTCTCCTTTGAAATCTCTTGAGCCAGGTCAACACAGTTCAAATTACTCCCAGCAACAAAGACTTCCATATTCCTACTAGGATGACCCATTAAGCCCCATTTAAAGCATTTCACTGCTTTCCAAATCCAAAGTCCCCAAATCCACATTCTTTCAAATAAAAGCATGGTCAGGCCTTTCACAGCAATACCCCACTCCCGGTACCAACTTCTGTCTTAGTTAGGGTTCTACTGCTGTGAACAGACAACATGACCCAGGCAAGTCTTTTAAAAAACAACATTTAATTGGGGCTGGCTTAAAGGCTCAGAGGTTCAGTCCATTATCATCAAGGTGGAGCATGGCAGTATCCAGGCAGGCATGGCACAGGTAGAGCTGAGAGTCCTATGTCTTTATCCAAAGGCTGCTAGTGGAAAACTGACTTCCAGGCAACTAGGGTGAGGATCTTATGCCCACACCCACAGTGACACACCCATTCCAACCAGGCCACATCTATTCCAACAAGGCCACACCTCCAAATGGTGCCACTCCCTGGTTCAAGGATATACAAACCATCACACTTACTGATGCAGATGCAGATACATATAAAGATGCTTGCAGCCAACCATTGGACTGAGCACAGGGACACCAGTGGAGGAGTTAAGAGAAGGACTGAAGGAGCTGAAGGAGTTTGCAAATCCATAGGAAGAACAACAATATCAACCAACCAGAACCCACTCCCAAGAGATCCCAGGTACTAAACCAACAACCAAAGAATACACATGCAGGGACCCATGGCTACAGCTGCATATGTAGCAGAGGATGGCCTTATCTGGCATCAATGAGAGGGGAGGCCCTTGGTCCTGTGAAGGCTTGATTCCCTAGCGTAGGTGAATACTAGGGTAGTAAGGCAAGAGTGGGTGGGTTGGTGGGAGAACACCCCCATAGAAGCCAGGGGGAAGGGTAGGATAGGGAGTTTGTTGAGGGAATCCTGGAAGGGAGATAACATTTGAAATGTAAATGAATAAAAGACCAATAAAAATTAAAAAAGAAATCAGAAATAAATGCTCACTGGAAAAAAAGTATTTTCAACAAATGATGCTGGTCTAACTGGATGTCTGCCTGTAGAAGAACACAAATTTATACATAGCCATCTCATTTCAAAAAACTCAAGTCAAAATGCATTAAAAACTTCAACATAAAACCAGATAAACTGAGTCTGATAGAAGAGAAAATGTAGACCAGCCTTGAACTCATTTGTAATAGTTTGAATATGCTTGGCTCAGGGAGTGGCACTATTAGGAGGTGTGGCCTTGTTGAAGTAGGTGTGTCACTGTGAGCTGAGGCTTTAAGACCCTGTCCATGCTACCTGGAAGCCAGCCTTCTCCTAGTAGTCTTCAGAAGATGAAGAACTCTTCACCTCCTCCAGCCCCATATCTGTCTGGGCACATGTCATGGACTGAACCTCTGAACCTGTAAGCCTGCCTCAATTAAATGTTGTCCTTTAAAAGAGTTGTCTTGGTCATGGTGTCTGTTCACAGCAGTAAAACCCTCACTAAGACATCATTGAAGCCAAAGATCACATCCTGAACAAAATACCAACAGCTCAGGCACTAAGATTAATAAATGATACCTCAAGAACATGAAAAGGTCTATAAAGCAAAGGACAACATCAATAGGCCAAAACATCAGCCTACAGAGTGGGAAAGATTTTTAACAACTTCAAATCCAATAGACATTTAATCTAATATCCAGAGTAAAGAACTCAAGAAATTAGGTATCAGTAAACCAAATAATCCAATTAAAAATGGGGTAAAGATCTAAACATAGAATTCTCAATAGAGAAATATCAAATAGCTTAGAAACACTAAGAAATGTTCAACATGCTTAGCCACTAGAAAAATGCAAATCTAATTTACTTTGAGATTCCATCCTTTATCTGCCAGAATGGTTCAGATCAAAAGCACAAATGACAGATCATGCTGACTAGGATGTGGAGCAAGGAGAATACTCCTCTATTTTTATTTTTTACTTTTTGGGGAGTGAAGACTTGTACAGCCACTATGGAAAACAATATGGTAGTTTTTCAGAAATTGAGAATTGATCTACCTTAAGATGGAGATATACCACTCTTGGGCATACACCCAAACTATATGCCATCCCTAACACAAGGTTATTTGCACAACCATGTTCATTGCAACTTTGATAATAATAGCCAGAAGCTGAAAATTAAAACTAGATGGAACTAGAAAAATATCATCCTGAGTGAGGTAACCCAGACCCAGAAGACATATATGGTATGTATTCAGCTATAAATAGATATTAAACATCAAGTAAATGATAACCAAGGTATAATCCATAGATCCAGAAAGGTTAGATAAACAGAAAGGGTCTGGGGGACACATGAATCTCACTGGAAATAGGAAATAGGATAGATTTCCTTGGCAGACTGGGAACAGGTGGGACTGGAGTTGGGGGATCAAGTGGAGTAAATAGAGTGGAGAGAGAGAATGTAGGGAGAGAGAGTTGTAACTGGTGGGGGCATTTGGGGGTTGTGTGGAAACTTATTCGAATATTTCTAGGTGACCCGAATGGTGTCTCCTAGTAATGGGGGATATGGAATGGAATCTCATATGGCCATCTCTTGTTGCCAGATGAGGTTTCCAGCGGCAGGACTGGGTTACATTCAATTGAGTTGTTGATCCAGGTGGTCCCATGGTAACATGTGACAAAGTCAAAAGGTTGCTGTCCACAAACTGACAGTGAGGCCACATTATCAAGGACAATACCTATACAAATAATTAAACGAGGGGAAGTTGAGCTGGTGAACACATGGATCTTTCTCCCCACGTCTCTTTGGTGTCAACTACTGACAGAGAAATGCAGATACCAAGCAGCCACAAAAGTTTTGATCTTCAATATGTCTTCTCTGCAAAATATGCTCAGGGCAATGAGGGCAGAGACCTTGTAGAAGTATCGAACCAAAATCTCATTTTTCTTAAGGCCCACATCATGAGAAAGAACAGATACTTTTGACACTTCTTTTGGAAGCAAAACCCAGAGACTAGATAGCCTAGAGGTCTGGGGTAAAACCAACCAACCAAACAAACAAACAAACACACACACAGACACACACATATATATGTGTGTGATCTATCTATCTATCTATCTATCTATCTATCTATCTATCTATCTTTCTAAAGATTTTCTGCTATACTCATAGATCAGTCATCATCAGAGAAACCTCCTCAGGGAGCAGATGGGGACAGATGCAGTGACCCATATCCAGACATTATGTGGAGAGAGTTTAAATGGGAGGTCTCCATTAAGTCCTTCTCCTCCTCAGAGCTCAGGGAATCCTGTGCAAGAGGAGGTGGAAAATTGTAAGAGGCAGAGGATAGTAGAAGAATAAGGCCCCCTGAAATAACTAAGCAAGGTGCATATGAGCTCATAGCCACTGAAGCAGCAATCACAGGGCCTCTATGGGTTTGCACGAGGACCTCTGTGCATATATGATAGCGATTACCTTAGTATTTTTTAAGGTACTCTTGCACCTGCTTTTGGCATTAATTTCCTCCTGTTCGGTTGCCATGTCCAACATTGAGATGATAGTTTTTGCTTCATCTTAAATTTTAATTTGTTATGTTTGGTTGTTTGCTTCTTAAAATACTGTTTTGTTTCTGTGTCTAGTCTTTTTGTTTAGTCTATTTGTTTGTTTGTTTGTTTGTTTTAATGACAGAAAGAAAAGGAGTTGATCTGGAGCAGAGAGGACATGGGAAGAAACTAGGAAGAGCAGAAGGAAGAAAATGTATAGCCAGGGTATATTGTAAAAGGAAAAGGATCTATTGTCAATAAAGGTAAAAAATGGAAAAATAAAGGAATCAAGACGAAGTACATTCTTTTTATTATTATTTGATTTTTTAACTGACCCATGGTAATTGTAAATGAACATCAGCTACCATGGCATGCTTCAGTACACAATTATACATAATTTCATCATAGTTTAATATAACTGAAGCTTGAAGAATGTTCATCAGAGACCCAGGAGTAATGGGGAGGGCTGAGAGAGGTTTATCAGTGCCTTATGTGTCCTTGTGCTTTATCTCATTGGGGAAGTAAGTTTGTGAAATGTCTTTTGGCTGATGCCAATAATGCATCGGGGAATGCTCTCCTGAGATTTTAAACAATTATGTTTGCTGTTATCCCACAGGACTCTCTATAGCAATTTAGGAAGTGAGTCAGTGCAAATCTAGAGACACTGTGCTCATTCACATTTGAGTTTCCTAGTTTGTGAAGACTTTTCTTTTGTTATAAAACTCCCAGAGACCAAACCACCAACCAAAGAGTACATATGGGCTCGTTTATGAAGTCAGACACATATTTATCAGAGGACTGCCTTGTCTGGCCTCAAGTGTGAGAGGATGCCTACACTTCTGTAGAAAGGTGATGCCTCAGGGAAGGCAAGGGGTGCTGGTGAGGGTGAGGTAGGGGTGGGTTGGGGAGCACCCTTTTGGAAGCAAAGGGATGGGTATTTGGGGTGAAGAACTCAGGGAGGGAGGAACAAGAAAAGGAGACAGCACGTGGAATATAAATAAATAAAATAATTTAAAAAAAAGAAACGGTTTCAATGCAAGGAGTGAGTTACTTATAGGCAGAAAACAAAGCATCTGAACAGCCATCTATTTTTGTTTGTTTCTGTTTGCTTGTTTATTTAGTTTAGTTTGTTTGTTTGTTTGCTTTTTTGCCAAGGTATTCTGGAACCCACTATGTAGACTAGGAACTAATGATGTAACCAGGCTGAACTTTAAACTCACAGAAATCAGCCTGTCTCCACCTCCCAAGCGATGGGATTAAAGTGCTGAAAAGCACAGTCACAGTACCTCCACCAGCCAAACTCTCTCAATCATCCAACAGTCACAGTACCTCCACCAGCCAAACTCTCTCCATCATCCAACAGTCACAGTACCACAACCAGCCAAACTCTCTCCATCATCCAACAGTCACAGTACCACAACCAGCCAAACTCTCTCAATCATCCAACAGTCACAGTACCTCCACCAGCCAAACTCTCTCCATCATCCAGCAGTCACAGTACCTCCACCAGCCAAACTCTCTCAATCATCCAACAGTCACAGTACCACCACCAGCCAAACTCTCTCCATCATCCAACAGTCACAGTACCACCACCAGCCAAACTCTCTCAATCATCCAACAGTCACAGTACCACCACCAGCCAAACTCTCTCCATCATCCAACAGTCACAGTACCACCACCAGCCAAACTCTCTCAATCATCCAACAGTCACAGTACCTCCACCAGCCAAACTCTCTCCATCATCCAACAGTCACAGTACCACAACCAGCCAAACTCTCTCCATCATCCAACAGTCACAGTACCACTACCAGCCAAACTCTCTCCATCATCCAACAGTCACAGTACCACAACCAGCCAAACTCTCTCCATCATCCAACAGTCACAGTACCACAACCAGCCAAACTCTCTCAATCATCCAACAGTCACAGTACCTCCACCAGCCAAACTCTCTCCATCATCCAGCAGTCACAGTACCTCCACCAGCCAAACTCTCTCAATCATCCAACAGTCACAGTACCACCACCAGCCAAACTCTCTCCATCATCCAACAGTCACAGTACCACCACCAGCCAAACTCTCTCAATCATCCAACAGTCACAGTACCACCACCAGCCAAACTCTCTCCATCATCCAACAGTCACAGTACCACCACCAGCCAAACTCTCTCAATCATCCAACAGTCACAGTACCTCCACCAGCCAAACTCTCTCAATCATCCAACAGTCACAGAACCACAACCAGCCAAACTCTCTCCATCATCCAACAGTCACAGTACCACAACCAGCCAAACTCTCTCAATCATCCAACAGTCACAGTACCTCCACCAGCCAAACTCTCTCCATCATCCAGCAGTCACAGTACCTCCACCAGCCAAACTCTCTCAATCATCCAACAGTCACAGTACCACCACCAGCCAAACTCTCTCAATCATCCAACAGTCACAGTACCACCACCAGCCAAACTCTCTCCATCATCCAACAGTCACAGTACCACCACCAGCCAAACTCTCTCAATCATCCAACAGTCACAGTACCTCCACCAGCCAAACTCTCTCCATCATCCAACAGTCACAGTACCACAACCAGCCAAACTCTCTCCATCATCCAACAGTCACAGTACCACAACCAGCCAAACTCTCTCAATCATCCAACAGTCACAGTACCACAACCAGCCAAACTCTCTCAATCATCCAACAGTCACAGTACCTCCACCAGCCAAACTCTCTCCATCATCCAGCAGTCACAGTACCTCCACCAGCCAAACTCTCTCAATCATCCAACAGTCACAGTACCACCACCAGCCAAACTCTCTCCATCATCCAACAGTCACAGTACCACCACCAGCCAAACTCTCTCAATCATCCAACAGTCACAGTACCTCCACCAGCCAAACTCTCTCCATCATCCAACAGTCACAGTACCACCACCAGCCAAACTCTCTCAATCATCCAACAGTCACAGTACCTCCACCAGCCAAACTCTCTCCATCATCCAACAGTCACAGTACCACAACCAGCCAAACTCTCTCCATCATCCAACAGTCACAGTACCACAACCAGCCAAACTCTCTCAATCATCCAACAGTCACAGTACCTCCACCAGCCAAACTCTCTCCATCATCCAGCAGTCACAGTACCTCCACCAGCCAAACTCTCTCAATCATCCAACAGTCACAGTACCACCACCAGCCAAACTCTCTCCATCATCCAACAGTCACAGTACCACCACCAGCCAAACTCTCTCCATCATCCAACAGTCACAGTACCTCAACCAGCTAATCAAACTCTCTCAATCATCCAACAGTCACAGTACCACCACCAGCCAAACTCTCTCAATCATCCAACAGTCACAGTACCACCACCAGCCAAACTCTCTCCATCATCCAACAGTCACAGTACCTCCACCAGCCAAACTCTCTCAATCATCCAACAGTCACAGTACCTCAACCAGCTAGCCAAACTCTCTCCATCTTCCAACAGTCACAGTACCACCACCAGCTAGCCAAACTCTCTCAATCATCCAACAGTCACAGTACCTCAACCAGCTAGCCAAACTCTCTCCATCATCCAACAGTCACAGTACCACCACCAGCTAGCCAAACTCTCTCAATCATCCAACAGTCACAGTACCTACACCAGCCAAACTCTCTCAATCATCCAACAGTCAAAGTACCTCAACCAGCTAGCCAAACTCTCTCCATCATCCAACAGTCACAGTACCACCACCAGCTAGCCAAACTCTCTCAATCATCCAACAGTCACAGTACCACCACCAGCCAAACTCTCTCAATCATCCAACAGTCACAGTACCACCACCAGCCAAACTCTCTCCATCATCCAACAGTCACAGTACCACAACCAGCCAAACTCTCTCAATCATCCAACAGTCACAGTACCACCACCAGCCAAACTCTCTCAATCATCCAACAGTCACAGTACCACCACCAGCCAAACTCTCTCAATCATCCAACAGTCACAGTACCTCCACCAGCCAAACTCTCTCCATCATCCAACAGTCACAGTACCACAACCAGCCAAACTCTCTCCATCATCCAACAGTCACAGTACCACAACCAGCCAAACTCTCTCCATCATCCAACAGTCACAGTACCACAACCAGCCAAACTCTCTCAATCATCCAACAGTCACAGTACCTCCACCAGCCAAACTCTCTCCATCATCCAGCAGTCACAGTACCTCCACCAGCCAAACTCTCTCAATCATCCAACAGTCACAGTACCACCACCAGCCAAACTCTCTCCATCATCCAACAGTCACAGTACCACCACCAGCCAAACTCTCTCAATCATCCAACAGTCACAGTACCACCACCAGCCAAACTCTCTCCATCATCCAACAGTCACAGTACCACCACCAGCCAAACTCTCTCAATCATCCAACAGTCACAGTACCTCCACCAGCCAAACTCTCTCCATCATCCAACAGTCACAGTACCACAACCAGCCAAACTCTCTCCATCATCCAACAGTCACAGTACCACAACCAGCCAAACTCTCTCAATCATCCAACAGTCACAGTACCTCCACCAGCCAAACTCTCTCCATCATCCAGCAGTCACAGTACCTCCACCAGCCAAACTCTCTCAATCATCCAACAGTCACAGTACCACCACCAGCCAAACTCTCTCCATCATCCAACAGTCACAGTACCACCACCAGCCAAACTCTCTCAATCATCCAACAGTCACAGTACCTCCACCAGCCAAACTCTCTCCATCATCCAACAGTCACAGTACCACCACCAGCCAAACTCTCTCAATCATCCAACAGTCACAGTACCTCCACCAGCCAAACTCTCTCCATCATCCAACAGTCACAGTACCACAACCAGCCAAACTCTCTCCATCATCCAACAGTCACAGTACCACAACCAGCCAAACTCTCTCAATCATCCAACAGTCACAGTACCTCCACCAGCCAAACTCTCTCCATCATCCAACAGTCACAGTACCACCACCAGCCAAACTCTCTCCATCATCCAACAGTCACAGTACCTCAACCAGCTAATCAAACTCTCTCAATCATCCAACAGTCACAGTACCACAACCAGCCAAACTCTCTCAATCATCCAACAGTCACAGTACCACCACCAGACAAACTCTCTCCATCATCCAACAGTCACAGTACCTCCACCAGCCAAACTCTCTCAATCATCCAACAGTCACAGTACCTCAACCAGCTAGCCAAACTCTCTCCATCTTCCAACAGTCATAGTACCACCACCAGCTAGCCAAACTCTCTCAATCATCCAACAGTCACAGTACCACCACCA
Organism: Mus caroli; assembly: GCF_978045245.1. Classification (NCBI taxonomy): domain Eukaryota; kingdom Metazoa; phylum Chordata; class Mammalia; order Rodentia; family Muridae; genus Mus; species Mus caroli. Next base: position 45,489,404 of record NW_028227262.1, read on the forward strand.
GCCAAACTCTCTCAATTATCCAACAGTCACAGTACCTCAACCAGCTAGCCAAACTCTCTCCATCATCCAACAGTCACAGTACCACCACCAGCTAGCCAAACTCTCTCAATCATCCAACAGTCACAGTACCTACACCAGCCAAACTCTCTCAATCATCCAACAGTCACAGTACCTCAACCAGCTAGCCAAACTCTCTCCATCATCCAACAGTCACAGTACCACCACCAGCTAGCCAAACTCTCTCAATCATCCAACAGTCACAGTACCACCACCAGCCAAACTCTCTCAATCATCCAACAGTCACAGTACCACCACCAGCCAAACTCTCTCCATCATCCAACAGTCACAGTACCACAACCAGCCAAACTCTCTCAATCATCCAACAGTCACAGTACCACCACCAGCCAAACTCTCTCAATCATCCAACAGTCACAGTACCTCCACCAGCCAAACTCTCTCAATCATCCAACAGTCACAGTACCACCACCAGCCAAACTCTCTCAATCATCCAACAGTCACAGTACCTCCACCAGCCAAACTCTCTCAATCATCCAACAGTCACAGTACCACAACCAGCCAAACTCTCTCAATCATCCAACAGTCACAGTACCACCAGCTAGCCAAACTCTCTCAATCATCCAACAGTCACAGTACCAGAACCAGCCAGCCAAACTCTCTCAATCATCCAACAGTCACAGTACCTCCACCAGCCAAACTCTCTCAATCATCCAACAGTCACAGTACCACCATCAGCTAGCCAAACTCTCTCAATCATCCAACAGTCACAGTACCTCCACCACCAGCCAAACTCTCTCAATCATCCAACAGTCACAGTACCTCCACCACCAGCCAAACTCTCTCAATCATCCAACAGTCACAGTACCACCACCAGCTAGTCAAACTCTCTCCATCATCCAACAGTCCCAGTACCACAACCAGCCAAACTCTCTCCATCATCCAACAGTCACAGTACCTCCACCAGCCAAACTCTCTCCATCATCCAACAGTCACAGTACCTCCACCAGCCAAACTCTCTCCATCATCCAACAGTCACAGTACCTCCACCAGCCAAACTCTCTCCATCATCCAAATAGGTGATAATTACAAAGTGTTTTAGTGCTAACATAAAATGCTGGCTAAAAGCAAGTGTACTCCAGCATTGCCAAGGAAGACCTTTTAAGGTTGATTGATGGTAAAGTCACAGTGTATTAGGGACTTGTTAGCACTCAGACAAACAGCATGTATACTGTGTACATATTTAAGAAAATATTACTGATCTTTAAAGTTATTCTCAATCAGAATGTCTACCAAGGAATATAACTATTAAAAGTAGTGAGATATGTAAATGGTTAAAGGCCCTGGCCCCCAAGGCTTACAACTTGAGTTGAACTCCTGGAACCCATAAAATTCAAGAAAAGGTTTTATCATATTGTCCTCTGACATCTACATGTACAGGCTGTATGTGTGTGTGTGTGTCTGTGTGTGTGTGTGTGTGTGTGTGTGTGTGTGTGTGTGTTTGTATTCAAACACAGACACTGTGACACACAGAGACACACACATGGATGAATATACACAAATATATACAGATAGATAGATTAGATAAATAGATAGATAGATAGATAGGTAGATAGATAGATAGATAGATAGGTAGATAGATAGATAGATAGAAAGATAGATAGATAGATAGATAGATAGATAGATAGATAGATAGATAGATAGATAGATAGATGAATGATAGATGAAAAATATATAGAGGTGTAATTATTTTAAAATAAATATATGTAAAATCATTAAGTAACTAACAACTTTTTTCTATAGTCATTGACTATAATCCACAGAATTGAATATTTAAATGGCCTTGTAGTCATCATTAAAAGATGAATGCTAAAGGATACTAATGGGTGTAGCAGGCATTAAAAGAAAGCATCAGTTTGGCCTTTATCCATCTTAACAGAAATACAGGCACTTAAATTTTGGGTGTAAATCCTCAATAGCATTAAAGATTTTACAATGTGACAGGCTCATTAGTAGGTGTTATACAAGCACTTGATGTTATTTTAAAATTTTTCATTAACTTCAGATCCTTTGATCAACTTAAACAAAAACAAAGAGAAAAAGAACACACACACACACACTATATATATATATATATATATATATATATATATATATATATATATATATATATATAAGATCATATCTGAACCAATGGAAAATATTTTCTTCCATTAAAAATTTATATATTTTAACATTTATCCATCTTTATTTTAATAATGTCCGTTGCTTGAAAGAAAATTCTATGCTAAACTTTCAATATCCATTTTCTACATCCATGAATAAAAATAGAATATATCAAAAATGCAAAGCAGTACTGTTTTTCCTCTTAAGCATTTGGGATAGTGTGGTTTTATTCAAGGGCATTCGACTGTCTCAGGTTTCTTATCTAACTCCTATAAATTTGCAAAATTATTAAAATGAGGCTGATTCATAAAACAAACACTAAGCCTCATTTATCACTTTCAGGATAGCCTCCCATGCTTTTTTGATTAATACTTTTATTAGAGGCATTCAATATAGATAATGCAAAATTAAATGGATTTTGCCAGAATACATTAGAGCCATTAAAATGAATCAGACTATTAAATGGACAGAAAAAGTAAAATCTGAAAAAGAAATATAATTCCATATAACTTATGACAGCATACATTAATCACAGAGCTACAATTTGAGAGCTTCTGTGTGGGAAGAAAGGAATGTAGGTTTGCTTAAGACTTCATCATTAGGGTCTCATTCTCAGAAGAAAAGTTCACGAGGTAAGGACTTGTTTAAACCAGGCTGGAAGACAAAGATTTTCTTCTCACAACTCCCCATCCTACATCTACAGCCATCTACCCTTACTAATGACAATATAACAAAAATAAAGATACAAGCCAGTAGGACATCACCAACCTAATCTCCAAACATTTTTGGAAACCTGTTAGAAGGAACCATGTGAGTTCTTGTCTTTTCATTTCCTCTCTTATTATTAATATTCACTTCCATGAAATTGCCTTCAATTTCCAGTTACTGCAATAACAAGACAGCACATTTCCTTGAGTTTAATTATTGAACTGCACAAGTTTTTGGTCTTTAAGTGCTCCCCTTAAATAATAAAATGAATGTCAGGATGAGCATTTCCCAACAAGCTTATGAGTGCATCCAATATGAGACTCATGATTATGATCACTTTTTTTTTTAACATTCAGATGTCTTTTTTTTAATTGGGTATTTATTTCATTTACATTTCCAATGCTATCCCAAAAGTTCCCCACACGATCCCCTACCCACTCCCCCACCCACCCACTCCTACTTCTTGGCCCTGGCGTTTCCCTGTACTGAGGCATATAAAGTTTGCACAACCAATGGGCCTCTCTTTCCACTGATGGCCGACTAGGCCATCTTCTGATTCATATGCAGCTCCGGGGGCGGGGGGGGTACTGGTTAGTTCATATTGTTGTTCCACCTATAGGATTGCAGATCCCTTTAGCTCCTTGGGTACTTTCTCTAGCTCTTCCATTTGGGGCCCTGTTTTCCGTCCAATAGCTGACTGTGAGCATCCACTTCTGTGTTTGCTAGGTCCCGGCATAGTCTCACAAGAGATTACGATCACTTTTACCAAATACCAAATGCTCGCTATGAAACCTTTCTAATATTGTCAATTTTTTGTGCCAGTTCTGAAATTTATTATTTATTGACATAATAGATTTTTTAGGTGTCAGTTATAGTTTAGAGAATTCAGAAATAATTGAAATTTTTTTACTCTACTATTGCCTGCTGACAAACTTAATCAATCAAAAAGCTGTATTTTTCGATGGTGGAGTTAAAATCCTTGGGCAATTTAATTGTTTAAAGAAGTAAAATAACTGGGTTATTGACCCTAAAGAACTTACTTGGGAAGGGAAGAGTAATTTATTTGCAAAATGTTTAGAAAACAATAAAATGTTCAAAAGTTTTGAGACAATATGAGTCAAGAAAAGGTGGAAAGAAAAGGATGAGCACCTTAACTTCAATGGTAATGAAACAGAAGTAGAATCTGTGACGCGCTGCCAGAATTTCAGGAAGATGGACACTGGGCTCAAGGGCTAATGAGTGACAAGGACTGTGGTCAGGAAGTAAGATTAGCATGTTGATGGATGGGAACAGTACGTGGGGGAAACCAGATGGAGTGACTAAATGGAAATGCTCTGGAGCTCATTATTACATAGGTATATTCTGCCTTTTGTTTTTCTTTGTAAGATATGTTCTACACATGGACTTCTGTGAGAAAGCATGTTCACTAGTAACAGATATGAGCATAAATAACCATGTGACTAGCATTTCCGTTCATGCTAATTGGTGAGAGTGAACACTCTTAAGATTTATCTGCTTTCAATCTCTAAAGAATATAGCCTTTCCTCCTATCCCATCATCCTCTACTATCATAAGTGCTACTCCCTTTGACATTTATAGAGATGAGAATTCCAGTGCTTAATCTCTGCAAAGCCTCCATCTGCTCCTTAAACTCTTAAGTGCCAGAAATCCTGTACTGCACACTTCGTTATCCACCCCTATGGTCTTAAGCAATAAACATACTTCAAAGCTCTTTAATCTATATTACAGACACCACTCTCTTAGTAAGCCATCTCTGGTGATTTCTAATTAGCCTTTCTTATGCCTTTTAACTTTCTGTCCAGTAGTCCCATCATATTTTTCTGAGGTCTTTTGATTATTTGTTTGCTGACACAGGCTATCTCCCTGTAGTCCAAGCTGGCCCAGAGGTCATAGCAACCTTCCTGCTTCAGCCTCACAAGTACTAGGTTTACAGGCATGAGCCACCAAGTAGCCTCAGGAATGTTCTTATCCATTAAATATATGTGACTAATCACTACAATCACTGTCTTAGAAGTATGTTCCAATCCCTTATCCTTTGTCATTCATCATTGTTCCTAGCATATTCCCAGATATGGTTAGATACAAGAATGTATTATTTAAGGTATATATCTCAAATCACTGAGTACTGTGGTGGTGGTGGTGGTGGGGGAGGTGGTGGAGGGGTAACAAGGCCAACATGCCTCATTTTAAATCTATAAACAAAATCTCAAGTTGGCTTTCAGTACTCATATTGAACTTTCACATTGTCCTAATCAGTTCATTGCCTGGTTCAATCTTAATTCCACTGTAAATTCTTCTCTTCCCTTCAGCTTCATTATCTTCTACTACTACCTTTTGTTTAGCTAGATGCATTGTTTTAACTACCTTCTAAAAAAAAGGAAAAAGGTCAGAATAATACATTTACATCCTTCTCAAACCCAGCCTGCCAAGTAACAGAGGTTTCTGTTGTATACTCATCTTTTTCAATCCCTATTGACATTACAGCAGTGACTTTCTGAGGACAATGTTCCCCCTTTCTCTGAAGGTTTTTATATTTGTAGATCATCAATGTCTTCCCAACACTCACATGTTAGGGGTTTGTTACTTGGAGTGACACTTCTGGGCACTTTTGTCACCGGTAAGGACAAGGTCTAGTGGACAAGTTTCAAGTCATTGCAGGCACGACTCTGAAATAATCAATGAGATACTGACCTCACCGTATCATCTACTTCATGTTCTACCTGTAAGGCAAACAGTTTTTAACTCTGTAATCATCACCGTGAAAAAGGTCTCAACACATCAATGAAGGTATGCCAGTCACAGTTCAAAACCCTCGAAGCTGCGAGTTCAACTAAATCTTTGCTCCTGGGAAGTCACTAGCCTTACTATAGCACTCCTTATAGTGATCCTAAACTGACTCACAGTTAGGATGAGAATTCTTCTTCCTTGTTTTCCTATAGTACCACACCTTCACATGTAGCAACAGAGGCCAGGAATTTACCCAGATTTCTCTCACATTTCTTAAAATCATGTGCCATTATGAAGGAGAAATTCTTAAAATGACAATTTAGGAACTACAGATTTTTGGATCTCTCTATGACCACTTTAAGAGTACTTAAAAATATTTATTTATTCTTTATTTTTAATTTATTTTTTTATTAGGTATTTTCCTTGTTTACATTTCCAATGCTATCACAAAAGTCCCCCATACCTACCCCCCCAATCCCCTACCCACCCACTCCCCCTTTTTGGCCTTGGGGTTCCCCTGTATTGGGGCATATAAAGTTTGCAAGTCCAATGGGCCTCTCTTTCCAGTGATGGCTGACTAGGCCATCTTTTGATACATATGCAGCTAGAGTCAAGAGCTTTGGGGTACTGGTTAGTTCATAATGTTGCTCCACCTATAGGGTTGCAGATCCCTTTAGCTCCTTGGGTACTTTCTCAAGCTCCTCCATTGGGGGCCCTGTGATCCATCCAATAGCTGACTGTGAGCATCCACTTCTGTGTTTGCTAGGCCCCAGCATTGTCTCACAAGAGACTAGGCCATCTTTTGATACATATGCAGCTAGAGACAAGAGCTCCGGGGTACTGGTTAGTTCATATTGTTGTTGCACCTATAGGGTTGCAGTTCCCTTTAGCTCCTTGGGTAATTTCTCTAGCTCCTCCATTGGGGGCCGTGTGATCCATCCAATAGCTGACTGTGTTCATCCACTTCTGTGTTTGCTAGGCCCCTGCATAGTCTCACAAGAGACAGCTATATCTGGGTCCTTTCAGCAAAATCTTGCTAGTGGATGCAATGGTGTCAGCATTTGGAAGCTGATTATGGAATGGATCCCTGCATATGGCAATCACTAGATGGTCCATCCTTTCGTCACAGCTCCAAATTTTGTCTCTGTAACTCCTTCCATGGGTGTTTTGTTGCCATTTCTAAGAAGTGGCAAAGTGTCAACACTTTGGTCTTCGTTCTTCTTGAATTGCATGCGTTTAGCAAATTGTATCTTATATCTTGGGTATCCTAAGTTTCTGGGCTAATATCCACTTATCAGTGAGTACATATTGTGAGAGTTCCTTTGTGATTGGATTACCTCACTCAGGATGATGCTCTCCAGGTCCATCCATTTGCCTAGGAATTTCATAAATTCATTCTTTTTAATAACTGAGTAGTACTCCATTTTGTAAATGTACCACATTTTCTGTATCCATTCCTTTGTTGAGGGGCATCTGGGTTCTTTCCAGCTTCTGGCTATTATAAATAATGCTGCTATGAACATAGTGGAGCATGTGTCCTTTTTACCAGTTGGGACATCTTCTGGATATATGCCCAGGAGAGGTATTGCTGGATCCTCCGGTAGTACTATGTCCAATTTTCTGAGGAACCGCCAGACTGATTTCCAGAGTGGTTGTACAAGCTTGCAATCCCACCAACAATGGAGGAGTGTTCCTCTTTCTCCACATCCTCGCCAGCATCTGCTGTCACCTGAATCTTTGATCTTAGCCATTCTGACTGGTGTGAGGTGGAATCTCAGGGTTGTTTTGATTTGCATTTCCCTGATGATTAAGGATGTTGAACATTTTTTCAGGTGCTTCTCTGCCATTCGGTATTCCTCAGGTGAGAATTCTTTGTTCAGTTCTGAGCCCCATTTTTTAATGGGGTTATTTGACTTTCTGGAGTCCACCTTCTTGAGTTCTTTATATATATTGGATATTAGTCCCTTATCTGATTTAGGATAGGTGAAGATCCTTTCCCAATCTGTTGGTGGTTTTTTTGTCTTATTGATGGTGTCTTTAGCCTTGCAGAAGCTTTGCAGTTTCATGAGGTCCCACTTGTCAATTCTCGATCTTACAGCACAAGCCATTACTGTTCTATTCAAGAATTTTTCACCTGTGCCCATATCTTCAAGGCTTTTCCCCACTTTCTCCTCTATAAGTTTCAGTGTCTCTGGTTTTATGGGAAGTTCCTTGATCCACTTAGACTTGACCTTAGTACAAGGAGATAGGAATGGATCGATTCGCATTCTTCTACATGTTAACAACCAGTTGTGCCAGCACCATTTGTTGAAAATGCTGTCTTTCTTCCACTGGATGTTTTTAGCTCCCTTGTCGAAGATCAACTGACCGTAGGTGTGTGGGTTCATATCTGGGTCTTCAATTCTATTCCATTGGTCTATTTGTCTGTCACTATACCAGTACCATGCAGTTTTTATCACAATTGCTCTGTAGTAAAGCTTTAGGTCCCGCATGGTGATTCCACCAGAGGTTCTTTTATTCTTGAGAAGAGTTTTTGCTATCCTAGGTTTTTTGTTATTCCAGATGAATTTGCAGATTGCACTTTCTAATTCGTTGAAGAATTGATTTGGAATTTTGATGGGGATTGCATTGAATCTGTAGATTGCTTTTGGCAAGATAGCCATTTTTACAATGTTGATCCTGCAAATCCATGAGCATGGGAGATCTTTCCATCTTCTGAGGTCTTCTTTAATTTCTTTCTTCAGAGACTTGAAGTTCTTATCATACAGATCTTTCACTTCCTTAGAGTCACGCCAAGGTATTTTATATTATTTGTGACTATTGAGAAGGGTGTTGTTTCCCTAATTTCTTTCTCAGCCTGTTTATCCTTTGTGTAGAGAAAGGCCATTGACTTGTTTGAGTTAATTTTATATCTAGCTACTTCATTGAAGCTGTTTATCAGGCTTAGGAGTTCTCTGGTGGAATTTTTAGGTTCACTTATATATATTATCATATCATCTGCAAAAAGTGATATTTTGACTTCTTCCTTTCCAATTTGTATCCCCTTGACCTCCCTTTGTTGTCTACTTGCTCTGGCTAGGACTTCAAGTACAATGTTGAATAGGTAGGGCAAGAGTGGATAGCCTTGTCTAGTCCCTGAATTTAGTGGAATTGCCTTCATCTTCTCACAATTTACTTTGATGTTGGCTAGTGGTTTGCTGTAGATTGCTTTTTTCATGTTTAGGTATGGGCCTTGAATTCCTGATCTTTCCAAGACTTTTATCATGAATGGGTGTTGGATTTTGTCATATGCTTTCTCAAAATCTAATGAGATGATCATGTGGTTTTTGTCTTTGAGTTTGTTTATATATTGGATTACGATGATGGATTTCCGTATATTGAACCATCCTTGCATCCCTGGGATGAAACCTACTTGGTCAGGATGGATGATTGTTTTGATGTGTTCTTGGATTTGTTTAGCAAGAATTTTATTGAGGATTTTTGCATCGATATTCATAAAGGAAATTGGTCTGAAGTTCTCTATCATTGTTGGGTCTTTTTGTGGTTTAGGTATCAGAGTAATTGTGGCTTCATAGAATGAGTTGGGTAGAGTACCTTCTGTTTTTATTTTGTGGAATAGTTTGTGAAGAACTGGAATTAGGTCTTCTTTGAAGGTCTGATAGAACTCTGCACTAACCCATCTGGTCCTGGGCTTTTTTTGGTTGGGAGACTATTAATGACTTTTTCTATTTCTTTAGGGGATATAGGACTGTTTAGATCATTAACCTGATCTTGATTTAGCTTTGGAACCTGGTATCTGTCTAGAAACTTGTCCATTTCATCCAGGTTTTCCAGTTTTGTTGAGTATAGACTTTTGTAGAAGGATCTGATGGTGTTTTGGATGTCTTCAGGATCTGTTGTTATGTTGCCCTTTTCATTTCTGATTTTATTAATTAGGATGCTTTCCCTGTGCCCTCTAGTGAGTCTGGCTAAGGGTTTATCTATCTTGTTGATTATCTCAAAGAACCAGCTACTTGATTGGTTGATTCTTTGAATAGTTCTTCTTGTTTCCACTTGGTTGATTTCACCCCTGAGTTTGATTATTTCCTACCTTCTACTCCTCTTGGGTGAATTTGCTTCCTTTTGTTCTAGAGCTTTTAGGTGTGTTGTCAAGCTGCTAATGTGTGCTCTCTCTAGTTTCTTTTTGGAGGCACTCAGAGCTATGAGTTTTCCTCTTAGGAATGCTTTCATTGTGTCCCATAAGTTTGGGTATATTGTGGCTTCATTTTCGTTAAACTCCAAAAAGTCCTTAATTTCTTTCTTTATTTCTTCCTTGACCAAGCTATCATTGAAAAGAGTGTTGTTCAGTTTCCACGTGAATGTTGGCTTTCTATTATTTATTTTGTTATTGAAGATCAGCCTTAGTGCATGGTGATCTGATAGGATGCATGGGACAATTTCAATATTTTTGAATATGTTGAGGCTTGTTTTGTGACCAATTATGTGGTCAATTTTGGAGAAGGTACCATGGGGTGCTGAGAAGAAGGTATATCCTTTTGTTTTAGGATAAAATGTTCTGTAGATATCTGTCAGATCCATTTGTTTCATAACCTCTGTTAGTTTCACTGTGTCCCTGTTTAGTTTCTGTTTCCATGATCTGTCCATTGGTGAAAGTGGTATGTTGAAGTCTCCCACTATTATTGTGTGAGGTGCAATGTGTTCTTTGAGCTTTATTAAAGTTTCTTTAATGAATGTGGCTGGCCTTGTATTTGGAGCATATGTATTCAGAATTGAGAGTTCCTCTTGGAGGATTTTACCTTTGATGAGTATGAAGTGCCCCTCCTTGTCTTTTTTTATTATTTTGGATTGGAAGTCGATTTTGTTAGATATTAAAATGGCTACTCCAGCTTGTTTCTTCATACCATTTGCTTGGAAAATTGTTTTACAGCCTTTCATTCTGAGGTAGTGTCTATCTTTTTGTCTGAGATGAGTTTCCTGTAAGCAGCAAAATGTTGGGTCTTTTTTGTGTAGCCAGTTTGTTAGTCTATGTCTTTTTATTGGGGAGTTGAGTCCATTGATATTAAGAGATATTAAGGAAAAGTAACTGTTGCTTTCTGTTATTTTTGTTGTTAAAGTTGGCATTCTGTTCTTGTGGCTGTCTTCTTTTAGCTTTGTTGAGGGATTACCTTCTTGTTTTTTCTAGGGCGTGGTTCCTGTCCTTGTATTGTTTTATTTCTGTTATTATTCTTTGAAGGTCTGGATTCCTGGAGATATAATGTGTGAATTTGGTTTTGTCATGGAATACTTTGGTTTCTCCATCTATGGTAATTGAGAGTTTGGCTAGGTATAGTAGCCTGGGCTGGAATTTGTGTTCTCTTAGGGTCTGTATAACATCTGTCCAGGCTCTTCTGGCTTTCATAGTCTCTGGTGAAAAATCTGGTTTAATTCTGATAGGCTTGCCTTTATATGTTACTTGGCCTTTTTCTCTTACTTCTTTTAGTATTCCATCTTTATTTAGTGCATTTGTTTTTCTGATTATTATGTTTCGGGAGGAATTTCTTTTCTGGTCCAGTCTATTTGGAGTTCTGTGGGCTTCTTGTATGTTCATGGGCATCTCTTACTTTAGATTTGGGAAGTTTTCTTCAATAATTTTGTTGAAGATGTTTGCTGGTCCTTTGAGTTGAAAATCTTCATTCTCATCCACTCCTATTATCCATAGGTTTGGTCTTCTCATTGTGTCCTGGATTTCCTGGATGTTTTGAGTTAGGATCTTTTTGCATTTTCCATTTTCTTTGATTGTTGTGCGTATGTTCTCTATGGAATCTTCTGCACCTGAGATTCTCTCTTCTATCCCTTGTATTCTGTTGCTGATGCTCGCATCTATGGTTCCAGATTTCTTTCCCTGGGTTTCTATCTCTAGCGTTGCTTCACTTTGGGTTTTCTTTATTGTGTCTACTTCCCTTTTTAGGTCTTGGATGATTTTATTCAATTCCATCACCTGTTTGGTTGTGTTTTCCTGCAATTCTTTAAGGGACTTTTGTGTTTCCTCTTTAATGTCTTCTACCTGTTTGGTTATGTTTTCCTGCAATTCTTTAAGGGATTTTTGTGTTTCCTCTTTAATGTCTTCTACTTGTTTAGCAGTGTTCTCCTGTATTTCTTTAAGTGAGTTATTTAAGTCCTTCTTGATGTCCTCTACTATCATCATGAGATATGCTTTTAAATCCAGGTCTAGCTTTTCAGGTGTGTTTGGGTGCCCTGGACTGGGCGAAGTGGGAGTGCTGGGTTCTGATGATGGTGAGTGGTCCTGGTTTCTGTTAGTAAGATTCGTACGTTTACCTTTTGCCATCTGGTAATCTCTGGAGTTATTTGCTATAGTTGTCTCTGTTTAGAGATTTTTTTCTCTGGTGATTTTGTTACTCTCTATGAGCAGACCTGGGAGACTAGCTCTCTCCTCTGAGTTTCAGTTGTTAGAGCAGTCTCTGCAGGCAAGGTCTCCTCTTTCAGGGAAGGTACACAGTTATCTGGTGTTTGGACCTCCTCCTGGCCGAAGATGAAGGCCCAAAACAGGATCTTTCCCAGAAGCTGTGTTGCTTTGGCCTGTCATAGAAGCAGTTGTTTCAGTAGTCCACACTCTCACCTGTGTAGACTACTTTCCGAAGAGTCCCAGAACCATGTTGGCTCCCAGGGAACCTGAGGCAGAAGCCTCTCGGGCTGGGCGGACACCTGTGCTCTGACCAGGAAGGTGGCTGGTTGTCTGGAGCTGAAAATGGCGCCACCTCAGAGGCTCTGTGGCTCTTGCCTGTCCCAGAGACTGCTGGCCTCTGTATTCCACACTCTCACCTGTGCAGACTGCCCTCCCCAGAGTTCTGGGACCAAGCTTGCTCCCGCAGAACCTGAAGCCAGATTTATTTATTCTTAATTTATGTGTATGTGTGGTTTTTAATTTATTTTTATTTTTTATTAGATATTTTCTTTATTTACATTTCAAATGCTATCTGGAAATTTCCCTATACCCTCCCCCACCCCGCCCTGCTCCCCTACCCACGCACTCCCATTTCTTGGCCCTGGCATTCCCCTGTACTGGGGCATATAAAATTTGCAAGACCTAGGGTCCTCTCTTCCCAATGATGGCTGACTAGCCCATCTTCTGCTACATATACAGCTAGAGACATGGGCTCTGGGGGTACTGGTTAGTTCATATTGTTGTTCCACCTATAGGGTTGTAAACCCCTTAAGCTCCTTGGGTACTTTCGCTAGCTCCTCCATTGGGGGCCCTGTGTTCCATCCTATAGATGACTGTGAGCATCCACTTCTGCGTGTTTTATTTCTGTATAGACCATGTGTGTTTTTACTTTGGATCCCCTGGTTCCGAAGTTATAGATATTTGTGAGTTGTCATGTGGTATTGAAAATTGGACCTCCATTCTTTTGGAAGAGCAGCCTGACAGTGTCCTTAACCATTGAGCTTGGTACTCTTTTCCTGAAGGTCACAAAGACAATAACCAAAGATCCAGTGGCACTTTCAACATAAACTTTCTCCATGACTCACTTGCATTGGAAATGTCCCATCCTCTCAGTGCATGGAGACCCAGCACACCTCACTGCTTGCCTTCTCAACTGGCCAATCCTTAATGTTCTTCTGGATAGTGTTCTTTCTGTGATATTTTAAAAAACTGTACCACTCTATGAGTTGGTCCTCTGGCCTCTTCTTCTTGCTAAGATGTCATCAAATACCAACTTTAAGTGGCTTTAATGACCTGGCACTCCGGATTGTTTGTGAGTCTAACTCTAATGCCTTTGTTTCTAAGTTTGATGCTTTTGATTCTAAGTGTATGTCAGATGCTTCTCTTTTAACTCCAGCCTCTCGTGCACAACAGCATGCTAACTATATCAGTGTTCATATACTGAAAAACACACTGTTTCTCTCCAGAGTCTACTTTTCCCTGTATGTATTTCCCATGTTAGCAGAAGGTAACACCTATTCTGTGACCCTGCTCCAATACATCATCAAACCTCTAGATGGAGAAACTTCTGACTTAATCCCCTCATTTATGTCCTTGATTTTGGAAGAATATGCTTCAACTCAGAGTCACATCAGCCAGCTTCCCTTGAAACAGCTTCTCATTACACAAGGATTAATACAGAAACATTCACCCACTTTATGCCCAGCCTTGTGTTATTTTGCCTGTTTACAATCTTTCTTAACATGTTCCCTTACCTAGAGTCCTTTTCACAATTTATCACTGGTCTGTGTTGCACAGCTCAAATACTTCAACTCACTTCATAAATCTGTTCTCAAGGTTGAATGCTGTACCCCTAATTCTCATCTCATCACACACCATCATGTGTGCGTCAGCATCCAGATTAAACTTTCCTTGCTAGGGAGGCCTTTTGTGAACACATTTAACTCATCTACTTTCCAACCCAAAGCCTGTCTTTGTACTATCCTGCTAATTTCATACACCACTTCATCTTCTGTATAGTTTATTAGTTCACTTCTCACTACTGTAACAAAATAGATGAATCTAGATTAGCTATAAAAACCAGTTCATATATGTGGCATTTCTTGAAATTCAAGGACAGGTACTTGTTGGCTTGGCTATAGTGAGGATCACAGATAGAATTGCAGCAACAGTATGGTGCACAAAAGGGAAAAATTACATCAGAGTATCAGCCAACTATGTTATAGGTTCTCTGAACTCTACATTAGTTCCTTCTAAGCTCACAACCCCAATGAACAACCTTCTACTAAGCTCCCTTTAAAATCTCAGTCTAACAAAGAATAACATTAGAGATTATTCTCTAGCCATATTATTACTTTCCATATTTTTATTACTCACCAAAATATAAACATTATAAAAATGGTGTCTTATGCTTGCTTTTTGGTATTATAAATATCTGAAAATCATCACAAAATATTTGTTGGTGAACAGAAGAATAAAACAAACCCTATGTTTTCAACTCATTGCCTGATGCAGAGACAATGTTGTATACACAGATGCTGATGATAAAACTAAACTAAAATAGTAAACATATATAAACAAAGGAAGGCTATAATAATAATCTACAACAAAGTTAAAATAAGCTACTTTAGTTTAAACCTATTATGTAGAAAGAACAGTATATGGAGCATAATAAACAGCAGTACTATAAAGTAAGCCTATATAAAATTAATTTCACCCACGTACTTCTACTGGGGCCTGGTCTTGTTACCTTATAGTACTGACATTTTATTTTAAAATCCTCAAATATACATGCACATGTGTATGTATACATGTGCACAAACAAGAAGGGTATCATACAAAAGTCAGTTGTGATAAAAGTCAGGCGTAGATAAAGAAAATCAACCTCTTTCTCAAAGAAAGGAAATGAAGATGCTGCTCTTCCATGCTTCTTTAAGTTTCAATTTGTGTAATGTCTGGTCTCTTGCAAGTTTTGAAAAGAACATTAAATTAAGGACTGATGGAGCTGGGTGACTAATACTCTTCTCTATTCTTCTAGACCTGTGAATCTGCCCTGGGTAACAACCTGTGGATAGTCAAGTTTGATCTCTTTGCCTTGGTTCAGGAGGCAAATGCAATCTTTGCAACAGAATGTAAGCGTGTAGTTACAAATGATGAATTTAGATTCAAACCACACCAGCTTCCTGTTATTAGCCTTGAGGAAAAACATTTTGAGCACTACATTTCTTCTTTCATGATATTACAAAGTTTGTGCAATTTTATTGAGTTTTCTTTGTTTGTTCTGCTTCAACGTGACTCATTAAACTGGAGATGAGTGTACAGTGTTGGAAGGTACTTGCTGGCCACTTTAGACGATATCAAATGATCCGGGTGTGGAAAATGGATTCTATCTCCTGAGCGACTCCAGCTGAATGACTACATCTGTTCAGAGGACTATCTTGAGAGGATTGTGAGCTTTGATTAGAATTAAGGGGGAAATGACATGATCCATGAATGATAGCTGACTGAAAAGACAAGACTGAATCGCTGCACAAATATTGATTGTTTTCCATGATAGGATTTGATCATCATTGCTATTAGATAGCCACAGTCCACTAAGCAAGATTAATTCACAGGGCTCTTTGGCACAGTTATACTCATTATATGGTAATAACTTTTGGGTCCTTTACTCAAATAGACATAGCCAAAAAAAAAATAAATAAATAAAATGATGCTTCTCTCTTCCTGGTTTTAGTAAAAGTAAGCAGTCTGTTCCCCACTTTGCAAATGCAAGAGTGGGGTAACTATCCACTAGAGAAAAAAGTAAACGTTTCCTATATTATTAGGCCTGTAGGATTAGAATGCTTTGGCCAAATTTCTCTCACAGATTAATTTTAGCAATGTATTCCAGCCAGATGATCTGGAATATAAGGGAAACATCTGAGAACCAAAAGGGGGAAAGTAAAGAGATCAAACCACAATGTACGTTTGGATTTTCTAAGTCCAAGTCAATAATACTGAATATTTGTTGCCCTGATAAATCTATATGTTCAATGCACTAACCTCAAATGAAAGGTTTTCATGAAAATTTATTTTGGGCAAAAGATTTTCAAAATGTGGATGACATTTAGAAAATCTTATAAATATAGGAGTGTGTGTGTGTGTTTGTGTGTGTGTGTGTGTGCATGCATGCTACAGTGTGCATATAGAGGTCAGAGGACAACTTAGAAGAGTCGGCGGCTGTTCTTTTCTGCCACATGGGCCCTGAGGATGGAACTCATATCATCAGGCTTGGTAACAAATCCCTTTTCCCAGTGAGCCATCTCATTGAATCTGGGTGCTTTAGTTTGAATTAGTCATGTGACTACAAAGGGCAGAAATAGGGTTAATCACTGAAATGGATCAAAATGTATCAATCCAATCTGAAATGAAATAAAATAAGAATGGAGTTGGTATCAAGACTGTCACAATTCTCTTTCTTAGCTTGTGGCAAGATCTCTATAACAAAGTCATCATAGGTTTATAAATCATTTTTTCTTTTTCCTTTTCCATATTTTTATATTAAAAATGGACATGGAATTTTCTCAATATAATTAAAAAGAAAGTGACAATTAAAGAAGTCACAGACATTAACAAAATATTAATCTAGTATTGAATTAATAACAAGGGGGAAATGGAGTTATTGAATTTATAACCTGCAGACTTTAGTCATTTTGTGAAAATTTTATGTGAAATTTTAAGTCTCATGTGTCATTTGTTAAAATCTGCATCTGGAAGAGAAAGTCATGTATTCATTATACGTTCTTCTTATCATATAACAGTATATTTTTCTATGCAACATCGATTTCTTGGCTATCACTTTAAATTTCTTCTGACATTAAATCTGATTATTTGAATTAACCAGATTATGAGGAATTAAAAACCCCTCTTGCAGAAATACCTACAGCTTTTCCCTTTTGTAATCTCTGGAATGCAATCATTAACTAATGAATAAGGAAATCCAAGGAATGAAAATTTCCTTTTTCTGTTTTTCTGTATTTTTTCCCTACATTTTAATGGTTATTTTATTTATGTACATTTCAAATAATATTTCCCTTCCCAGTTTCCCCTCCACAAACTCCCATTCCCTTCTCCTACCCCCTCCCACTCTGAGGCTGCTCCTGTAACCACCATCCACTCCAGCCTACTCCCTAGCATCCCCCTACCCTGGATCTTGGAGCCTCCACAGGACCAAGGGCCTCCCCTCCCATTGATGCCAGATAAGGCAATCCTCTGCTACATATTCAGCTGGAGCCACACCCCACCCCATGTGTACTTTGGGGTTGGTAGTTTAATCCCTGGGAGCTGGGGGGGGGGTGGTGTCTGGTCGATATTGTTCTTCCTATGGGTTTCCAAACCCCTTCAGCTCCTTCAGTCCTTGCCCAAATCCTCCACTGGGGTCCCCATGCTCAGTCTAATGTTTGGCTGTGAGCATCTGCATCTTTATTGGTCAGGCTCTTTTCTTTTAACATATTCTAGCTCTTTCTAGTAGCAATTTATTATACACATATTTTAAATTTTAATATTTAAAAAATGATACACGGGTTGGACATAGGCCTCCCCAATCATAAGTAGCAGATGTGCAGCTTGACCTTCATGCGGGTCCCAAACTACTGGAACAGGGACTATGCCAAAAGCTGTTGCCTGTGAGCTGCTGCCTGTTGATCATAGCTGTGAGATAACATCCACTAGCTGGGCTGCCTTGTCTGGCCTCAATTGGAGAGCATGTGTCTAACCTCGAAGAGACTTAAAGTGCCAGGGTGTGTGTGTGAGGGGGCTCGGGGGGGGGGGAATGCAGAGGAGGGCCCCCACCTATTCAGAGAAGTGAATGGGGGATTGGGGAAGCATTGTAGGAGGGGTTGACTGGGAGGGAGGCAGTGAGCAGGAAGTAAAGTGAATATGAAAACGAAACGAAAAGAAAAGAAAAGAAAAGAAAAGAAAAGAAAAGAAAAGAAAAGAAAAGAAAAGAAAAGAAAAGAAAAGAAGGCAAAAGAAAAGATAAGAAAAAAATTAATATTCAGAAAAAATATTGGCCAACTTATTAAGGAGTGTTCATTTCTTTGGACCAAAAGACTTTATAAAGAGTGTGTTGTTCTTTATAAGTGTGTCATTGAATCATGCAGTGATTTTTGTACTCACTGCAGTCATGGGCTGCAAAGCTACCAGGCTGTATACTCCCTTACAGCTGCTTATGTGATGTCAGAACATTTCATCTTTATTATTTATCAGAGCTCCTGCATTATATCCAGCATAAGTAAACATTACATCTTTTCATTGTCAAATTTCTACTGCAGGATGGACCATCCTTCTTAACTTCTTAACTCTGTTTGAGTTTCTTGATAGTGCTCATCACCATGTCACCCACAGGTAGGATTCATTGCATCCTCTTCACCAAAACAATAGAAAGTATTCTGGCTACAGTGATGTTGGCACTGTTGATCATAGTTTTTATAGGAAACTCAAGAACTGTTCACTTTACTTTCATCTATAGTTATTTTTTTTATTGAACAAGATTTTCATACAATATATTGTGACCATGTTTTGCCCTTCCTCCAGCTCCTCCCAGATAGTCACTACCTCACTATCCACCCAAATATATGTTCTTTTTCTCTTTTTCTATTTAAAAGAACCAACCAGAACCAAAAACCAACTGAACAAGCAAAAGCCCATAAGAAATGCATACAAGGCACACATAAATCCTCACAAAAGCACAAAAATGGAAATCAAAAGAAATAAGCAAAAGACTGATAAGATAAAAATTCCCTAACAAAGTAAAATGAAAAAAAATAAAAGTCTATGAAATACCATTGAGTGTGTTTTGTGTTGACCAAATACTCTTGGTGTAGGGCCTACTCTGAAATGTAGTTAATATACCTACTGAGTGAGTCTCTATTAGAGAAAATTGATTTTTTTTCATTTGATAATGAATATCAACTACTGAACAGCTTTCTGGTTAGAGGTGAGAGCCCATGTCCACTTCCCCTGCTCAGTCAATAGCTGAATTTTATAAAGGATGTTCTTATGTGTTGTCCTTATATTTCTACAGCATCACCACTCTAAATTGTGCTCCCTGACTCAAATCAAATGTACCTCCATCAGAATGGCAGATATCCATACTCCACACCTTCTTTGTGTTGTACGATAACATATTTATCTGCTATTATCTGAACATTAAGTCTCAGTCATTTCTGAGTTTTTGCAGGTATTATACCCCTCTCTTTAATGAAACTCTTAGATGCACAAGAGCAAAGACTTTTTCTTCATGGACTTTAGCATCTAAGGCAGTTACTACTATGAAATCTTCAGGCCCAAATAAGGTTAGTGAACTACAAGAGAAAGAATAAAATTCAAAGTTAGGGAAATTATTTAAAACTTCAATAAATGAATTTAGCATGTAAAAATAATAAAATGAATGCTATTTCTAATTTAATATCCAATATGTACTTAATTTTTTATTTTATGGCCCTTGAAATAAAATCCATAAAAACACCTTCAAATTTGAGTGATTTACATTCTTGGCTATAAAAACTATATAAATCAGTATTTGAAACTATTGCAGTTAAAACGTTTTACTCAGTCATCCATCTAGCCATTCATTCATTTATTGAAAAATCCATGTTGAATATATACGGTACACCAGACTTGTGGTGTGAATCTTAAATGTCCCACTCAGAGGCCAAATATATTATGTTCTTAGACTCCAACAGCCCAAATCTTAAAAGCTTTGACCAGTGTGACATTACTAGGATGTAGCTGAAATCCAAGTCACTGGGAGCATGCTATTAGAGGAAGTATCATAGCCTCTGGTCCAACTCTCTTTCTCTTGGTTTCCTGGTCAGTGCAAAATATGAATCTCTTCTGAAACATGCCCCGGCACAGCACTGTAACACCATGCATTCAAGGCCTTGCAACTGTGAACAGAATCCTCTGGAACTATGATCTACTTATAGCTTTACTTCTCAGAGGTTGTTTACATTAGGTACTTTATTACAAGGACGGATATCAGTCAACACACATGCGTTTAGCTAGGCACTCAGAATATTACAGCAAATGAGACAGGATAAAAATTCTTGCTCTCAGTAAACTTATATCCCAAAGGTAGAAAGGATTATTAACTACAGAAAATACAGAAAACAGAATAATTTCAATTAAAAAATGTATCTGTGCAGTGTTGTATGTGTGTGCTATTTTAATGTGCCTGTGTGCATGTGTGTGCATGTGGTTGTGAGTGGATGCCTAGGTGGAGAACAGAAGTTGGATATTTTTCCTTTTGCATTAATTTTTTTGTGAAAAACTCAACCTGCAGATTATAGATACAGCTAGACTGATCAGGCAATAAGCTTCAGGGACTCTTTTCAGTTTGCCCCCAACCCCATTCAGCGTCTGTTATACAGCACAGCACCATGCCCAACTCTTTACATCTGAACTTGGGTCCCCATGTTTGCACAGCAAGCATCTTACTAAACCACCTCACTAGACTTATTTTTATGAAGCAAGGTTTTATGTGGCCCAGAATGACTTTGAATTTGCTGTGTAGCTGAATAAAACCGTGAACTCTTGGTCTTCCTGTCTCTACCTCCCAAATGCCATGATTGTAGACATGTACGACAATGGTAAGTGAAAGAATGCACTATGAGACACGATGATTAATCCAATGAACACAGTCTTGAGTGGTGGTGGTGGTGACATAGGGCTTAGTCAGGTACAGTGGCTTGCGTTTTTAAGCCTAGAACGTAGGGAAGAGACAAACCAAGAACATCACAAGTTGAAGGCCAACCTGGGTGACATGGAGAGTTTCAGGCTACTTCCATCAGCACAGTGAAATGGTGTCTGCTGAAAACAAAACTAAACAATAAACAGAGTTTATTGCTTTGCAGCCTTTTGGTTACAATCAAATTTGGAATCGGTGTTATCCACACAATGAGAGAAAGAAAGATGAATTTTACATGTTTCAAGTATACTGACATCAAACAAGGTGCATTTCTAAGATAATACCAAGAGAATTGCTTTTGTTTTGTGACAGAAAAATATTGCCAGGGTTAAAAACATCATATTACATATTTAATCATTTTGGTACAACATCAAACTTTAGCCCCAAATGTGGCTAGTATTACAAGTAGTTTCTAAGGGGAGTGAACACATGAAGGTGGACCAGAAGTTTCATCCACTCTACCAGCCATAAATACTGATTTTGGATATGTTTTCTATGTTGCTTTTTAAACTGGGGCAGCTGGTACATTCTGAACACTGAGAATGATAAATGGGGTAGAGGCCACATAAGGTCTTTGTAAAGTTTAGTGAAAAATGTATCTCTTGAGAGTAATATCCCTCTTTCTTTAACTGATATGAGCGTTTGATAACCCCTTATTGTGCTTTTGATAAATCACACCTCATACTCATAAGTAAAAGGACAAAAACTAAGTGAAAAATTTAGAGCACAGTTAAAAGTCTAGTTACAATTGATGGTTGAATACAAATCTACTAAGGCTAAGTTTGGCATTTGAAATTTTTTATTTAATAAACTGAGAAAAACTACGATGATTTAGGAAATTAACTGCAATTAATGACAGACCCTTAAATGTTTGCCGTGTCAATTGTGGCCCTGGGAACAAGAGATTATTATTTACAGTTTAGTTAGGCTATGGCAGTCTAATCCACTCTCATGAAGGATGTTTTTAAACCCAGTTTGACATTGCTGTGGTTGAGTGATTAATATTTAATTTCAAATATAATGGGTTTGAATGGGTTTATATTTTTCTAACCCACACACATGGAAATTGAAAAGACAATTATCTGGGTCTGATAAAAGACAAGAAAATAAAACTCCATAGAGATCTTACTTTAGTCAAGGAATGCAGACAGTTGCTTCGTTTTATTCCTTGTGTATTTTTCCACACAGTAAGAATTTAAATGTTATTTTTCAAGCTCAGAATACTTAGACATATTTGAGGTTAATGGTTGGGGAAGTGAAATAGTTCTTGAGGAAATTATACAGCTGAAATGCATATGTATTCAAAATACTTAATTGCGGCTGGGGAGATTTCTTAGTGGATAAAGGACTTGTTACAAACTTGAGGACCAGAGTTCAGATCTTGTGTCCTCACTCATATGAAAGTTTGGGGAAGGGCTTCTCCTAACCCAATGCTTGGGATCCCAGATGTAAACTGCCTAACTCTCCTAATCTGAATTGGTAAGCTTCAGGTTTCATGAGAGACCCTGCCCAGGTAAATACAGTAGAAACTGATCAAAGTCTGCCTCATATCAAGCTCTGGCTTGTATACACAGATACAGATGCACATGCATGCACATCTGCACAGATGTACACCTACACATGAGCAAATACCACACACAAAAATGTATAGTCATTTAAAATATGCCTCAAATCAAGACAATGGTTTATGCTGTGTTCTAGGAATAGAGAGCATCCCCTGGGATTTTTAGGAAGTTAACAAATACCAACCCCTGTCAGTCTTAAGGAAGTGACCCAAAGTGACCCAGATTTAGGGGCCTGTTTTTTCCTGCTAGGAATTCTCCAAGAAATAGCTCATGAACAACAGCTACTGTTCAAGATTTTAAACTTTAGGTAGAAGTTTTATTGCCAACAAATTCCATAGTTGAGCTAAAAATGAAATTAATCACAAGTCTATATCATAGAAAAATAATTTGATCTTCCCTACTGCATCCTGCCCCAACACATTCTCAAAGGCAAATCTCTCTACAGACTCTCCACGATATTTTTTTCTGAGCAAACAATTGATAGGTCTATACATAACAACTTGCTTGTATATGCATGATATTAATTTGTCAATAAAAATTTATGTTTATACTATTGAGTATATATAAATTTTCAGCAATTATATCATAAAATTATTATTTAAATGTATAATTACACAATTGAATATGCCTAAATGAGTTTGTATATATTTATGTAAAATAAACACACAAAATAGCACATGTTTGTGTGTAACGGAATTCTATAGTATGTACTTGACTTTGTCTTACTATATATTTATTGCTTTTTCTTAACACTCCATCCATCCTTATAGCCTCCCTTTGTTTTGGTGTTTCTTCACCTGGCTGCAAATGGCTTGTGTTTTGGTTTATGTTGTTGGACAATGATGTTATAACTCACTAGCCATCGTTCTGGTCATCTATTTTTCAGGCGTACACACATAATTCGGGGAAAGTGTAACAGTTCTTGACCATGTCATTTTTTTTAAAAATTGTTATAATGTCCACAGGCTTCTATTGAGAAACTTTCACTGCTGAAACATGACAGTTTTCTTAAGAGAGCACACTCCGGTGACACAAATCTGGATGAGCCTCCCCTTCACCAATATGAATATGCTTCTCATACTCTCAATTGCTGATCCTCAAGCTCCACACATTCTATCAATTCTGTTCCTTTGCATTCAACTGATTTCCAGCTTCTTCCTTTCAAAAGCAGAATTCATAAACATCTGAGCAACTTTAGTGAAATTAAACATCAAGTGTCTTATTGAAAGCAGTTTTCTGTTTTCTTCTTAGAGTCACAAATGACCAGAGTCTACAGACAGGAGGCTATTCTAGGATGCCATCCAATTATCCTTTGGGAACTGTATTTTTTTTTTAAGAAAAAATATTCATTAGTGACATAACAGCTTTCAAAGGCTGACAAAGGCAGACACTTTGCAATTAGCAAAGGCTCTTTCTTTTCATGGGAAAGAAGAGATGTGGTTCTTAGAATGAGAGAAAGATAAGGAGACCCTTTCCTCTACAGCTGTTAAAACATCACAGTAGAGAGATGATGGTTGAAGTGGACTATTCATCTTTCTGACTGCCTATGAAAAATACACAGGCCAGCTGGTTCAGTGGAGGATAAAAGAGGAAACTTCAAAAAGAATTATTTTTTTCTTTGGTCAGCGTGACCACTTGATATTGGTTCTGGATACTAAGTGAAGTAGTCACATAATACATAATTCTTTGTGATAATGACAACAGAACAGAGGGAAGCATTATTTCCTTGATGACACAGCAGATGGGCTCTTTAAAGGGCAAATTGATGAGACCATCCCAAAGGAGTTGGTTTGGTTGGTGCTTCCCTAAGCACTGAACTGGATGGGTTGTTAGTTGAGTTCATTAAGAGAGAGTAAAGCACTAAGTGTTTATGTCAAGTGACTAGGGCTACTACAGATCAAGGACAGAGCAAACAATATATGCCCACACACAGGGGTGAAGTGGGTGAAATAATAGCTGTAAGGCTGGGCTTCCAGAGAACTCAAACTAGGCAGTGTATTTGGACCATCTCCTTAGCCTGTCATTCTAGTGTGATTAATATTTTCAAAGGGAAGATTGGTGAACTGTTGACTTAAAAGTCTTTTCTCTGGAAGATAATTAAATATGTTAAAATGCTGATGGGTGGAGAAAAGATGGAGAGGAATGAGAAGATCAGAAATTATTTATTAACAAGGATTCTGTGTCCATTTATCTTCTAGACAACATTTAACAACTACTACTCATACAGTTTCCTATTCAATTTTCTCTTTGTGTGTTATGATCCAGAGAACCAGAGGTTTCATAAGGAAAAGGCAAAGAGGAATCAGACTCTCCATCTCTCTCTCTGTCTCTCTCTCTCTTTCTCCATCACTCTCTCTGTGTCTCTGTCTGTCTCTCTCTTTCTTTGTCTCTCTTCATCGATCCCTCCATCTTTTTTCCTCTTACACACAAACACATACACACATGGATCAACATTACATAAATTTAACTTTCTAAATTCAAAATGAAATGAATGACTCACAGAGTCAGAAGGAGAATATGTGTATGTGGATCGAGATAATGTTAAACCTATCCTACCACTTGTTCTTTATGGACACTGAGCCAAGAGTATCTTTCCTGAATACAATATCACAAGCAGGATGGCTACAGTAAGTCCATAGTGTTTTATTGTAATGCTGTAGGTTAGAGCATAAAGATCAAAGTACTGGCTGATTCAGATTGTGTTGGGAATCTTTTTCTACTTTGAAGGAAGGATTCTCCTCTCTTATAACATTACATTCCCACTTATTGTTCCTAATCTCCTCAAAGACTTGCCTCTATGTACATTTACATTGGTTATTTGGGTTTCAACAGAACAACTTTGTGGGATATGAATGAATATCCAGTCCTGAAAATAATGTATTTTTTACATTCACAAATGATTAGAGACAACTTTGTGCTACAAAAAATTATATAAAATTTGAATTTCAGTTTCTGGTTGATCTGCAACCCTATAGGTGGAACAACATTATGAACTAACCAGTACCCCAGAGCTCTTGACTCTAGCTGCATATGTATCAAAAGATGGCCTAGTCAGCCATCACTGGAAAGAGGGGCCCATTGGACACACAAACTTTATATGCCCCAGTACAGGGGAATGCCAGGGCCAAAAACATGGGAATGGGTGGGTAGGAAAGTGGGGGGGAGGGTATGGGGGACTTTTGGGATAGCATTGGAAATGTAATTGAGGAAAATACGTAAAAAATATTAAAAATTAAAAAAATTTAACTTGGGATATAACCATACCTATCATTTGTAAATGGTCTTGGGTTGAATAGAACAGAGAGAAATCATGGGAAGAGTTTCTAATTTCCTATAAATGAGAAGCCCCAAATTCTGGTATCCCTAAACTCATATACATGAATCAAGAGAAACAGGTTCTTTGTTAGAGGGGAGCCATGTACTACACAGCATAGGAGACTCTTATAGTATCATCAGTGCATTGCCACTCTATACCAGCATTCTGAGATATTGGCTCAGATGACTTCAAAAGTAATACTTGAAATTATGCTTTCATCTCAGTACTTGGAAGGCAGAGGCAGGCAGATTTCTGAGTTCAAGGCCAGCCTGATCTACAAAGTGTGTTCCAGGACAGTCAGGGCTACACAGAGGAACCCTGTATCAAAACTCCCCCCCACACACACACAAAAAGAAAGGAAAATGAAGTTATGCTTTCAGATGATTATTATTGGTATATAAAGAAGAAGTTCCCATTGCTGTAGGACAAAGTGCAAAAGAAACCATGCATGCTATAAGGCCATGGTACAAGGTATGTGAGGTCTGATGCAAAACATAAAATAAATCCATTTGAGAAGCTCATATTTTTCTTTGGTGCATGTACTCAGATTGAAAGAGCTTTGTCCAGTGATCATACTGAACAAACTTTATTTCTTAGAGAGGTATGATTTTAGAAATGTGTAAATATCAATATGAATATACTTTTTTGTGATTTTGAAAAATTGTGGTATGTTCTCATTTTTTATTATTTCTGAAGTGTCAATGAATAACTAATCAATTACATTTTTTACAGAAAACTGCAAGCTTTTGAGCCTAACTGTCCTGAGTCCCCAGAGTCCTGCATAGTACATGATATATGAGATAATTATAAATGTCTGCTGAGAAAAAAATTAAAAGAATAATAGGTAATATTGTGGTCTAGTTACAATAGTCTCCAACACAAATGAATCAATCAAAAGTGTCAGGTTGATGTCTACAAGTGATGGTCATGGTCATAACAGGGAACATTCTGATCTGAATATGAGTTCTGTAGATTACCATAGCAACATGTAATACTGCCATGTGCTGTCTCTGTTTATAAACAGAATAGAGAATATACAGGCACACCTACGGGGTATATATCTCCCTTGTGTCTAGGCTTGCAGAATATCTATGTACCATAGATAGATAAATGTCAAACACTCACTGTGAAGCACCATGGTTCATAGGAACATTAGTAAGAAATATGTTTTTGTACTTCTGCTTTTTATTGTAATTCACTGTAAGATACTACACAACACAGCTTTTCAAATTACCAAGGAGAAAGTTATATTTTTCTCTGGAAATAGAGGTTGGAAAAGATATATTTGTAATCATCTGTGTCCATAAAGCTACTTACTCACTATAGGAAAGAAATATGGTTGTAGTCTTGCTTTTTAAGATTTCAAAGGCAACAGGAATTATTATGAATGCTGATAGTGATCAGGGAAGAAATTCCGTCCATGGCTAGGCAAAGGAGTTCCCACCATTTAACAGAGTTTCTTTCCCTTCCCACAAAGATTCCCCCTCCCTCTACCATGAGGTTTCTTTTAATAACTTCAATAAAAATAAAATTTTCTACAGTTTTCTAACAATTAAAAAAAAGATGATAGCCTTTGATTTTTAAATGTACAAAGTGAAGACTTGATGGATAATTTTCCATAATTCTAATATACATGTACAGATATAGATAAATGCAATTTTATATGCAAACATATATATATATATATATATATATTAATGTAAATCAAATTGTACATGTTTCTAGAGTGTTCATAGCCTTGCTCTGCTCTCTGTCCCTTTACTGTATTCCTTGTGTGTGAATGAAATGTGATCACTCTTCTTTCTGCTCCATCACTGATAAATTCTAAAATTCCGTTCCTCTGGAACAATAACATAGAGTATAATCTTTCTTCTACAAGCTATTTTGGTTCACTTATTTTTAATCACAGAAATAATTAATACTACTAATAATACAGATATCTTTATTATCTGCTTGCCTAATTTTTCTGCCAAATGTTGAACTAGTCTACAAATTTTTTCACTGGTGTACAGAATAGTTTCCCATGCGTATTTGAAGTGTCTCAGTTATGTCATTTCCCAGAGCTCAGTGAGATGTTAAGCTTCTGTTGATAATGACATTTTGCATCTGTTTAACAGTCTTTTCTTCTAGACTTCAGAGAGCTTTACCTAATAGTAAGTGATTAAGCGGCACAGTGCCCCTTGAGTGACAGGCTTAGTTATGCCAATTTCTAGAATAGAACATTAAAAACCATTAATCTGGAAATTCAAGGTTATCTAGATAAATTGAAACTGGGCAGCCTCATGGCTGGGGATTCCATCCTTTTTAAGGTTACTAGCTTCTACATGAAAGTGGGTTGGTGGGTTTGGAGTTTGGCCAAAGTTTCCTGCTTTTATATTGATAATAGTGCATGATTTTGAGAGTTATAGATACTCCATTCTCGTTCTGCAACTGTTCACTTGGACTTTTAGAGAAAAAGTGTCAGGCAAAGACTGTGTGTTTATATAACACTGACCATAACACAGATTATCAGAAAATTGATACAGGTAAATTTAAATGTATTTCTGTGTATGTACACACTATCAAAATGCAACCATTAATAGAAGTACTGAAACGAATTTACAGATATTCATCATTCACTAGCCCTGTTGAGTCTATTACTAATATCTTCCACTTACATTTTTGCTCCATATTTTATGTTTCTGCAGCCTACTCTGCTATGACAATACATTCTGTGTGGATATGGGATTAGCTCTGTAGCCATAGTAGACACATAATAGGGGTCTTGCTGAGTTACAAGTCCAGGCATGAAACCAATTATCTCCCCATGTCCCATGCAGCTCTATTAGAGTTTTTGTTGCTGAGATAGATCAACATGACCACAAGTAACTGGGGAGCAAAGGTTTTATTTTGGTTTACAACACTCAGGTCATACTCTGTGCTGGTTATTCTTAGTTGTCAACCAGCTACCTTTGGAATTAACCAAAACCCAATCAGTTGAGTTCCTCCTCCTCCTCCTCCTCCTCCTCCTCCTTCTTCTGCCACACCCACTCCAGTGAAGACTGCTTGACAGGCCCAAAAGGTTGGACACAGTACCAAGGCAAAGAGTTTCACAGAAACTCAGTCTCCTGGAACCTTGGCACAAATGCTCCAAACCTGTCCCTGCGTCAGTAAGTGAATGGATCTGTGTTCTTTCATTCAGTATTGTTTTATATAGGTGCCTCCAAGAAATGATTTTACAAATACCTAAATCAGGTTGAACGTTACTTCCTGGCCTTCACCAATGTCCTAGGCAGTCCTTGAGCTGACCCTGGGCTTGGAATTTCGTAAGAATATTACTCTTTCAGACAAAATGCCCCGGTGTTGACAAGTGGTAATCACAGTTTGATGGATAGGAGCTAATAATCTCAGGGCTAGTTCAAAATAGTAAACTTAGAATTCTCATTACAGACATAAATGGCAACCTATATTACATAATAGTAGAAAGAAGGTGGGTTGTGGTTTAAGGAGGAACTAGAGTATTGTATTATTCATGAAAGGGTTAGTAGAACAGAACTCCCTTGGTGCATGTTTCTCACTAGGTGGAGAAGAATAGCATAATTAGGTATTTACTAAGGGACCCCTGGTGGTGGGTTTAACAATAGACTAGCATTGCATCAGACCTTTCACCTGGCTCCTATGAATAGCTGATTTTAGATAGGGCTGTTCCTATCTCAGTTGTAAACACTGCCTGGCTCCTGTCAGCTTTTTATTGTATGCATTTTCTCTGTTTTGTGTAAAGAACCATTATACATCTCGATGTACCTTGGCTGATGTATCACCTAGCTTTCTTGTTTTTCTTCTGCATCATAAGTCTGGTGCTTGCTTTGAGAAATGACACTCACATATAGCACTCTCTCTGGTGTCCGTGTCTGTTTGTCATCTGCTGACTCTTTGCTCACCTGAATACTGGGATCCTGGATCCCTGTGAGTTGAGGGACCCACTGAATCTAGTCTATGGCATTCTTCCTTCTCCTTCTCCTTCTCCTTCTCCTTCTCCTTCTCCTTCTCCTTCTCCTTCTCCTTCTCCTTCTCCTTCTCCTTCTCCTTCTCCTTCTCCTTCTCCTTCTCCTTCTCCTTCTCCTTCTCCTTCTCCTTCTCCTTCTCCTTCTCCTTCTCCTTCTCCTTCTCCTTCTCCTCCTCCTCCTCCTCCTCCTCCTCCTCCTCCTCCTTCTCCTTCTCCTCCTCCTCTTCCTCCTCCTCTTCTTCCTCCTCTTCCTCATCCCCCTTCTTCTTCTCCTCCTCCTTTTGAATTAGTTGAAGCCAGAAGACCCAATCTAAATCCAAATCTTTTGAGTTAGGAGGATCCACAGTAAATCAGGACATCTTCTGGTAGCAGCCTATATAAACACCAGAGAGGAAGGAAGCAATTGTTTTTTCCTGCTTGTCTTCACTTTCAATGGCAAGTCCATTCTTTCTTTACTTGTATTAGAGATTCCTTCTTTAGGATTCTGGCATATAGTGAATACCAGCTGAAACATCCAGCCTTATGGACTGAACAAATATTTAATTATTGGACTTTCTATTGGTAGATAGCCATTATTGAAATAGTTGGACCATAACTTGTAAGTTACTCTAATAAATTATATATATATATATACATATATATATATACATACATATACATATGATGCATGTATAAAACAAATATACAAAATCCCTACCTAATACAATGGTAGAAAAGCAAACTTTAGATATCTTTTTATTTGTCTGTATTGTCATAATTTATTTGACAACAGAAGTATCTTTACCCTATTATTTTCTTTTATTATTTTTACAAACATCACTTTTATATAAAGGGGCCTCAATTCAAAAAGCTGTTGGCTGGTTTCACTATTTTTTTCCTTTCTGAAGTTTCAGCTGAAAAACAGAAGGAATAGTTTCTGTTTGCTCCTGGCTGTGAGCACATAATGTTCTGTACACTGAAGGCTGAATTTGTACAAATGGGATTGGTGTATATATCAATATATTGCATATGTGTGGAATGACTAAAGCATCAAAACTTTCTTGGCTTTCCAAGAAGCAGCTAGGAGATTTTCACAAATTCAGCTGCTTTTCTTAATAAACCATAAGAGATGGGGATTGGTATAATTTTTTCCTAAAAGTTGATACTGGGCATTTTGTTGTCTTTCCTCATTTTATTTTACTTATGAAGATCCTTGTTTTGAGTTGACTTATCAAATTTCAAACTATATGCAACTGCCTATGCTGGGGTAAAGATCAGTAGGAGAAACGAGGACACAGAAAGATCAAAGAAGGAAGTAACAAGTTCTTTCATCCTCCTTCAGCTTGTCAGTCTCCCCTTCTGTGTTAGCAAGGATGACAAGAAACCAGCTGGACAATTAGAAATGTTCCAAGTATCAGTGTTCCAAGCCAAGTAACAATGAAATGCATACACTATAGGCTTGGGTTTTGAGAATATGGACATGTAGCAAAACATAATCATCAAAGGATCCTGTAATATGTCTTGTATTTCCCCAAATTATTAAAGCCATTTTCTTTACCTTAGGAAAATAAACCTGGAAAAATTATCTAATGTGATTTTTTTTCTGATAATGGCTATCTATCTGCACCTATACCTGGACCTGGACCTGGACCTGGACCTGGACCTTTACTTTTACCTATACCTTTGCCTATATCTTTACCTATCACTGTCTGTCTCTGTCTCACCTCTGTCTCTGTTTATGTCTATCTCTCACCATCTATTTATCAGTCTATTTATTTATGTGTTTTGTGTATGTACTCACATGTGTGCAGATGTCTGCTCAGAAACCAAGAGGGTGTTTTTATCTCATGGAGTTGGATATACAAGCAGAAATGAGATGCCTGACATATGTGCTGTCAACCCAACTCCAGTCTTTTTCAAGGACAGAATGAACTTCTAACAGCTGAGCTACCTTCCAGCCATATATTTACTATTTATGTCATAGTTCCTGGCTTCTTTACCCCAATTTCTAGTATTCTCATAAGTTCATATCCTGAGCACACCTGTATACACTTCTATTTACTGATCACAGATCTCAAAAATATTAACCCAGAATTGATTCTGTCTAAAGAAAATGCAGGGACTGAAGGAGTGGCCATTCAGAGCCTGCCACACGTACGGATCCATCTGCAGACCCTAAATCCTGACACTATTGCTGATGCCAAGAAGTCCTTGCTGACAGGAGCCTGATATAACTGTCCTCTGCTGCTAATCATTGGACTGAGCATAGGGACCTCAATGGAGCAGTAAGGGGAAGGAGTGAAGGAGCTGAAGGGGTTTGCAACTCCATACGAAGAACAACAATATCAACCAACCAGACCCACCCAGAGCTCCCATGGACTAAACCACCAACCCAAGGGTACACATGGAGGGGCATATGGCTCCAGCTGAATATGCAGCAGAGGACTTCCTTGTTATGCATTAATGGGAAGTAAGGCTCTTGTTCCTGTGGAGGCTCGATATCTGAGCATAGCAGAATACTAGGGTGGTGAGGCAAGAGTGGGTGGGTAGGAGAGCACCCTCATAGAAGCAGGGAGGAGAGAAGATAGGAAAGAAGGTTTACAGAGGGGAACCAGGAAAGGGGACATCATTTTAAATATAAACAAATAAAATAACCCATCAAATAAATAAATAAATAAAGTTTTCTAAGACCCTTGACTCTTATAGTTTCTTCCAAAATCTGTTCTTCTACTTACACTTTTCCACTGTATTAACTCTTAAACATTTAGGGGTAAAGTTTGAACAACAGTTCACTGTATAAATTGACAAATGGAAACTGTAGTACATTACCACAATGCCAGGGTGTTGTTAGTACATTACATAAAACAGTTAAGCTTTTGTCATCAACTGAAGGAGAGTAGCCTCTAAATGTTTGCTCTTATGATCCAAACCTTTCAGACCTTTTCCAAGGTCTGGATCTCCAAAATTCTCCTTAATGCCTATATGTGTGTTTCTTGGAAATCTCACAGTACCTCATACCATTAGTAGAATCCTGAGAGTGCTGATCCCTTTAAGCTACCTGTTTTAATTTTTTATATTTAAAAGAATTATACATCTGTGCATATATCATCATATTTGTGCACATAGTATGGTGTACACATGGAGGTCAGAGAACAAGTTGCAGGAGCTACTTCAAGTTTCCCATTGTTTGGATCCTTGAAATCTAACTGAGGTTGCCAGGCTTGGCAACAAACACCTTTAATGGGTAGATTTAGTTAAGTTGCTGTCCACTGCCTAGTTTTGAATACTTCAAAACAAGTAGACAGTTTTTTCTAGACTCCACTGCTGATCAAAATGATCAAAGGAAAGGAAGGAAGATGGAGGGGTAGAAAGAAAATCAGAGACTGATAGATTACATAGGAGAAAAGAAAGAGAGACATTACATACTGCTAGATTATCCAGGTTGGTATTATAAATGCTTATAACTGGTTGCCTTGGAAACTGAAACTGAAGAAGGAGAGAGTATCACTCATGCTTTAATGGAACTGGAATGTATGTACTGATACATATCCCCTCTCCACATTAAGATCATAAATTACAAAAGACATGTCATTTAAAGAGTTTATATTTAACTGCTAGTCACAGTAATTTGGAAACATTTAGGAATTATTTTCCTTTTAATTTATAATTAGATGCTGGGTTGACAATGGAAAAAGTGCAAAAACGATTTGAGAGAGTTTTGTGATAAATGGAAGCAACTCACATGGAAGCCTACAGCATTTTTCTAATTGCTCAGTTGAAGCAGAGAGATTGAACTAAGTCGTCTTTTTAAATTAAGTGACTTCTAGTGTTAAAAGCTCAGTTGAAGATCCTATGTGCACCATTACTGAAGACATAAATGATGGAGGTAAATGAAGATATAGGGACCAGGACATCCACAAAATTCACTTTGGTCACATGAGGAAGAATTCTAGATTTTTGTTGTGAGACATTGTGAAAGGTGTAGAGGCATTGGTTTTCATTTCAGAATATAATTATGTAATATGTATTAGATTTCAATATGAGTGAAAACACGAGAATGAAAGAATGATAAAAAATTTGAAGGCATATGCAAGGAAAAAAAAAAGAATCAGTGTGGGATAAAGTGTCCTCTATTTAGTACAAGGATGCAGGGCTGTGAGAAGATCTCCAGAGCATTGTCCAGAAGGGCACTGGGAACAACACAACAAAGGCTTAGCACAGGGTCTTTCCAGTACTCTGCAAATGGACTGGGAGGGGCCTGATTTCGTTCTGTTGTTGTCCTCAAGTGGTTGAATTTACTGCAATTTCTGCACTGTTTCTGATACCTTGGCAAGAAACTGAAGGCTCTCCTTCATTCCATTCTCACCACCTTCTCTGAGTCACACGCTTCTCTTGGTGCAAAGGCTGAGACGTATTGGAAGCAAAAACAATCCCAGCAATGTCATTCTTTTCGTGCCTCAAAACCTGAAGACCACTTGCTTTCTTTTGCTAAGCATTTTTGGTCTCATCAGAATTGGGCTTAAAGATTATTTTTCACAATTTTTAGCTGTAAATGGTTGAAGGAATAGGATGAGATATACTTCTTTATTTGATCTCGAATTCTATGAAAAGTCCATAAATAATTCTCTAATGAAGTAATGACCGGACTATACATGCACCCAGATGCCTGAGAATTTGGTGAGCTTGTGTGAGGGGTGAATTGTTAAGCCTGGACCCTTCCTCTGCACACAAGATAGTCACTATAGTGCAAAGGACTGTACTTCCCCATCAATATATAAACATTTTCCTTCAATACTTCTTATAAGCAGGAACATATTTAATTAGTTTGTTTTACCTTAATTGCCTACTCCAAGTGAACAAACACACTGAAGGAAAAATGAATGAGAAGTCAGTTTCAAAGTGTCAGATACAAAGATAACAAATCTTAAGTGTTAGTTCTATGGTTTCAGTCAGATATTTTAACACCTCTGAGTAATCTCAGGGTCTTTGCATAATATTACCCTAACCCTAATTTGCACATTATTTTTATCTTTATTCTTTGTTGCAAGAATCTAACCTGCAAATTGTCACATTCTAGCCACATACAACCACAAAGCTACATCTTCAACATTGCACAATATTTGAACTTAATTTATCCTTTTTTCTTTTAATCAACTATTTAAAATGAACTTTAAGGAAAATATTCAAAATCAAGTTTAAGAATGTATTTTTATTTCCACTGAAGAATAATCATGATTTTAACCTGCTCAACTTCAACAAAAGGAAAACTCCACTGTCATGTTTAATTAAATACCTGTTATAATTGATCTTGAGAGAATAAGGAAGTTCAACAAATCTATATGTGAAATTCAAAAGACATTGAAAGCATCAACATAATGTTTCTGGAATCTGTGAATAGGAATATATACTTTTAAACATGTGGTACATATCTTTGTATCTTCTACCATTTTAAGATTCATAATTTTATATTCCTAATAAGGAGATCAAATCTGAAGTATTTGAGCTAGTACCAAATTCAAGGTTAGTCTGAAATCTGTGAATTCATCTATCCTATGCACATAAGGTACAAAGAGAGCAGAAGGAAACATTGCTATCAAGCACTATGACTAATGTTGATGTGTGTTTTGAAAAAGTACCCCTGTATAGCTGTCCCCTGAGGGGCTCTGACAGAGCCTGACCAATACAGATGTGGATGCTCACAGCCAACCACTGGACTGAGCACAGGTACCCCAATGGAGGAGTTAGGGAAAAGACTGAAGGAGCTGAAGGCATTTGCAACCCCAACAATATCAACCCACCAGACCACCCCCCCCCCCCAGCTACGAGGGACTAAACCACCAACCAAAGAATACACATGAGGGGATACAAGGCTCCAACTGCATATGTAGAAGAGGATGGCCTTATCTGGCATCAAGGAGAGGGGAGGCCCTTGTTCCTATGAAGAGTTGATGCCCCAGTGTAGGTGAATGCTAGAGCAGTGAGGCAGGATTGGGTAGGTGGGTGAGAGAGCACCCTCATAGAAGCAGGGGGTGGGATGGGACGGGGAGTTTGTGGAGGGAAACCTGGAGGGGAGATAACATTTGAAATGTAAATAAAATAAAATTTAAAAAAACTCAAAGGAAATCAAGAAATAGATATTTGGGCCCCCAAATTAAAGAAAAGAAAGAAAAAGAATAGAAAAGAAATGAAAAGAAAGGGAAGAGAGGGGAAGGGAAGGGAAGGGAAGGGAAGGGAAGGGAAGGGAAGGGAAGGGAAGGGAAGGGAAGGGAAGGGAAGGGAAGGGAAGGGAAGGGAAGGGAAGGGAAGGGAAGGGAAGGGAAGGGAAGGGAAGGGAAGGGAAGGGAAGGGAAGGGAAGGGAAGGGAAGGGAAGGGAAGGGAAGGGAAGGGAAGGGAAGGGAAGGGAAGGGAAGGGAAGGGAAGGGAAGGGAAGGGAAGGGAAGGGAAAGGGAAGGAAAGGAAAGGAAAGGGAAGGGAAGGAAAGGAAAGGAAAGGAAAGGAAAGGAAAGGAAAGGAAAGGAAAGGAAAGGAAAGGAAAGGAAAGGAAAGGAAAGGAAAGGAAAGGAAAGGAAAGGAAAGGAAAGGAAAGGAAAGGAAAGAAAAGGTTCTCCTATGCCAATTTTATTTTCCCTTAAATGAAAATCATGCCCCCCCCCCGAAAAAAAAAAAGCAGCCAGGCATGGTGGCAGATGCCTTTAATCCCAGCACTTGGGAGGCAGAGGCAGGTGAATTTCTGAGTTCGAGGTCAGAAAGTCTACAAAGTGAGTTCCAGGACAGCCAGGGCTACACAAAGAAACTCTGTCTCAAAACAAAAACAAAAACAAAAACAAAAACAAAAACAAGAACACACAAAAACAGAAAGAAAGAAAGAAAGAAAGAAAGAAAGAAAGAAAGAAAGAAAGAAAGAAAGAAAGAAAGAAAGAAAGAAAGAAAACATGCAATTTAGAACTGTTAATAAAACATCATCTATATCATCTTCTCACAATTGTAACAAAGACACTGGCTTCATCATCCAACTCCCCACACTTCATTTTTGCTTTCATTATTAGTATGAAAAGTATGATTTCACTACCAACAAAAACAAGACTGTGGAATAAATCTCACTAGAATGACAGAATAAGGACTCAACAGTCTAATCATGTAGGTAGTTTTGGCTTTTATCCAGAACTCAATGGCCTCTTGGAATGATCCCTGCATACCTCAACAGCTCAGAGCCTTGCTTTGTTTAGTTTGTTGTGTTTTTTTTTCCATTAATTAATTTACTTATTCACTTTACATGATGATTGAAGCCCTCCCTCCTTCCTGTACCCCCTCACACAGTCCCTCCCCCTATCTCCTCTCATGAGAAGAGGGAGGCCCCCTGGGGTATCTCTACACCCTGGCACATAAAGTCTCTTTGCATCCCAGCTAGAAGAACATATTATGTGTACAGGCAACAGATTTAGGGACCACCTCAACTCCAATTGTTGGGGCATTTCCATGAAAATCAAGTTGTACATCTGCTACCTATGTGCAGGGGCCTAGATCCAGTCCATGTATGTTCTTTGGTGGTTCAGTCTCTGTATGCATGCAGAGTCCCCATAACGTGATTTTGTTGGGCCCTGTGGAGTTCCTAACCCCTTTGGAGCCTTCAATACTTTCTCATTTCTTCCATAAGACTCCTGGGATCCATCTAATGTTTGGCTGTGGCCCTCTGCATCATTTTCAGTTAGCTGCTGTTTGGAGCAGCTCAGAGGACAGTTATGGTAGGAGAGCTTGAGATCTCAGAAGCTCAAGTCAGGCCTAGTGGTTCACATGTTCTTCCTGCTGCCTTCTGATATAGAACTTTTAGCTCCTTCTCCAGCACCATATCTGCCTGCATACTACTATGGTTCCAACCATGACAATAATGAACTGAACCTCTGAACTGTAAGCCAGCCCCAATGAAATGTTTTACTTTATACAAGTTGCCATGGTAATGGTGTCTCTTCATTGCAATAGAAACCCTAACTAAGATGGATGGCTTCCATGGTGCACTTCTACCGAATATTTAGAAAAAAAATAATGGCAATTATTCATAAACTGTTTTAAGAAAATTAAGAACACCAAACTCTTTGAAAGTAGTCTTATGGGACACGTTTTGCTTTGACATAAAAGCTAGAAAGCTGGGTTTATTTATTTATTTATTTATTTTTATCATTTTTTCTTTTTCTTTTTTATTAATTAATTTATTTTTTTACACTCCATGTTTTATCCCCTCCCCCCAATCAACCCTCTAACTGTTCCACATCCCATACCTCCTCCCCACCTACCTGTCTCCACGTGAATATCCCCACACCCAACTCCACCTGACTTCTAAACTTCCTGGGGCCTCCAGTTTCTTGAGGGTTAGGTGCATCATCTCTGAATGAACACAGACCCAGAAGTCCTCTGCTATATGTGTATTGGAGGTCGCATATCAACTACCTTGTTGGTGTTCAAGTATCTGAGAGATCTTGGAGGTACAGGTTAATTGAGACTGCTACTCCTCCAACAGGGTCACCCTTATCCTCAGCTTCTTTCAGCCATCCCTAATTCAACAACAAGGGTCAGCTGCTTCTGACCATTGGTTGGGTGTAAATATCTGCATCTAATTCATCTTTTTGTTAGGTCTTTTGGAGGGCAGTCATGATAGGTCCCTTTTTGTGAGTGCTCCATAGCCTCCGTAATATGAAGGTTTATAATCACATCGTTCTGGAGAAGGAAGCAGTATTCAAAGGCAGCATGAACTATATAATAAAAACTTTTATCAGCCCCACCTACACACACACACATACACACACACACACACACACACATACACACACAAGGGGGGGGCGGAGAGAGAGAGGAGGAGGAGGGATAGAGGGAGAGAGGGAAAGAGGGAGAGGGAGATAGTATGGGAGGAATAGAGAAACAGGAAATACTGTGGTGCTTGAATGACAATGATGTACATAGGCTCATGTGTTTGAATATTTGTTCCTCAATTTATGGAACTCTTTGGGAAGAGTGAGAAGATGTAACATGTGTTTCAAAGGTGTGTTACTGAGGGCAGGTTTTACGGTTTTCATGGAACTTGTGTCATTCTCTCTGCCTCATGGTTATGGACAGATGTAAGCTATCAGCTGCCCCTATTCATCATCATAAAGGACTCTCATCCTCTGAAATCATAAGTGAAATTAAATGCTTTCTTTCACAAGTTTCCGTGGCCATGGTGTACTAACATAGCAATATAAAGTACCTATAATACACAGGAAAAGAAAACTACCAGTTTACATCTTTGATGAAGTAGATAAAAGTACTCAAAAAATACAAGCAAATTAAATTCAACAGCACATTAAAAGGACCATAAATCATAACCAGTAGAATGTCATTGGGGTGCAAGAATGCATTCACACATAAACTATTCTTTATATGATACAACACATTAGCAAGTAAAATGTAAAACTATATAGTGTTATTAGATGAAGATAAAGAATCCGATCAACTCTTCAACTTCTCATAGTAAAATCTGTAATGAAACTAGGGATGCAAAAAAATTGTGTCGACATAATAAAGATAATAACTGAAATAGAAACCAACAATATAATGCAGTAAAAACTACAAGGTTTCTCTCTAGACTAAGGTAGAATTTAAGGATGTTCATTCTTCACATTTCCATTGCACAAAACATTGCCAACTTTATGTGGAACAAGAAACTTGGATATTCAAATCAGAGATGAAACGGAAAAAGCCTCCATTGGGTTTACAGTATTATCTTACATAGAGCACTCCTTAAATGATCCACTAAAAATCTGTTAGAACCAATGAAGAATATATGTTTTAAGATTTATAAAAAAGTAATTATAGGGTCTGAAGAGATGGCTCCATAGTTAAGAATGCTTGCTGCTTTTTCAGAAGACCAGAGCCCAGAGCCCACATCTAGCATTTCACAGTTTCAAAGAGGTCCAATACCTTCTTCTAGCCTTCTCAGGTGCCCACTGATACACACACATACATACACACACACACACACACACACACACTCGCGCTCTCTCTCTCTCTCTCTCTCTCTCTCTCTCTTTCAAAAAATCTATCAAATAGCACTGTAATAATTAGTGCTACTTCTAAACACAAGAATAAACTAACAAAAGGAATTTGGTAAATAATTCCATGTACAAAATCCACAAAAATAAAATTACACATAAAAATATGCACTTGTGTGTGTTTGTGTGTGTGTGTGTGTGTGTGTCTTCAGTGTAGCTCAAAACCCCAAAGAAGGAGGCTCTAATAAAAGTGACGAAAGAATAAACAGACATTAAGGCTGAAGGCAAGCAGACAAAGAACAAGTGTTTCCTTTTTCTATTTTCTGTATATAGGCTCCCACTAGAATGTGTGACCCAGGTTTAAACAGGATTTTTTTCATCTCAAAAGATCCAGATTTAGGGTAAGTCTTCCTACTTTAATGATTTCAATCAAGAAAAAAAAATCTCTAACAGTTATATCCAGCCACTTGTGTTTTCATTAATACCCGGTGTATCCAAGTTGATAACCAAAAATAGCCATCACAATGGGTGAAATGATTATATGCTAAAAATTTAAAAATTAATCAAAAATAAAAGGTTAATGGAAGATTTCCTTGTGTTCCCCCACTAGAAGGCTTAATATTGTTCAAATACCCAGACTTTATAACATAATATACAAACTGAATGGAATCAAAATAAAATCCTGTTAAAAAAAACTGTTTTATAAATGAACAAAATGTATTTTAAAGTTCATATTGGTCCATAAAGACCAGGATTGTCCAAACTAATCTTAGCCATAAGAAGAAAGCTGGAAATGCCAAATTGATTATAATTAACACATCATAAAAATATATATGTAGCATGAAGATATCAGACATATATCTATTATCAAAGCCCCAAGGCCCAACCAACCAAACACACACATCAAACAACAAGAAAAAGCTACGAGAGAACCAAGTGTTTGAGAGGGTGCAGAGAAGTTGTAATCCTTATATATTGTCGATAAGAAGGCAAAATATTCTTTCCCACTATGGAAAATGCTGTGGAGGCTCCATAAAATACCTTAGTATCTAGGATTCACATTCTGGGTATCTAGTAAAAAGAATTGAAATCCAAATATGGAAGATAAGCTAGGACATCTAGTTTGTGCTTTATTAGCATGGGCAGATGGAAAGACAAAGAAAATACGACACCCACAATTGTATACACATACACTTCATCAGTGGTGCCAAAAATTCATAAATATATAAAACCTGAATGAAGCATTACAGCCACAGTAAATACTGTAAGGTATTTAAAAGACCTAAATTTATAGATGCAAACAGTAAAATAATGTTTTCCAGAGACTCATGTGTAAGACAAATGAGGAGTTATTAACTGAGATAGAATACTTCAATCATTCAAGATGCACAAGGTATGCAAATATTCTGTAAAACATCAATAATACTCTACTGAGCACATAAAATATGTTAAGAAGTTATAGTTCATATTCCCTGAATTTAACACAATAAGGTCAATTGAATAAAGTTAAAAAAAAAAATAATGCTGCCAGTCATGGTAGCACATGCCTTTAATCCCAGCACTTGGGAGGCAGAGGCAGGTGGATATCTGAGTTTGAAGCCAGCCTGGTCTACAAAGTGATTTCCAGGACAGCCAGGGCTATACAGAGAAACCCTGTCTCAGAAAACCAAAAAAAGAAGAAGAAGGGGGAGGAGGAGGAGGAGGAGGAGGAGGAGGAGGAGGAGGAAGAGGAGGAGGAGGAGGAGAAAAATAAAAAATGCCACAGAGATTTTTGATGGCAGAAGACAAAGGTAATGTTAGACTAAAGCTATAACACCCTGTAGACCTTGATGTAGAAGACTGAAATGGAACACAAGCCCATGAAGACATTTTTAAAGCTAGGATAGGCAAAGAATTGTGTTTTCCCCCAGCCACAGTGAAAATGTTCCTAGACTTCTGATATCCCAAACTGTGAAAGATTAAGTACCTTTTTTAAGGTGCTATGACTGAGGTAATTTGTTACATCCCCTACAACAAAGAATATACCCAAAAGGAAATTAAAAAAAAAAAAAGAGGCATAAGTGGAGTGATGATTCCCTTTTTAACACACAGGATTGCTTTAAAAACCAACAACAACAAAAACAAAAACAACAACAAAAAAGAAAATTTTGGTGGAGGTGTAGCTTCCTCAGTAAAGTGCTTGACAAAAAATCATATGAGAAGTTCAATCTTTCACATCTATGTAGAAGCTGTTCTTGGTAGCACATCCTTGCAAACTGGCATCAGAAAGGGAGTTAGAGGTGGATCTCTGGACTATGTGTCAGTGAGCTTAACTTAGCAAAGGCTGACATCTCTAAAAGAAAACTCATGGATTTATAAAAAAGAATGAAGTGGGCTTCTCCTTAAAAATAATACCAAGTGTTGACCTTTGACTTCTACATGATTATGTTCACACATATATACACATTCCTACCTGTACATTAACACACACACATACACACACACAAACATATACAAACATACACACATATAGAGCAGAAGTTGCCCCCTACCCTGTCCTTCCTCTATCACACAAGCAGGTGAGACCTATTTCTAAGCACTCCAGATCTCCTTGTCTAAGTTCAAAGGGAGTAATCCTTTTGGAAGCCTTCTATTTTCTTGTATTTTACACTCTACTTTTCTCTTATCTCTTTGTAGTAGCTAACATTCATAGTATCAATATCTTCATCCATTGGAATCTGGCATCGAGTAAAGCTAGAATTAATTGAACAAAAGAAAATTATGTAACTCCTTCCATGGGTGTTTTGTTCCCAATTCTAAGAAGGGGCACAGTGTCCACATTTTGGTCTTCATTCTTCTTGAGTTTCATGCGTTTAGCAAATTGTATCTTATATCTTGGGTATCCTAAGTTTTGGGCTAATACCCACTTATCAGTGAATACATATTGTGTGAGTTCCTTTGTGATTGTGTTACCTCACTCAAGATGATGCCCTCCAGGTCCATCCATTTGGCTAGGAATTTCATAAATTCATTCTTTTTAATAGCTGAGTAGTACTCCATTGTGTATATGTACCATAATTTCTGTATCCATTCCTCTGTTGAGGGACATCTGGGTTCTTTCCAGCTTCTGGCTATTATAAATAGGGCTGCTATGAACATAGTGGAGCATGTGTCCAAAGTTTGGAGCTGTGATGAAAGGATGGACCATCTAGAGACTGCCGTATCCAGGGATCCATCCCATAATCAGCTTCTAAACGCTGACACCATTGCATACACTAGCAAGATTTTGCTGAAAGGACCCAAAGATAGCTGTCTCTTGTGAGACGATGCCGGGGCCTAGCAAACACAGGAGTGGATGCTCACAGTCAGCTATTGGATGTATCACAGGGCTCCCAATGGAGAAGCTAGAGAAAGTACCCAAGGAGCTAAAGGGATCTGCAACCCTATAGTTGGAACAACATGATGAACTAATCAGTACCCCAGAGCTCTTGTCTGTAGCTGCATATGTATCGAAAGATGGCCTAGTCGGCCATCACTGGAAAGAGAGGCCCATTTGACTTGCAAACTTTATATGCCCCAATATGGGGGAATGCCAGGGCCAAAAGAATGGGAATGGGTGGGTAGGGAAGTGGGGGGCGCTATGGGGGACTTTTGGGATAGCATTGGAAATGTAATTGAGGAAAATATGTAATAAAAAATATTAAAAATTTAAAAAAAAAGAAACCCTGAAAAAAAAAGAAATTTATGATAAAAATAACTAGAGATACAACATTGGAATTCAAGGAGTTTGAGTCTGATTATAACTGACTAAAAGAATTAATCAATAGCTTTTCCATTGAGGCTGACAACTGCCTTGTCGAAAACTTTTAATTTGATTGCCATTTTATTCCTTCGGATTTACAATACAAAAATAGATGATTCAAGACATGTGTTAACTTCAGACCCCGTTATTTAATATGCCCACTGGTTATCATTTCTCTTGGTAGGTCCTCTCCTATAGAAAGAAGATGAAAGCCTGTGGAGATGAGAAGCAATGTTAAAAGCACAGAAGTGATTCTGGAGGGAGGAGGCATTTAAGGAGAACCTTAGATCTATTTGAGTCAAGGATTGCATAATGCATGTAAAAGTGACTGGACTGCAACCCTATGATAGAAGACTGTAAGGAGTGTGCATTTGAATTCTTAGTATACATACTGCTATAGTGTGGATTTTGAATTACACCAATATTACAATGTCACTAGACTGATATTATTGGATAATAAGGTAACTTTCAAGAACCTCAATGGGCTAAATGAATTGGAAGGGGGAAGTTAAGGTAATTGATGACAGTATTTGACTTGACTCTTAAATTTTTAGGCAAAATAAACCTCATTCTGTTTATAAATTGATTACCTAAGGTATTTGTTATAGCGATGGAAAGCTGACTAACATACCTGTCAACTCTGTTTTGTCCATAATTCAACACTTGGACACTACCCATGATGCATAGCTTTCTCTCAGGAAATATACTTAGGTGTTAGATGGCACAGTTAATAGATGAATTATTTCAGTGTCTGGAGAAAGGTTCAGCTAAGGTTGATTAAGCTGTTTCTTTTTTTTTTCATTTAATGCTTTGATATGTCAGCCAGAGGCAGCATTCAATTCCTTTGCGACTTGCTCTGCTAGCTCGGGCAGTAGGCCAATTCCTTCAAATGGAACAAACCTCTCCTTTGCCCAAACATTTGCTCAAGAGGTAACTGCTTGGAAGTTTACATGACTGAAAGGTTTGTTCCACTTTGTTTGTATTTTGTTGCAAGCTGCCTTCTAAAATGGATTTTATTTAATACTTGATCTATAGAACATGGCTGAAGCATACATTTTTGTGCCCTGCTGAGAAACCAGAATTTATTTAAGAACTCAAA
Organism: Mus caroli; assembly: GCF_978045245.1. Classification (NCBI taxonomy): domain Eukaryota; kingdom Metazoa; phylum Chordata; class Mammalia; order Rodentia; family Muridae; genus Mus; species Mus caroli. The sequence goes on from NW_028227262.1 coordinate 45,533,956, forward strand.
TATCCCAGCCGTTCATTTTGTGAAAGGCACTATAGCTAGCTAGTTTACTGGTGTGCTTTGTAGAAAATACAGACATGCCGGAATTTCCTTTAAAAATACTACAGGAGAATGTGAAGCTTATTATAACTGAATGCAAATGCATCATGAGATTACTTGAAGTTAATTTAAGGGAAGGGAAGAAAGGTAGGGAAGGAAAGAGAGGGTGGGTGAGAGAGATGACAGATTGAAGAGAGAAGAGAGAGACAGGAGAGTCAGGAATCAAATCAAGAATAATTATCTATTATCAGATCTTGACCCAAATTAATGTTTGAATTTTGAGAAGTGAGATATACTACATATCAAATAAATTAACACAAAACACAAAATTGGGAATAGAGAAATTTTCAAGAGAAGATGAGCAAAATGAGGGAGAATCATCTACTGATCACTGAGTGATCTGATGATGGGTCTTAACATGAAATATGTTTTGTGGAAGAAACACTCATTAGAATGTTGCAAAGACTGAAGTATTTAAACAGCAGTAGTCTAGTGAGGCTCACACCTATAATCCTAACAAGATTCCAGAGTATAACCTTGAATTAGAGGCCAGAGTGGACTACGGAGTATGATAAATTGAAAGCCAGCGAAGACTATAGAATGTGACCCTGTCTCAATAAACAAGCAAGCAAGCAAGCAAGCAAGCAAGCAAGCAAGCAAGCAAGCAAGCAAGCAAGCAAGCAAGCAAGCAAAGAAACGAATCAGGAAGAACAGAAGCAAGCAAGCATGGAAAGAAAGAATTAAAGAAGGGCAAAGCAAGCAAGCAAGTAAGCAAGCAAACAGGGCCACTGAACCTGATTATTTTTGCCACAAGAGCTTAATGGCCTTAGTTCGATTCCCAGAATCACAGTGGAAGAAAAGAACAGTGTCCTGAAAGTTGTTCTTTTAAATTCACAAACATGCTGTGGTATGCTCATGATTTTACACATCACACTGAATACACATATGTACAAAAATCAGAATAAAATAACTAACGTTTGAGAATTAAACTGTAGCATCCTAAAGCAAGCTCTGTCACTGAAGCCACCACTGAGAAGGGTGACAGGAGTTTGTTTGTTTGTTTGTTTGTTTTGTTTTTTTGAGACAGGGTTTCTCTGTGTAGCCCTGGCTGTCCTGGAACTCACTCTGTAGACCAGTCTGGAGGTCACTCTGTAGACCAGGCTGTCCTTGAACTCAGAAATCTGCCTGCCTCTGCCTCCCAAGTGCTGGGATTAAAGGCTTGAGTCACCACTGCCAAGCTGTACTCCATTTTTAAATTGAGTTATTTGGGCTGTTAGTGTCTAACGTCTTGAGTTCTTTGTAAATTTTAGATATTAGCTCTCTTTCAGATGTGGGGTTGGTGAATAAACAAACAAACAAACAAACAAATAAATAAGTATATAAATCTTTTAAAAATATTACGTAATTAATTGCTTCCATCTCAGGTGGACCATAGGGCACTCATCAAACCGAAAATGATAGCCTTTTCCAATCTGTAGGCTGTGGATTTGTTCTATTGACAGTGTCCTTTGCCTTAAGGAAGGTTTGCAGTTTCATGAGGTTCCTTTATCAACGGTTGGTCTTTTAATGGGAAAAAGGATGAAATTTGAGAATATCATCCTGAGTGAGGTAACCCAGTCCAAATAGGATATGCATCTTATGTACAAATGGATATTAGTCAAAAATACAGGTACCACGCTACACTCCACAGACCCAAATTAGCTAAACAAGAAGGAGGACCCAAGTGAGAAAGCTTGAGTCTCACTTAGAAATGAAAATAAAATAGTCATAAGAGGCAGATGGAGAGTGTCAATGGTCCAAAGAAACACATGGAGCCAGGAGTCTTGTCGAAGAAGGAATTCAACTTTATGGCATCATCCTTCCTCTTGCTAATATAAGTTCAAAACATATTCAAAACATTATCAGAGGGGTAAGATGATGTAGGAGGTAGGGAAGGGTGACAGAAGGTATAGAGTGACTGACAGGGCCAATGACAAAGCTCTACATCAGCAATAGTGGGGCAAAGGCAGGGTCAAACAGGTCTTGCTGAGTCATCCTGATACGAAAGTGACTGAGACCGGTCTCAAATCTCAAGCCAGGCTTCAGTTTGTCCTCAAGTCCCAAACCAGGGCCAAAATGGGGCCCAACATCCTGGAATAAGGGAAGCACTCAAGAATCAATGCGGGTGACCTTAGCCGTGACTCACTACATTGAGGATATGGAGCCTGAAGAGACCACCTGCTGTAGCCAGGCAAGAACCCCAGTGGAACGGTAGAGAGACCAACCCACCCACAAAACTTTCAAACCAAAAATTATTCTGTCTGCAAGAAATGCAGTCATACAGTTGGAGCAGAGAGTTGGGAAATGGCCAAGTAGTAACCAGCCCAACTTGAGAGCCGTTCCACGGGCAAGCACCAATCCCTAACACTATTAATGAAACTCTGCTATGCTTGCAGACAGGAGCAATTTGTCCTCTGAGAGGCTCTACCCAGCAGCTGACTCAGACAGATGTAGATGTCACAGCTGAACAGTATATGGAGCTTGGGGACTAAGTGGGAAGGGGTGGGTTGGTGAGAAGAGGAAGGGAGGAGGGGATAAGGGAAGGGAAACCAGGAAAGGGGATAACATTTGAAATGTAAATAAAGAAAATATCTAATTAAAAAAAAAAAGAATAGGAGAAAGGATTGTGGGCCCTGAGGGAAATAGGAACCCCGCATGAAGACCAACAAAATCAATTAACCTTTACCTTTGGGAGTCTCATAGTCTGAAACACCAGCCAAACAATATACACTGGCTGGACCTAGGCCTCCCTTGCACATATGTAGCAGATGTGCAGCTTGGTCTTCATGTAGATCCAGAAAAACTGGAACAGGGGTCATCCCAAAAGCTATTGTCTAAATGTGGGATATGTTCTTCTAGCTTGTCTTCTGCCTTGTCTGGCCTCAAAGGGAGAAGAAGTGTCTAGCAAAGACTTGAAGGGCCAGTGTGGGCAGACACTTAAGTGGGGCCCTAACTACTCAGAGGAGAAGGGGAGGTTGGGTGGGGGAAGAGTTAAGGTAGGGGGCAAGTGGGAGAGGGGCAGTGAACAGTGTGTAAATTGAATAAGTAAAAAAAAAATTCAGTTATTTTAAAAGAAAAAGGAAACAGGAATTAATTATGCAAAAAGTTTCTGAAATGTCTGTATACAGTGCTTAAAGTTATGATAAGAATTCAGAATAGAGCTATAAGAGATTTATTTTTTTAGTAATTGCAGTTTTGTGCTTGTTGAAAATACTTCAAAAATATGTCAAGTATGTTGCAAAAGCCTTTATAACACATGAAGATATGGATGTAAGTTATTAGCTTAAATTTAAATGAACAAATAAAATAAATGTTAAAAAATGTTTTTTATTTTGTTTTGTTTTGTTTTTTTTTATTACGTATTTTCCTCAATTACATTTCCAATGCTATCCCAAAAGTCCCCTATACCCCCCCCCTCCACTTCACTACCCACCCATTCCCATTCTTTTGGCCCTGGCATTCCCCTGTATTGGGGCATATAAAGTTTGCAAGTCCAATGGGCCTCTCTTTCCAGTGAGGGCTGACTAGGCCATCTTTCGATACATATGCAGCTAGAGACAAGAGCTCCTGGGTACTGGTTAGTTCATCATGTTGTTCCAACTATAGGGTTGCAGATCCCTTTAGCTCCTTGGGTACTTTCTCTAGCTTCTCCATTGGGAGCCCTGTGATCCATCCAATAGCTGACAGTGAGCATTCACTTCTGTGTTTGTTTGGCCCCAGCATAGTTTCACAAGAGAGCTATATCTGGGTCCTTTCAGCAAAATCTTGCTAGTGTATGCAATGGTGTCAGCGTTTGGAAGCTGATTATGGGATGGATCCCTGGATATGGCAGTCTCTAGATGGTCCATCCTTTCATCACAGCTCCAAACGTTGTCTCTGTAACTCCTTCCATGGGTTTTTTGTTCCCACTTCTAAGAAGGGGCACAATGTCCACACTTTGGTCTTCATTCTTCTTGAGGTTCATGCATTTAGCAAATTGTATCTTATATCTTGGAAAACCTAAGTTTTGGGTTAATATCCACTTATCAGTGAATACATATTGTGTGAGTTCCTTTGTGATTGGGTTACCTCACTCAAGATGATGGCCTCCAGGTTCATCTATTTGGCTAGGAATTTCATAAATTCATTCTTTTTAATAGCTGAGTAGTACTCCATTGTATAAATGTACCATATTTTCTGTATCCATTCCTCTGTTGAGGGGCATCTGGATTCTTTCCAGCTTCTGGCTATTATAAATAAGACTGCTATGAACATAGTGGACCATGTGTCCTTCTTACTGGTTGGGACATCTTCTGGATATATTCCCAGGAGAGGTATTGCTGGATTCTCAGGTAGTACTATGTCCAATTTTCAGAGGAACCGCCAGACTGATTTCCAGAGTGGTTGTACAAGCTTGCAATCCCACCAACAATGGAGGAGTGTTCCTCTTTCTCCACATCCTCGCCAGCATCTGCTGTCACCTGAATTTTTGATCTTAGCCATTCTGACTGGTGTGAGGTGGAATCTCAGGGTTGTTTTGATTTGCATTTCCCTGATGATTAAGGATGTTGAACATTTTTTCAGGTGCTTCTCTGCCATTCAGTATTCCTCAGGTGAGAATTCTTTGTTCAATTCTGAGCCCCATTTTTTAATGGGGTTATTTGATTTTCTGGAGTCCACCTTCTTGAGTTCTTTATATATATTGGATATTAGTCCCTTATCTGATTTAGGATAGGTAAAGATCTTTTCCCAATCTGTTGGTGGTCTTTTTGTCTTATTGATGGTGTCTTTTGCCTTGCAGAAGCTTTGCAGTTTCATGAGGTCCCACTTGTCAATTCTCAATCTTACAGCACAAGCCATTGCCGTTCTATTCAAGAATTTTTCACCAGTGCCCATATCTTCAAGGCTTTTCCCCACTTTATCCTCTATAAGTTTCAGTGTCTCTGGTTTTATGTGAAGTTCCTTGATCCACTTAGATTTGACCTTAGTACAAGGAGATAGAAATGGATCAATTTGCATTCTTCTACATGATAACAACCAGTTGTGCCAACACCATTTGTTGAAAATGCTGTCTTTCTTCCACTGGATGGTTTTAGCTCCCTTGTCGAAGATCAAGTGACCATAGGTGTATGGGTTCTTTTTTGGGTCTTCAATTCTATTCCATTGGTCTACTTGTTTGTCACTATACAAGTACCATGCAGTTTTTATCACAATTGCTCTGTAGTAAAGCTTTAGGTCAGGCATGGTGATTCCACCAGAGGTTCTTTTATCCTTGAAAAGAGTTTTTGCTATCCTAGGTTTTTTGTTATTCCAGATGAATATGCAGAATTGCCCTTTCTAATTCGTTGAAGAATTGAGTTGGAATTTTGATGGGGATTGCAATGAATCTGTAGATTGCTTTTGGCAAGATAGCCATTTTTACAATGTTGACCCTGCCAATCCATGAGCATGGGAGATCTTTCCATCTTCTGAGATCTTCTATAATTTCTTTCTTCAGAGACTTGAAGTTTTTATTATACAGATCTTTCACTTCCTTAGTTAGAAACACGCCAAGATATTTTATATTATTTATGACTATTGAGAAGGGTGTTGTTTCTCTCATTTCTTTCTCAGCTTGTTTATCCTTTGTGTAGAGAAAGGCCATTGACTGGTTTGAGTTAATTTTATATCCAGCTACTTCACCGAAGCTGTTCATCAGGTTTCAAGTTCTATGGTGGAATTTTTAGGGTCACTTATATATACTATCATATCATCTGCAAAAAGTGATATTTTGACTTCATCTTTTCCAATTTGTATCCCCTTGATCTCCTTTTGTTGTCGAATTGCTCTGACTAGGACTTCAAGTACAATGTTGAATAGGTATGGAGAGAGTGCACAGCCTTTTCTAGTCCCTTATTTTAGTGGGATTGCTTCAAGGTTCTTACCATTTACTTTGATGTTGGCTACTGGTTTGCTGTATATTGCTTTTATCATGTTTAGGTATGGGCCTTGAATTCCTGATCTTTCCAAGACTTTTATCATGAATGGGTGTTGGTTCTTGTCAAATGCTTTTTCCGCATCTAACGAGATGATCATGTGGTTTTTGTCTTTGAGTTTGTTTATATACTGGATTATGTTGATGGATTTCCATATTTTGAACCATCCCTGCACCCCTGGGATGAAACCTACTTGGTCACGATGGATGATTTTTTTGATGTGTTCTTGGATTCTGTTAGCAAGAACTTTATTGAGGATTTTTGCATCAATATTCATAAGGGAAATTGGTCTGAAGTTTTCTATCTTTGTTGGGTCTTTTTGTGGTTTAGGTATCAGAGTAATTGTGGCTTCATAGAATGAGTTGGTTAGAGCACCTTCTGTTTCTATTTTGTGGAATAGTTTGTGAAGTACTGGGATTAGATCTTCTTTGAAGGTCTGATAGAACTCTGCACTAAACCCATCTGGTACTGGGCTTTTTTGGCTGGGAAACTATTAATGAGTGCTTCTATTTCTTTGGGGGATATAGGGCTGTTTAGATCATTAACCTGATCTTGATTCAACTTTGATACCTGGTATCTGTCTAGAAACTTCTCCATTTCATCCAGGTTCTCCAGTTTTGTTGAGTATAGCCTTTTGTAGAAGGATCTGATGGTGTTTTGGTTTTCTTCAGGATCTGTTGTTATGTCTCCTTTTTCATTTCTGATTTTGTTAATTAGAATGTTTCCCTGTGCCCTCTAGTGAGTCTGGCTAAGGGTTTACCTGTCTTCTTGATTTTCTCAAAGAACCAGCTCCTTGATTGGTTGATTCTTTGAATAGTTCTTCTTGTTTCCTCTTGGTTGATTTCGCACCTGAGTTTGATTATTTCCTGCCATCTACTCCTCTTGGGTGAATTTGCTTCCTTTTGTTCTAGAGCTTTTAGGTGTGTTGTCAAGCTGCTAATGTGTGCTCTCTGTAGTTTGTTTTTGGAGGCACTCAGAGCTATGAGTTTTCCTCTTAGAAATGCTTTCATTGCGTCGCATAAGTTTGGGTATGTTGTGGCTTTATTTTCATTGAACTCTAAAAAGTCCTTAATTTCTTTCTTTATTCCTTCCTTGACCAAGGTATCATTGAGAAGAGTGTTGTTCAGTTTCCACGTGAAGGTTGGCTTTCTATTATTTATTTTATTATTGAAGATCATCCTTAGCTCATGGTGATATGATAGGATGCATGGGACAATTTCAATATTTTTGTATCTGTTGAGGCCTGTTTTGTGACCAATTATGTGGTCAGTTTTGGAGAAGGTATCATGAGGTGCTGAGAAGAAGGTATATCCTTTTGTTTTTGGATAAAATGTTCTGTAGATATCTGCCAGATCCATTTGTTTCATAACTTCTGTTAATTTCACTGTGTCCCTCTTTAGTTTCTGTTTCCATGATCTGTCCATTGGTGAAAGTGGTGTGTTGAAGTCTCCCACTATTATTGTGTGAGGTGCAATGTGTGCTTTGAGATTTACTAAAGTTTCTTTAATGAATGTGGCTGCCTTTGTATTTGGAGCATAGATATTCAGAATTGATAGTTCCTCTTGGAGGATTTTACCTTTGATGAGTATGAAGTGTTCCTCCCTGTCTTTTTTGATGACTTTGGGTTGGAAGTCAATCTTATCAGATATTAGAATGGCTACTCCAGCTTGTTTCTTCATACAATTTGCTTGGAAAATTGTTTTCCAGCCTTTCATTCTGAGGTAGTGTCTATCTTTTTCTCTGAGATGAGTTTCCTGTAAGCAGCAAAATGTTGGGTCTTGTTTGTGTAGCCAGTTTGTTAGTCTATATCTTTTTATTGGGGAGTTGAGTCCATTGATATGAAGAGATATTAAGGAAAAGTAGTTGTTCCTTCCTGTTATTTTTGTTGGTAAAGTTGGCATTCTGTTCTTGTGGCTGTCTTCATTTAGTTTTGTTGAGGGATTACCTTCTTGTTTTTTCTAGGGCTTGGTTCCCATCCTTGTATTGGTTTTTTTCTGTTATTATCCTTTGAAGGGCTGGATTCGTGGAAAGATAATGTGTGAATTTGGTTTTGTCGTGGAATACTTTGGTTTCTCCATCTATGTTAATTCAGAGTTTGGCTGGGTATAGTAGCCTGGGCTGGAATTTGTGTTCTTTTAGTGTCTGTATAACATCTGTCCAGGATCTTCTGGCTTTCATAGTCTCTGGTGAAAAATCTGGTGTAATTCTGATAGGCTTGCCTTTATATGTTACTTGGCCTTTTTCTCTTACTGCTTTTAGTATTCTATCTTTATTTAGAGCATTGTTGTTCTGATTATTATGTGTCGGGAGGTATTTCTTTTCTGGTCCAGTCTATTTGGAATTTTGTAGGCTTCTTGTATGTTCATGGGCATCTCTTTCTTTAGATTTGGGAAGTTTTCTTCTATAATTTTGTTGAAGATGTTTGCTGGTCCTTTGAGTTGAAAATCTTCATTCTCATCCACTCCTATTATCTGTAGGTTTGGTCTTCTCATTGTGTCCTGGATTTCCTGGATGTTTTGAGTTAGGTTCTTTTTGCATTTTCTATTTTCTTTTATTTTTGTGCAGATGTTCTCTATGGAATCTTCTGCACCTGAGATTCTCTCTTCCATTTCTTGTATTCTGTTGCTGATGCTCACATCTATGGTTCCAGATTTCTTTCCTAGGGTTTCTATCTCTAGCGTTGCCTCACTTTGGGTTTTCTTTATTGTGTCTACTTCCCTTTTTAGGTCTTGGATGGTTTTATTCAATTCCATCACCTGTTTGGTTGTGTTTTCCTGCAATTCTTTAAGGGATTTTTGTGCTTCTTCTTTAATGTCTTCTATTTGTTTATCAGTGTTCTCCTGTATTTCTTTAAGTGAGTTATTAAAGTCCTTCTTGATGTCCTCTACCATCATCATGAGATATGCTTTTAAATCCAGGTCTAGCTTTTCAGGTATGTTGGGGTGCCCTGGACTGGGCAAAGTGGTAGGGCTGGGTTCTGATGATGGTGAGTGGTCTTGGTTTCTGTTAGTTAGATTCTTACATTTACCTTCCGGCATCTCGTAATCTCTTGGAGTTAGTTGTTATAGTTGTCTCTGTTTAGAGATTGTTCTTCTGGTGATTCTGATTACCGTCTATCAGCAGACCTGGGAGACAGGCTCTCTCCTCTGAGTTTCAGTGGTTAGAGCACTCTCTGCTGGCAAGCTCTCCTCTTACAGGGAAGGTGCACAGATATCTGGTGTTTGGACCTCCACCTGGCCGAAGAAGAAGGCCCATAACAGGACCTTTCCCAGATGCTGTGTTGATTTGGCAGGTCACAGAAGCTGTCAGCTTCTGTGGTGCACACTCTCACCTGTGCAGACTAAGTTCCTAAGTTTGGTGGAGTCCCGGAACCAAGATGGTGCTCCCTGCTCCTGAGGCAGAAGGCTCCCTTGCAGGGTGGACTCGTGTCCTCCCCGGCTGGGAGGGTGGCCGGATGTCTGCGGCCCGAAAAGGGTGCTGCCTCAGCGGCTCTGTGGCTCCAGCCTGTCCCAGAAGCTGTCAGCTTCTGTGGTGCACACTCTCACCTGTGCAGACTAAGTTCCTAAGTTCGGCGGAGTTCTGGAACCAAGCTTATTTTGTTTTGTTTTACAAAACACACAGGATACTAACATATTATATACAATATGTATATAAACTTAACTGAAAAGGTTTTTTTATATCACCAAACACCTTTTTTCTTTTTAAGACTATCATCACCCACAAAATAAATAACCATGAGCAATATGAGAAGTTCCTTTTGAACTTAAGTTGATCACTATGTCTAAAACTAATTTAGGCAGTGTTGCCATTAGCGTGGACAGTCTAAACAGAAATCATTAATCTCTGTCTAAAGTTCCTCTTATCTGCAACCTTAAAGCATATAAATAGAAAATAAAAATGAAATGTGATAATAAAGAATCTCATACTTTGATTACTGGTTGAAGTGTATTATACTGTTAAAAAATTGTACAACAATCATCTATCAAAATGGTGCCTAAATTCCTCTCACTCTGACAGGTGATCAAGTCTCATGATGGCCACCCCTCTCATTCTCCTTCTACCCCTAAACTGAGCCATGACACACAAGTGAATTTTAGAAATGGTAGGGTTGATTTGAGGTATATTGACTATCTAGATAAAGTTCAGGGAAATTATCATCTTTAAATTGCTGATCAAGAATTTGTGCCCTTGAATAAGCCACAGTTTATCCACTTTTGTATTTTACTAATGTGTATAAAAAATTAAATACTCTTGGAATTGTGCATGATGTCATACACCAGTAAAGGATCCCTACACTTTAGAGGAAGAAGGTTGTGAATTTCAAGTAATTCCTGAGCTACAGTGGGAATTCCTGTAAATAATAAATAAATAAGTAAATAAGTAAAATAATTGCACTAGTTACTTCATCAACTCGTTATAGACTAGTGTCATCTAGGCAGAGAAACCCTAAATAAAGAAAATATGTCTATCATTTTTTGCTTGAGTGCAAGTCTGTAAAGCATTTTCTTGATCAATGATTGGTAAGTGAGGGTCTATTGTAGACTGTAGCTTCCCCCTGGCTTGTGTTCCAATATTGTATAAGAAAGGAGTATTTTCCCAATCACAAAAGAATACACATGGTATGCACTCACTGATAAGTGGATATTAGCCCAGAAGCTCAGAATACCCAAGATGCAATTCATAAACCACATGAAACTCAAGAAGGAAGACCATAGTGTGGTTACTTCTATTCATCTTAGAAGAGGGGAAGAAAACACCCATGGAAGGAGTTACTGAGACAAAGTGTGGAGTAGAGACTGAAGAAATGACCATCTAGAGACTGACTCACCTGGGGATCCATCCCATTTACAGTCACCAAACCTAGACACTGTTGTGGATGTGAATAAGTGCTTGCTGACAGGAGCCTGATATAGCTCTCTCCTGAGAGGGTCTGCCAGTGCCTGACAAATACAGAAGTGGATGCTCACAGACATCCATTGGACTAAGCACAGTGTCCCCATGAAGGAGCTAGAGAAAGGACCTAAGGAGCTGAAGGGTTTTGCAGCCCCATAGGAGGAATAATATGAACTAGCCAGTACCCCCAGAGCTCCCAGGGACTAAAACACCAACCAAAGAAAACACATGGTGGGACTCATGGTTCCAACTGCATATGCAGCAGAGAATGGCCTAGTCGAACATCAAGTAGTGGTGTGTACAACTAATTGATCACAACCATCCTCTGCTACCATTTGTGGGGCCATGGGTGGGGGGGAAAGAGGGGAGTGGGAGAGAACCCACATCCTGCCAGAGTTCTGGTGCCCTGGGTGGGTGGATGCTGAAGAACTGCACAGGCTTTCTGCCGAAGAACTGCACAGGCTTTCTACGTGGCCCCAGGTGGGCATCTGGCTGTGTTAAGCCACTGACTCCACATTGCGGGTGGTGGATAAGGGGCAGCCCAGGTATCAGGTTCTCACCCTCTGGCATCCCAAGCTGGATACAGTGGAGGAGCTGTGAACAGAATAGGAGCCCCAGGGTGGCACTAAGCCCTGGAGATGAAGGCAGGAGGGGGGGCGTCCCTGGGTGGTTCCCACTAAGGCAAGAGTCCTTAGTCTGGTCCGTGGCTGAAGTGTAGGAAGGCCTTCTGGCGGGTGGTTAGACTGTGGCTAGTTAGGAGAAAGCCTATCCCATCATTCAAGCATAGTGGGCCTTGATGAACAGTCTATGGTTTTAGTCTATGGTCTTTATTGTAGAAAGGCAGGTGGGGGGAAGAAAGAAGGTAGAAAGAGAGAGGGAGGGCTGGTGAGATGGCTCAGTGGGTAAGAGCACCCGACTGCTCTTCCGAAGGTTCAAAGTTCAAATCCCAGCAACCACATGGTGGCTCACAACCACCCGTAATGAGATCTGATGCCCTCTTCTGGTGTGTCTGAAGACAGCTACAGTGTACTTACATATAATAAATAAATAAATAAATAAATAAATCTTTAAAAAGAAAGAAAGAAAGAAAAAAAGAAAGAAAGAAAGAAAGAAAGAAAGAAAGAAAGAGAGAGGGAGACAGGCCATGCCCACATGGAGAGAGGGGGAAGGGAAAGAGAGAAGGAGGGCTAGAGAGTAAGAAAGGTAAAAGCTTAAAGTGAGAGAGAGGTGGGGCCAAGCAGCCCCTCTTATAGTGGGCTGGGCTATCTTGCTGTTGCCAGGTAACTCTGGGGAGGAGCATACCTGACTATAGTCAGATAACTGAAGGGGTAGAGTCTAGACAGAATGCCAGAAGCTTGGGACATTGTCTTCCTGACTGATAGCCACAGATCTTTCCTATAGGGGCTGTGGGGGCAGTAACTTCGACAGGAGCCAGGGGTCCAGGAGACATGATCAAATGCCTTCTGTCCCATGTAGGTGGAAATTACCACTCACCGGCTCCCACTGGGGTTCAAGACCTAAGCTCAACTGGAGACCAGGTTGTCTGTGCATAGCTCACTGCCCCACAAGGCCCTTGGTCCTATGAAGGCACTATGGCCCAGTGTGGAGTAATGCCAGGGCCAGGAAGCACAAGTGGGTGGGTTCACGAGCAGGGGGACGGGGAAGGGAAAGGGATGGGGGAGGGTGTTTTTCGGCGGGGTAACCAGTAAAGGGGATAACATTTGAAATGTAAATAAAGAACATATCCAATAAAAAAAAAGAGATAGATTGAAAAAAAAAAAAGGAGCATTTTAAAAATCACAGGGAACAAACTAGTAGACAGCATCTATGCTAAGCCTCTGCTTCATTTCCTGCCTCCAGGCTCCTGCTTGAGTTTGTGCCCTGACTTTCTTCAGTGAACTGAAAGTTATAAACTGAAATAAGCCCTTTGCTCCCTAGGTTACTTCTCTTATGGTGTTCACTGCAGGAAGACACAGCAAGCTATAACAGAAATAAATAAAAGAGCTAGATAAACATCTCTTAAAGTTTTCATATACTTCATTTTATTTCAAAAATTATCATTTTTGTTTTGTTGTTTTGGGTTAATTGCAAATGATAGCAGAAAAAGTGTAAAAGCTGGGGGTGGGAGGGAATGGTCAAGGAGACCAGAGCTCAAAGATCTGTAGATCAGCTAAGCAAGGTTCATATGAGCTCAAAGAGATAAATGCAGCAAGCCCAAGGCCTCCACAGGTCTGCACCAGGTCCTCTACATATCCAACACAATGTTCAGTTCAGTATGTTTATGAGAGTCCTGACTGCACGGATGAGTTGCTGTCTGACTCTTTTGCCTGCTCTTGGGGCTCTTTTCCTTTCACTGGGTTGCCTTGTCCTGATTTGATATAATTTTTTTTTGTATTATCCTATGTTGTACTTTATCATGTTTGATTTGTAATCTCTTAGAAGACTATTCTTTACTAATTATAGACAAAAAGACAGAAGGGAGGGGAATTGGGAAAGAACCAGGAGAAGTAAAGGGAAAGGAACTGTAATCAGGGTACCTGGCATGACTAAGGAATCCAGCTTTTAGTTAAAAATAAAATTACATGAGTAAAGAAAAATGAATTTTCTACTTGTAATTTTGAAT